>NC_083580.1:69663860-70025110 GCF_027579695.1 Neoarius graeffei
GGCAAAGTGGAAAACTGTTCTGTGGTCAGTCGAATCAAAATTTGAAGTTCTTTATGGAAATCAGGGATGCCGTGTCATTCAGACTAAAGAAGAGAAGGACGAACCAAGTTGTTATCAGCGCTCAGTTCAGAAGCCTGCATCTCTGATAGTATGGGGTTGCATTCTTGCATGTGGCATGGGCAGCTTACACATCTGGAAAGACACCATCAATGCTGAAAGGTATATCCAGGTTCTAGAGCAACATATGCTCCCATCCAGACGACGTCTCTTTCAGGGAAGACCTTGCGTTTTCCAACATGACAATGCCAAACCACATACTGCATCAATTACAGCATCATGGCTGCGTAGAAGAAAGATCCGGGTACTGAACTGGCCAGCCTGCAGTCCAGAGCTTTCACCCATAGAAAACATTTGGCGCATCATAAAACGGAAGATACAACAAAGAAGACCTAAGACAGTTGAGCAACTAGAATCCTACATTAGACAAGAATGGGTTAACATTCCTATCCCTAAACTTGAGCAACTTGTCTCCTCAGTCCCCAGACATTTACAGACTGTTGTAAAGAGAAAAGGGGATGTCTCACAGTGGTAAACATGGCCTTGTCCCAACTTTTTTGAGATGTGTTGTTATGAAATTTAAAATCACCTAATTTTTCTCTTTAAATGATACATTTTCTCAGTTTAAACATTTGATATGTCATCTATGTTCTATTCTGAATAAAATATGGAATTTTGAAACTTCCACATCATTGCATTCCGTTTTTATTTACAATTTGTACTTTGTCCCAATTTTTTTGGAATTGGGGTTGTAGTCAATTGACACATGTCTCAGTTTCCTGAGACATTATGGGTGTTGATAATAATAATAATAATGAGACAAAAACTGATGTGAACTACATAAATTTAAAAAGAGCGGTGCAGAAACCAGTAATAAAGATATCATAACCTTTGAATGTGTGTGGGTGATATTATCTTGTAAAGTTACATATAACCTCACCAACCTATCTATGCCAATCTCCCTTAAAAAATACAAACCCCAAGAAAACTTGACTTAGCCCCTGCTCTTTTTAATAGCTAGAAATGCCCCTGGGCATGATTATAAATAACTTGCTTCTAGAACTGTGTCCTATATAGTCAAAAAGTGTGATCGTGTAACCAGGAAATGCATTATAGTTTTAACATGAAGTCTGTTTTGTTGAAGTTATCAACTGTTCATTGATGGAGACTTGAGTGTAAGACTGTTCATGACGACTGCAGTCCTAAAGTTGTTATGGCAATTGTAGTCCTAAGCCATCAGAGCAGAACTATAAGTGTCCAGAGCCATCTTCTAAGTGTATCTTGAGACTGTCCATATGGGACCATCTTTCACAAGAGGAAAGCAATGAGAACCTCAGCCAGAAGTAGGGCATCAGGATGGATCAGGCAGGTCTGAAGAGCAGGAGAGGCCAGCATCACTGGTATCTCAGGACTGACGTGTAAATCGACAGAGATAGGCAGAGAGAAAAACACAGGTTATTAGGTATGCTCAGTGTGACATAATGGTCAGTGGACAGTGTACATCCAGCAAGGCTAACCATGACAGCATAACTAAAAGGGAAAGCCAGAAGGTAACACAGACATGAGCGTGCCCTAAGTTTAACACCAGGAACACTGTGGACAAGGGGAAAATATATCCATCCATCCATTATCTGTAACCACTTATCCTGTGAAGGATCACAGGCAAGCTGGAGCCTATCCCAGCTGACGATGGGTGAGAGGTGGGGTACACCCTGGACAAGTCGCCAGATCATCGCAGGACTGACACATAGAGACAAACAACCATTCACACTCACACCTACAGTCAATTTAGAGCCACCAATTAACTTAACCTGCATGTCTTTGGACTGTGGGGGAAACCGGAGCATCCAAAGGAAACCCACACAGACGTGGGGAGAACATGCAAACTCCACTCAGAAAGGCCCCTGTCAACCACTGGTCTCGAACCCAGAACCTTCTTGCTGTGAGGTGACAGTGCTAACCACTACACCACTGTGCCACCTGGGGAAAATATACATTTTACATAATAATGAGAGTCATAATAATCTTCTGGCTGTTCCCATTAGGGATCACCACAGCAGATCTCTTCCGCATATTTGATTTGGCATAGGTTTTACACCAAATGCTGTTCCTGACGCAACCCTCCCCAATCTATCCAGGCTTGGGACTGGCGCTAAGTATGCACTGGCTTGTGCAACCCCAGTGGCTGGGCATTTTACCTAATCTGCATGTCTTTGAACTGTGGGGGAAACCACAGCACCCAGAGAACATGCAAACTCCACTCAGAAAGGCCCCTGTCAGCCGTGAGGTTCGAACCTGGAACCTTCTTGCTGTGAGGTGACAGTGCTAACCACTGCACCACCATGCTGCCGCATAAATAACAACAATATTCTCATGTAAATTTACACATTTATACAATTCACATTTATTGTTTTTTCCTCACATGATTCATTTATTTTCACCTGCTTTCTCCCCAAACGTAATTGATTTATTTATTTACGAATGTAGTTTTATTTATCACAAATTTCATTATTCAGATGATGTTGCGTGAATTTATACTCATTTTCAGGCCATAGGTTGTTGAAATGCACCATCAGATTTTCACATGTAATCACATTTTATTCACATCTCAAAGACATACAATCACACATGAAATGTATGTGATTTTTCACCCAAAAACGGCCATAGTTTTAAAGCCTGCTAAACACTTTCCATTTCTATGCTAGCTTAGTGTATATAATCATTTAAAATATTTTTATGCTGGAGGATTATCTCAAGTCATACTCCAAAATGTTTAACCTTAATCTACAGTGGGGCAAAAAAGTATTTAGTCAGTCACCAATTGTGCAAGTTCTCCCACTTAAAAAGATGAGAGAGGCCTGTAATTTTCATCATAGGTACACTTCAACTATGAGAGACAGAATGGGGGGGAAAGAATCCAGGAAATCACATTGTAGGATTTTTAATGAATTAATTGGTAAATTCCTCGGTAAAATAAGTATTTGGTCACCTACAAACAAGCAAGATTTCTGGCTCACAGACCTGTAACAACTTCTTTAAGAGGCTCCTCTGTCCTCCACTCATTACCTGTATTAATGGCACCTGTTTGAACTCATTATCAGTATAAAAGACACCTGTCCACAACCTCAAACAGTCACACTCCAAACTCCACTATGGCCAAGACCAAAGAGCTGTCAAAGGACACCAGAAACAAAATTGTAGACCTGCACCAGGCTGGGAAGACTGAATCTGCAATAGGTAAGCAGCTTGGTGTGAAGAAATCAACTGTGGGAGCAATTATTAGAAAATGGAAGACATACAAGACCACTGATAATCTCCCTCGATCTGGGGCTCCACGCAAGATCTCACCCCATGGGGTCAAAATGATCACAAGAACGGTGAGCAAAAATCCCAGAACCACACGGGGGGACCTAGTGAATGACCTGCAGAGAACTGGGACCAAAGTAACAAAGGCTACCATCAGTAACACACTACGCCGCCAGGGACTCAAATCCTGCAGTGCCAGACGTGTCCCCCTGCTTAAGCCAGTACATGTCCAGGCCCGTCTGAAGTTTGCTAGAGAGCATTTGGATGATCCAGAAGAGGATTGGGAGAATGTCATTGTGGCAGCAGGGGCGTGGTCAAGTGCCGGTCTGTGACAGGAGGGCGGAGTCAGGGAAGGTAAGTGGCAGAATCACTACACCTGACTGCAATTAACCCGTTTGTGTGTGTCTTCCCAGTGATGGCGCCCTATTTAAGGAGGGAGAGCAGAGAGCACAGGAGGTCATCCCCGAACAAGATGCCAGTCGTGTGTGTGTGTCTGTTTGAGAAAAATTGTTCACTGAAAAGTGTGGCAATAAAAGCCCCTATTCCAAAACCTGATCTCTGTCCTGCCGTCCTTTGTGCTCCACCCACCCATATGAACTGCTACAGTGGTGCCGAAACCCGGGAAAGTGGAGGACCAGCCGAGCAGCCCCATGAAGTCCTCCCCGTTCGCCGACCTGGTCCACGCCCTCGCCACGGCCCAGCAAAGCCAGCACCAGGCGCTCGTCACCCTCCGGAAGGAGCAAGAGCGACGCTTCAAGGCCCTGGTACTGGCCCAACAAGAAGATCGAGAGGCGTTCCGGCACCTCCTCGCATCGGCGGGGTCCACCAGCGCTCCTACTGCGGGCCCATCTCCCCTCACTGTCACCAAGATGGGCCCACAGGATGACCCCAAGGCGTTCATCACGCTCTTTGAGCACGTCGCCGAAGCCTCGGGGTGGCCGATGGAGCAGAGCGCGGCGCGCCTCCTCCCCCTGTTAACGGGAGAGGCACAGCTGGCCGCGCTACAGCTCCCCGCCGACCGCCGGCTGGCCTACGCGGACCTCCACCGGGTCGTCCTCCAGCACATGGGGCGCACCCCAGAACAGCAGCACCAGCGCTTCCGCGCGTTGCGCTTGGAGGAAGTCGGCCGGCCGTTCGCGTTTGGCCAGCAGCTCCGGGATGCCTGCTGGCAGTGGTTGAGGGCCGACAACCGCGACGCCGAGGGAATCATCGACCAGGTGGTGCTGGAACAGTTCATCACTCGCTTTCCAGCAGGAACTGCGGAGTGGGTCCAGTGCCACCGCCCGGCGTCGCTGGATCAGGCAGTCGAGCTGGCGGAGGACCATTTGGCGGCTGTTCCTGCGGCAGGACAGCAGACGGCAATTTCTCTCTTCTTCTCTCTTTCTCTCTCTCTCTCTCTCTCTCTCCCCCTCCTCCTGTGTCCCGTCCTCACCCCATTCCCCCACTGCAGAGGCGGGGGCCGGCACCTCCCCAGCCAGCCCGCCGCACCCGCGGTGCCCTCCCGTTTCTCCCTTCTGTGTCTGTCTCTCCACCACCTCAGGTGAGTGAGCCCCAGAACACCGGTGCAGAGGGAAAGCCCGGGCCGGTCTGCTGGCGCTGTGGGGAGCCGGGCCACCTACAACAGCAGTGCACGGCGATGGAAGTGGGCGCGGTGGTTCGGATCCCTGACGCGCCAGAGGCCGCCCTCGATCGGGCCGGAGCGTATCGCATACTGGTGAGTATCCAAGGGGATACATATCAGGCGTTGGTGGATTCTGGTTGTAACCAGACCTCAATTCACCAAAGCCTGGTTCAAAACGAGGCATTGGGGGGAGCACAGGGGGTGAAGGTGTTGTGTGTGCACGGGGACGTTCACAGCTACCCTTTGGTGTTGGTCCACATTTTTTTCCGAGGGGAAAAATTTATAGTGAAGGCAGCGGTTAATCCTCACCTTACCCACTCTGTAATTTTGGGGACTGATTGGCCGGGATTTCGGGATTTAATGGGACGCTTAGTAAAGAGTGGGTCCTACCAGTTGACAGGGGGAGGTCCCGGTGTCGCTTTGGCGGGAGCAGTTGTCACAGAGCCGTCCACGTCATCTCCACGTCAGAGTGAGGAGCCGCCAGTTCCTCCTCTCTCTATTGGGGAATCCCTCGCGGATTTCCCATTAGAACAATCGCGAGACGAGACTCTGCGACATGCATTTGACCAAGTGAGAGTAATCAATGGTCAAACGCTCCAGCCGAACGCCACCCCGTCCTTCCCCTACTTCATGATTATGAAGGATAGGTTATACCGAGTGACGCAGGACACTCAAACTAAAGAGCGAGTCACGCAACTTTTAATTCCAAAGAGCCGCCGGGAATTGGTATTCCAGGCGGCTCATTTTAATCCCATGGCTGGACACTTAGGGCAGGATAAGACACTAGCCCGAATAATGGCCCGATTCTATTGGCCAGGGATTCGCGACGATGTTCGTAGGTGGTGTACGGCGTGCCGCGAATGCCAGTTAGTAAATCCAACGGCCATTCCAAAAGCACCTTTGCGCCCTCTACCATTAATCGAGACCCCGTTTGAAAGGATTGGGATGGATCTCGTCAGGCCATTAGATCGGTCAGCACGAGGGTACCGCTTTATATTAGCTCTGGTGGACTATGCAACGCGATACCCGGAAGCAGTGCCTCTGCGCAATATCTCAGCATGCAGTATTGCGGAGGCGCTCTTCCGCGTTATCTCCCGAGTTGGAATCCCGAAAGAGATTCTAACTGATCAAGGCACCACATTTATGTCACGGACACTGCGCGAACTGTATGGGTTATTGGGGATTAAGCCGATCCGCACCAGCGTGTATCACCCACAAACGGACGGTTTAGTGGAACGGTTCAATCGCACCCTCAAAAATATCATTAAAAAATTCGTAAGTGAGGACGCACGTAATTGGGATAAGTGGCTCGAGCCCTTGTTGTTTTCAGTGCGAGAGGTTCCCCAAGTCTCCATGGGGTTCTCCCCATTCGAATTATTATATGGGCGTAAGCCGCGCGGCATTCTAGACGTGCTGCGGGAAAATTGGGAGGAGGGACCTTCACAAAGTAAGAACGAAATTCAATACGTTATGGACCTGCGCGCAAAACTCCACACGCTCACTCACCTAACCCAGGAGAATTTGCGGCAGGCCCAAGAACGGCAAGCCCGCCTGTACAACAAGGGTACGTGCCTTAGAGAGTTCACACCGGGAGATAAGGTACTCATACTGTTGCCCACGTCGAGCTCCAAATTGATCGCCAAGTGGCAAGGACCCTTTGAGGTCACATGGCGAGTCAGGGACGTCAACTATGAGGTAAGGCGAGCGGACAGGGGTGGGGCACTACAGATTTACCACCTCAATCTGCTTAAACTCTGGAATGAGGAGGTCCCCGTGGCATTGGTGTCGGTGGTTCTGGAGAAGGCGGAGCTGGGGCTGGAGGTTCAAAAAGGGGCATTGACATCATGTACCTCTCCGGTCCCCTGTGGAGACCACCTCTCCCCGACCCAACTCACGGAGGTCACCCAGTTGCAGACCGAGTTTTCGGATGTGTTCTCGCCCCTGCCTGGTCGCACTAACCTCATAGAGCACCATATAGAGACGCCCCCGGGGGTAGTAGTGCGTAGCCGCCCTTACAGACTACCTGAACACAAAAAAAAGGTGGTTCGGGAAGAACTTGAGACCATGCTCAAAATGGGCATCGTCGAGGAGTCCCACAGTGACTGGAGCAGCCTGGTGGTCTTGGTCCCCAAGGCCGACGGGTCGGTCCGGTTCTGTGTGGACTACAGAAAAGTCAACGCGATGTCTAAATTCGATGCGTACCCAATGCCTCGTATTGATGAGTTGCTCAATCGACTCGGCATTGCTTGCTTTTATTCAACACTGGATTTGACGAAGGGATATTGGCAGATCCCCTTGACTCCCCTATCCCGAGAAAAAACGGCCTTTTCCACACCATTTAGTTTACACCAATTCGTCACCCTTCCGTTTGGGCTGTTTGGGGCGCCCGCTATGTTTCAGCGGCTGATGGACAGAGTCCTCCGCCCTCACGCCACTTATGCGGCCGCCTACCTAGATGATATTATCATCTATAGTAATGACTGGCAGAGGCACCTCGAACATCTGAGGGCCGTCCTTAGGTCGCTGAGACGAGCGGGGCTCACAGCCAACCCAAAGAAGTGTGCGACTGGGCGGGTGGAAGTACGGTATCTGGGCTTCCACTTGGGCAACGGGCAGGTGCGTCCCCAAATTAATAAAATGGCAGCGATTGCGGCCTGCCCGAGGCCCAAGACCAAAAAGGGGGTGAGACAGTTCCTGGGGCTGGCTGGCTATTACCGTAGGTTTATACCTAATTATTCGGATGTCACCAGCCCGCTGACTGATCTCACTAAAAAGGGGGCATCAGATCCAGTCCAGTGGACAGAGCAATGCCAGTGGGCTTTTTCTGAGGTGAAGGCTGCACTGTGTGGGGGGGCCACTTTTACACTCCCCTGACTTTTCTCTCCCCTTTGTGTTGCAGACCGATGCATCGGACAGAGGGCTAGGGGCGGTTTTGTCCCAGGAGGTGGAGGGGGAGGACTGCCCCGTCCTGTACATTAGCAGGAAGCTGTCAGTGCGTGAGGGGCGCTACAGCACGATCGAGAAAGAGTGTCTGGCGATCAAGTGGGCAGTCCTCGCCCTCTGTTACTACCTGCTGGGGCGCCCTTTCACCCTCTGTTCGGACCACGCGCCCCTCCAGTGGCTCCACCGCATGAAAGATGCCAACGCACGGATCACCCGTTGGTATCTGGCACTCCAACCCTTCAATTTTAAGGTGGTCCACAGGCCGGGGGCGCAGATGGTCGTGGCGGACTTCCTCTCCCGGTCAAGGGGGGGGGGAGTCGGCTGCAGGCCGGACAGCCGCCCGGCCTGAGTTGGGCGGTGGGGGTATGTGGCAGCTGGGGTGTGGTCAAGCGCCGGTCTGTGACAGGAGGGCGGAGTCAGGGAAGGTAAATGGCAGAATCACTACACCTGACTGCAATTAACCTGTTTGTGTGTGTCTTCCCAGTGATGGCGCCCTATTTAAGGAGGGAGAGCGGAGAGCAGAGGAGGTCATCCCCGAACAAGACGCCAGTTGTGTGTGTGTGTCTGTTTGAGAAAAATTGTTCATTGAAAAGTGTGGCAATAAAAGCCCCTATTTCCAAAACCTGATCTCTGTCCTGCCGTCCTTTGTGCTCCACCCACCCATATGAACTGCTACAGTCATATGGTCAAATGAAACCAAAATAGAACTTTTTGGTAAAAACTCAACTTGTCGTGTTTGGAAGAGAAAGAATGCTGAGTTGCATCCAAAGAACACCATACATACTGTGAATCATGGGGGTGGAAACAAAATGCTTTGGGGCTGTTTTTCTGCAAAGGGATCAGGACGACTGATCCGTGTAAAGGAAAGAACGAATGGGGCCATGTATCATGAGATTTTGAGTGAAAACCTCCTTCCATCAGCAAGGGCATTGAAGATGAAACGTGGCTGGGTCTTTCAGCATGACAATGATCCCAAACACACCATCCGGGCAACGAAGGAGTGGCTTCGTAAGAAGCATTTCAAGGTCCTGGAGTGGCCTAGCCAGTCTCCAGATCTCAACCCCATAGAAAATCTTTGGAGGGAGTTGAAAGTCCATGTTGCCCAGCGACAGCCCCAAAACATCACTGCTCTAGAGGAGATCTGCATGGAGGAATGGGCCAAAATACCAGCAACAGTGTGTGAAAATCTTGTGAAGACTTACAGAAAATGTTTGACCTCTGTCATTGCCAACAAAGGGTATATAACAAAGTATTGAGATGAACTTTTGTTATTGACCAAATACTTATTTTCCACCATAATTTGCAAATAAATTCTTTAAAAATCAGACAATGTGATTTTCTGGATTTTTTTTTTTCTCATTTTGTCTCTCATAGTTGAAGTGTACCTATGATGAAAATTACAGGCCTCTCTCATCTTTTTAAGTGGGAGAACTTGCACAATTGGTGACTGACTAAATACTTTTTTGCCCCACTGTAAATCTTTTCGAAGCTAGGACTCAGGGTTAATTGTTTTACAGGCTTGGCCTGAGTGCCATCACATGGCCAGTATGAGTTGTAGCAAGATTATATTTACGTTTACAATTACAGCGTTCGGCGGACACCCTTATCCAGAGCAAATTATGACTATGCATTTGGGCCCAGCAGTGGCAGCTTGGCAGTGGTGGGGTTTGAGCTCACAACCTTCTGATCAGAAGTCTAATCAACCGTTGAGTTATCACTGTCCAATCACTGTCCAAGACCTGTTTTGAAAGCTGTAAAATGGTATGAATGTTCAAAGCACAACATTCTGAGATTCACAATGGTTCTGAGAGTGTAGTTCTCGCTGGTAGAGGTTCTAGGCTACTGTTCAAAGCCCCGGTTAAGCACAGGAGTGTTGAACCACACAGAATATCTGATCTCAGCTGAGATATTTGAAGAAAATAATTGTACTATTCTGTACATTTGTATACAGCATATGTAAAATTCTTAATGCTCAAGGGATATTGATTAATGTTCTATAACAGCAGCTCTGACAGTAGTTTTGGCAGCAATATTTATTATAATGCACACATTCTAATATGTAATGTTGTTTCTATAGTCACAGCTTACACTGTTGTTGTTTTTTTTCCAGTGGATACTCCAAATAAATGGATTTGGAAAAAAAAAAACCGTCATTGTTGATATGGTGAAGTTTTCTGTTCATTTAGCATTTATGTAAGGAGTTTCCAGAACTTTAAAGATTTCCGATATGGCAAAGTCTTCAAGAAAGGTTTTACGGTTTCTTGGTAACAAGCTGCAGGGTTTTGTTTTTCCTTATTAACTGTTTGAGAATGTTTACAGCTGCTATAACATAAGCGCTAACAGGAATTAACTTGTTTTGCAGGTGTTCTATGGCATTATCATCTTCTCCCCATAGCCAGCAAGGATTGTAGGGGCACCACTGATGACCTTTTAACAGTCCATCACTGGTGTGTCTAGGGCATTTAAACTTGGCGCAGCCCATTGAGTTTGATCAATGGACAATTTAGTCCACTACTTTTTGAGTTATGTTGGGAAAAGACAAACAAATGGAGGCGAAAACATAACCTCCTCCAACAAAGTTGGAGAAAGTAACATTGAAGCTCCTGTTCATCAAATATCACGAATGACTTTTACCTCATGAGAAAAGCCGAGAGAGGCTGCTGTGGATGATGCTTATGATCAAAGTGATTACATATTTTCCCTTGTAAATGGCAGTGGTGAACCATTACCATTAGAGCTGGGACTTGAGCTCAGCCAAAACTTAACCAGACACACCAAAAAAACAACAGGGCAAAGGATTTTGCAAGGGATTAATGGCAGGTTGCCAGGTATGCTGACCTCTTCTGCTCCTCGGACCTGCCTGATCCATCCTGATGCCCTATGTCTGGCTGGAGTCTCATCACATCGTTCCTGTGGAGGACAGCCCCGTATGGACAGTTGAAAGTCACACTTGGATGATGCCCTGGACACTTACAGAAAGGCTTTTATGGCTGAGGACTACAGTTGACTTGCTAACTATAGGACTGCAGTTGTCATGAACAGTTTTGCACTCAAGTTTCCATCAATTAAGAGTTTATAACATCAACGAAACTGACTTCATGTTAAAACTGTGAAAAATGTTATAATCACATCATCACTCAAATGAGGATGGGTTCCCTTTGGAGTCTGGTTCCTCTTGAGGTTTCTTCCTCATGTCATCTGAGGGAGTTTTTCCTTGCCACTGTTGCCACAGGCTTGCTCATTGGGGATAGATTAGGGATAAAATTAGCTCATGTTTAAAGTCATTAAAATTCTGTAAAGCCGCTTTGCGACAGTGTCTGTTGTTAAAAGTGCTATAAAAATAAACTTGATTTGACAAACAGTGGATGTGTGTCAAAACATTCTTGGATCAAAAAATAAATCTCATATCTTGGGGAAAAATAAAAAATATATACTGTATTAATGAATATTGTCCATGCAGGATTCACGTAGCCAGGTTACGCCTTTCCAGACATCCCAAACACAATAATGTCCACAGGTGTGTTACAGTAATTAACATCCCATCAGAAACAGTAGTAGAACCATTAATGGAACCCAACAAAGTAATATATTTTGCAATAGAGGGATTTGGAGAAGTTCACAAAAAAAAACCACCTTTATTCATATGAAATTATGACATTGCTACATGTGCGTGGGAAAAGAGTCTGGAGACAAAAATCTTAGTTTCACGGTTGTTAGCCTGTGCTACTTGCTCTCCAGCTCACGGTTAAGCTCGCATTGGCCTTCAAGAAGGCCTAGGGCGATACATTTTTGGTCCCTCCGACTATAAATCAAAATCTGATTGGTTAATTCATCTGTCACTTCCTACATAAACATACACTACCATGGTCTTCTGTCCCGGCAATGAAGTCTTAACCAATGAGTGAGCCAGCTCTAAACTCTTCTCAACCTAGGGACAACAAAGAAAAAAAAATCTCATTGGATAACTCTGTTTTAATGTTTTCAGAACAGTACATGTGCATCAGTGAGAACGGGGATGAGAGTGTAGTGAAGATGCAAGGAGTAGACATAAAGAAAGTTGGTGAATTCAAGTACCTGGGGTCAACTGTGCAGGAAAATGGGGGCTGCGATAGTGAGGTGAGAAAGAGAGTGCAGGTAGGGTGGAGCAGTTGGAGAAGGAGTTCGGGAGTCATTTGTGATCGGAAAGTTCCAGCAAAAGTGAAAGGTAAGATGTAGAAGACAGTAGTGAGACCAGCCGTGATGTATGGATTGGAGACCGTACCCTTAACGAAGAGACAGGAGGCAAAGTTGGAGGTGGCGGAGTTGAGGATGTTAAGGTTTGCGATGGGAGTGGCGAGGTTGGACAGGATAAGGAACGAGCACATCGGAGGGACAGCACATGTAGAAAGCTTGGGAATTAAGCTAAGAGAGATGAGACTGAGATGGTATGGGCACATCCTGAGAAGAGATGCAGAGCATGTTGGAAGGAGAATGTTGAGGATGGAGCTGCCAGGCAAACGAAAATGAGGAAGGCCAAAGAGGAGATACATGGATGTGGTGAGAGAGAGGACATGAAAGTGGTAGAGAAGGATGCGGAAGACAGGGAGCAATGGAGACGAAAGATCCACTGTGGTGACCCCTAATTGGGAGCAGCCAAAAGAAGAAGAAGAACAGTAACCCTTTCATTTCTGAAGCAAATTTGATAGAAAATGAGACCAAATTAGAATTAGAAGAGAATAATTATAATGAAATTATGAAAAAATGAAAGAAATTAAATATAACATTTGAAATGCTGATATGTTAGGGCCTTCTTTGAAGGCCTAGAAGGCCCTGACGGTTCCCCTCTGGTGAATGGTCATCTCATCTCATTATCTCTAGCCGCTTTATCCTGCTACAGGGTTGCAGGCAAGCTGGAGCCTATCCCAGCTGACTACGGGCGAAAGGCGGGGTACACCCTGGACAAGTCGCCAGGTCATCACAGGGCTGACACATAGACACAGACAACCATTCATACTCACATTCACACCTACGGTCAATTTAGAGTCACCAGTTAACCTAACCTGCATGTCTTTGGACTGTGGGGGAAACCGGAGCACCCGGAGGAAACCCACGCGGACACGGGGAGAACATGCAAACTCCACACAGAAAGGCCCTCGCCGGCCCCGGGGCTCGAACCCAGGACCTTCTTGCTGTGAGGCGACAGCGCTAACCACTACACCACCGTGCCGCCCCTGTGAATGGTCATATTTATTATTTTTGCATTTTATTTATTACATCTCATCTCATTATCTCTAGCCGCTTTATCCTTCTACAGGGTTGCAGGCAAGCTGGAGCCTATCCCAGCTGACTACAGGCGAAAGGCGGGGTACACCCTGGACAAGTCGCCAGGTCATCACAGGGCTGACACATAGACACAGACAACCATTCACACTCACATTCACACCTACGGTCAATTTAGAGTCACCAGTTAACCTAACCTGCATGTCTTTGGACTGTGGGGGAAACCGGAGCACCCGGAGGAAACCCACGCGGACACGGGGAGAACATGCAAACTTCACACAGAAAGGCCCTCGCCGGCCCCGGGGCTCGAACCCAGGACCTTCTTGCTGTGAGGCGACAGCGCTAACCACTACACCACCGTGCCGCCCTATTTATTACATATGAAATGCAAATGAGATAGATAGATAGTAGTTGCTTTTAGACAATATATTGGTGTTTTTCAGGGATTATTTTGATATGTTTGGGGTCTCCCCCCCCCCCACACTGTAAAGAGAGTAAATTTAAACATGTCCATTTTACTGTAAGGCAAAATTTTATGTCTTTATTTGTTCCATCACATGCTGTCCACTTTATCAAGTTAAGGATAACATACTTTAAGCACTTGGTATCTGAACTTGTGCTATACCATTTCTGTGTAGTAGTACCTCGAGGCTGTGTGTTAGCAGAGAAACCTGGTTGTTTTTTTGAGACTGCCACTCCAGAGAAAAAGTAATTGGTGCCTGGCAAGCCTGTCTCCACAGTGCCACATAAATTCCCTCAAGCCTTTAACAGAGTTTCAGTCCCTGGAACACATTTCTCAAGCGTTGTCATTTCCAAGTCAGGACTGTCAATACATCTGTAGTAGCCTACAAAACAGAAACGCATTCCCTCCAGTACCACACTCTAGCTTCCAAACTGATTGAAATAATTCATTTCAGCTCATAGTGTGCTGGGAATAATGACTGTAGGAGCAGAGCTCCTCTCCACGGGGAACCCCGTGCATGAAGAATGTATGCTTCAGCTTCAGATGGTCAGCCAAATCTGGAAATAAAATAGATTTCTTTGTCTCACATGCAAATGAACAAACATTGTTTTGTCTTCATTCCTCAAAGACAGTGACACAATATTGGGTGTAGATAGACTTACTCACTTGTGGCCAAACGTGCTGCTTTATGCAATATTGCTTCCTCCCCCATCATGGACTGCAAGAAATTAAATTTGAAAGCAATATTCTTCTCTCCCAGTGCAACTGCCAGTATTTACAATTTTATAACTACACAGAGCTCTTTCAACAAAGATAAAGCTTTTTCCACACCATTTGAGTATTGATTCGAAACTCCTTTTGGTGAAGATGTTTAAGCTTTTCTACTTATTCTGGCATCTGAAAAATGTGTAGGGTTCACACACTGCCACTGCAACCCCTCTACATTAGCCCTGGTCACACAAAGGTTATTTTGCAACCTCAAGGTCCCAGCCAAACCCTGGAGTTGCCCCAGAGTCCTTCGTCCTTTATCCTTAAGGTAACAACTGTCTGCATCTGGTTGACAGAACAAAGCATTTAGGAAGAGGAATCAGGGTTTTTATGTGCATTTCTATTCTATCGATTCGTTGACACATGCAATCCTCATTGCATTGGAGGAATAAGAAATAATATATACAGAAATAATATATACACCCCCACACTAATATATAAAGTACCTAAAGAAGAATCCAGGGAGTAACTGCAGTGTACTTAAATAATTGTTGTAGGAGTGTGTGCCACCCTGGGATGACCTGTCAGTGGTTGGTGTTACTCAAGATTTAATCTTGAGTTTATGTTACTGTCTGTGTGGTAATGTTGTAGTCAAGCCCAAAGTGTATCGAGACTGAGACAAGACCAAGACTCTGAGGGGTTGAAACCAAGTCAAGACCAAGATCAAGGCATGGCAAGACTGAGTCAAGACCAGGACCAGACCAATGGGTGTGAAGGGGGGCAAGGAGGGGTACCAGCCGTTCTTCTTCTCCTTCACTCGTCCAGTGTGTTCTGGGT
Organism: Neoarius graeffei; assembly: GCF_027579695.1. Lineage (NCBI taxonomy): Eukaryota > Metazoa > Chordata > Actinopteri > Siluriformes > Ariidae > Neoarius > Neoarius graeffei. The sequence goes on from NC_083580.1 coordinate 69,679,055, forward strand.
TGGGTCCTTTTCCTAGGTAAGTAAGTACAGCTGGCTAGCCACTCTTCTGCTGCACTGCTTTTGGTCATGGATAATTTAGAGTAGCCAGTTAGTCTAACTGCATATCTTTGGACTGTGGGGGAAACTGAGGCACCTGGAGGAAACCCACATAGACATGGGGAGAACATGCAAACGCCACACAGAAAGGCCCCTCGTTGACCGTGAGGTTCAATCCGAGAACCTTCTTGCTGTGAGGTGACAGTGATAACCACTGCGCCACCATGCCAGCAACAGCCGTTAACAGCCATTGTATATTATATTTAAATAATATTGGCTGGCTTTGAGTGGTTTATCAGATATATTCCACTCAGCTAGCATGATACTGAATGAGTCGAAGGCAAGTAGCTGAATGGAATATATCTGATATACCACGAAAAAAGCCAACCAATATTATTATTATTATATGTACACATTCGATGGAACAGTTATAGAGTTTACAAAAAGTTAAGAGCAGGGGTGTAATTTACAAATATTGAATGCTGATTCTGAGCGAATGTAATTCAATGTTCTATCAGTCCAATGTACATGTACAAAGGCAAAGTTCTAACAATAAAAATGGTACAAGTCCAAAAAGCCTGAACAACAACCCAACTTGTATACAAGCTATGTTCAGGTTGACAGTTCAAGTTCAAAGTTACTTTTGGTAGTAGTTCATTGTTACATTGCAGTTGTTCAAAACAAAATGGCTTTGCTGAGTGAAGTCAACGAGTGAAGTCCTCTTGTAAAAGTCTCCATAACTTCTCCTCAACTCCAAGTAGAACTTTGACAATATTTCCGCTATTGCTCTCTTTTGCAGTTTTTTGATGTCCATTGGTCTGTTTTTCTCTTGTAAATATGTGCAAAGAATATCCAGTGAATTTTTTGTAGCCTTTCGGGTGTTCAGCGCGTCTTTCTCTTTAAATCTTCGGCTTTTAATGAAGCAAACCTTACAGCCATTTTTGTGAACAAACTGTCAGTCACTCACTAGCGCGGAAGTTTTACATCTCTGACTTGTCTCTTTTCCAGTTTTTTGATGTCCATTGATATGTTTTTCGCTTGTAAATATGCATGAAGAATATATAATGAAGTTTTGGTAGCCTTTCGGGTGTTCAGCGCGTCTTTAGTTTTAGTTTATTCATTTAGCGCTTTAACCTAGCACTGAATTAACCCCGTCTTCTCTCTCTCCCAGCCGACAAAGAAATGATTCTGCGCATGCGCAACAGAAAAGTTTTGTCATTGGATCTTCGCGTGTGATGTCGTGTTGTCTTGACAACGTGCAATATTATAACAATATCGCACGCTCATTCTCCATTAGGGAGAGTGGCGTAATACATGGAGGATAAGCAATATGATAACAATATTCCAGAATACATGTTTTTTATTCCATGGAAAAAGTGACCCGTACGTATAATAATTAAATAATCTTGGCTGGGGTTCGGGCGGCACGGTGGTGTAGTGGTTAGCACTGTCGCCTCACAGCAAGAAGGTCCTGGGTTCGAGCCCAGCGGCCGGCGAGGGCCTTTCTATGTGGAGTTTGCATGTTCTCCTCATGTCTGCGTGGGTTTCCCCCACAGTCCAAAGACATGCAGGTTAGGTTAATTGGTGGCTCTAAATTGACCGTGATTGTGATGTCTCAGTGTCAGCCCTGCGATGACCTGGCGATTTGTCCAGGGTGTACCCCGCCTCTCGCCTATAATCAGCTGGGATAGGCTCCAGTTTGCCTGCGACCCTGTAGAACAGGATAAGCGGTTATAATGGATGGATGGATGGTGTTGCTTCAACTTGTTCAGTATCAACGCCAGCCAATATTATTTAAATATAATATATAGATGCAGAATATAATATACACACCGTTAGAAACAGGGGTACATTAGGAGTCCATTTCTGTCCCCCAAGGTACAATCTACAGTATACTCGTACCCCCTAGGGGTCATTATTGGACCTCAAGGTACCCATGTGTACCTTTTTAGGGCCAAAAAGGTACATATATGTTCCCAAGCAGTATATAAAGGGTACAAATAAGTACCTTACAGAGCATTTTTTTAAGGATTTTCCACTAGGAGACCAACTGGTCTGGACAATACAATCACAGGCACCAGAGTCCATGCGGCTGCACCGCTGCGGCATATTCTGTGATGCAAATTGCCGCATTACGAATCCTCGTTTCAGCCAGCATAATATCAACATAGTCAATGCAGTGCCAAGTTACCATAACTTCATCATATGTATGGTAAAATACTAAAATTACACTATGAGTTTAAGTTATTGTTTTATCAGCTTTCATAATATTATGTATTTTAAGAAACAGTGAAAAATAAGAAAATCTTCAATTTTATTGCTCAATGTGAAACATAGTATCAAATAACTGTATATTTAGTCTATAATTTGGAAATTGGAACAGTCTTGACAACCCAACTTCAATATTTCTTAAACATTCCAATCCAAAGAAAACAGTCTTATGAATTTGGACCAGCAATTCAAGCATCTCCCATAATCCCATTTCAGTTTTACCTTTCAGCACCAATCTAACATAACTTGGTTTAAAATTTGGTCTCCCAGTGAAGCTGGTTTGGCATTGACTAGGAGACCAAATCTGGCCACTGGGAGACCATTTGGTCTCCCAGTAACTATGTTAAAAAAAGCTCTGGTACCTTAGAGCAGGGGTTCCCAAACTTTTCCATGCCAAAGCCCCCCAAACAGCATTAGCTTCTGGCCGGGGACCCCCTTTGCAAACCCACAGACAATGATACAAAATATGTAAAGAAACATCAACTTTTAGAATGTTTTCTCTTACTTTTATTCAATAGTCAATAATTGTTACATTTGTTTAGCATAAGAATATTATTAACTAACATGTTTTCAACACAAATATTTTCGCACTGAACAATAAACTGTATAACCTCCTGTAGTACCTGATTAAACTCGTTATCCATCCTTTTTGCGACCAGTGCCTCGCGATGGAGCATGCAGTGTGTGGCCACTACATGCGGGGCCTTCTGCTTAATGAGAGCGGTCACTCCACTGATCTTCCCGGTCATTGCCGTGGCTCCGTCCGAACACACCCCCACACAACGGGTCCAGTCCAATCCGTTAGACTCGATGTAATCGTCCAAAACTTGAAAAATGTCTTTCCCAGTAGTTCTTCTTTCAAGTGGTTTACAAAATAGTATTTCCTCCACAAATCTTTCCTGTGAAATAAATCTGATGTACACAAGCAGTTGGGCCTCATTGGATAAATCTATGCTCTCATCCAGCTGAAGTGCGAAGTATTCGCTGGCTCTCACCTGCTCCAACAGCTGAGCAGATACGTCTTGAGCCATGTCACCAATCCGTCGGCTCACGGTGTTATCAGAGAGTGGGACAGCATCGATTTTTTTGGCAGCATCCTCACCAAGCAATTCTCGGACAGTGTCTTTCGTGGCTGGTAAAATCAAATCTTCTCCAATTGAGTGAGGTTTTTTAGCACGAGCAATGTGGTACGAGGCTAAAAATGATGCCTTCAGGGCCCGCTCGGGGACAGTAGCTTGCTGGGTGAATGCAGCAGATTGCCTGACCAAATGCTCTTCTTTGCGTCTGAAGAAATCTACTGTTTTTTCGGCATCTGTCCGATGTTTTTGTACCAAGTGACGCTGAAGTTTCGAAGGTTTTAAGCACTCGTTTGACAGGGTCTCCAGACAGAGGACGCATTTCAGGCAATCATGGCCATTTTTCTGTATGGCTGTAAAGCCATACTTAAAGCCTCGGTCACAACCGGCCATACGTGCTCCTATGGCCGGTCTATGTGCAAAAAACGCAAGAAACGCATGGAGGGTGCGCATGTGACGTGCTGATTTTTGAGCTGTAGACTAGCCGCAGAGGTTCTTTGTCATGTCAAACAAACTCTACGGGCGCTTACGTTTTTTTCAGGTTGCAAGACAAACTTACGGCCAACGTGCGTCTTTCTCCACGAAGAAAAAAAAACGCAGCGATTTGGGAAACGCCAAAAATCGCACGGCCAAAAAATTGTACGTCCGGTTGTGACCTAGGCTTAATGTATGCTGTCTCATATTTTCAGATTTTAGTTGGCCAGGACTTCTTAGTTTTTTTCACAGCAGTGTCCTCCACAGCAGGGCTGTTGGTTTGTTCCTTCGGTCTCTTCTTCAAAAACCTGTCCATTTTGCGCTAGCAATACGCTAGCTTGAGGAGCAAAGCAGCTTGATAAATGGCACAAACCGCAACATCACAGGCAATCGGAGAGATGAGCATGGCAAACAACGTTTCGATATGATGTATTATTATTAATAATTATCTCATCTCATTATCTCTAGCCGCTTTATCCTGTTCTACAGGGTCGCAGGCAAGCTGGAGCCTATCCCAGCTGACTACGGGCAAAAGGCGGGGTACACCCTGGACAAGTCGCCAGGTCATCACAGGGCTGACACATAGACACAGACAACCATTCACACTCACATTCACACCTACGGTCAATTTAGAGTCACCAGTTAACCTAACCTGCATGTCTTTGGACTGTGGGGGAAACCGGAGCACCCGGAGGAAACCCACGCGGACACGGGGAGAACATGCAAACTCCGCACAGAAAGGCCCTCGCCAGCCACAGGGCTCGAACCCGGACCTTCTTGCTGTGAGGCGACAGCGCTAACCACTACACCACCGTGCCGCCCCAACTGAAAGTCATGTAAATCTTTATTCTGTGCATCCTGGTTATTTGTGAACTGGTCCTGCACTTCTTGTAGTGACTTCAAAGCTACAGCCAGTACAGCAGAAAAAGTACTATTTACTTTATTATTATTAGTAGTAGTAGTGGTGGTGGTGGTTCTAAAATCATCTCTGTACATAACATATGTATAGCACAGTCCTTACCGTGTGTTTGAATGAATCACCTGCAAGATCATCACAACCATTTTGATAACATCATGCCAATAATGTCCTTTGATTTTAATCATGTTGCCTCAAAGCAACTTGTTAGTGGTGCTAGCTTCGAAATGCGACTTGTGAATTGTCTCTGTGGTCTTTGCTCAGATGAGACACATTGACCGCTACTATAACTTTTCGTTGAAAAGAGTTCTTTCAAACTGATATTAGTTTATGTTCACAGAGCAAAGCAGCAAATCATCTGCCAAGTAACATTATCTCATCTCATCTCATCTCATTATCTGTAGCCGCTTTATCCTGTTCTACAGGGTCGCAGGCAAGCTGGAGCCTATCCCAGCTGACTACGGGCGAAAGGCGGGGTACACCCTGGACAAGTCGCCAGGTCATCACAGGGCTGACACATAGACACAGACAACCATTCACACTCACATTCACACCTACGGTCAATTTAGAGTCACCAGTTAACCTAACCTGCATGTCTTTGGACTGTGGGGGAAACCGGAGCACCCGGAGGAAACCCACGCGGACACGGGGAGAACATGCAAACTCCGCACAGAAAGGCCCTCGCCGGCCACGGGGCTCGAACCCAGACCTTCTTGCTGTGAGGCGACAGTGCTAACCACTACACCACCGTGCCGCCCCATTAATAATTATATTTTATAATAATGATTAAAAAACTAATTACAATATATTTAATAATAATTATTTTTAAAAAGTATATTTTTTTCCACAATTTTTTTGTTATCGTCCCTCCAACTTTCTGAGGCCCCCCTAGCGCCCCCTACTTTGAAAACCACTGCCTTAGAGGGTACTGCCTCAGTGACAAGCCATTGTACCCCTAAAGGTACAATAATGTATAATGCACTTTATTTTCTGAGAGTGCAGATACAGTACACGACGTTAAATGTTCCAGACAGTGATTCATATCACAGGCTAGTGAAAAATCCAAGAGGTTATTCATCTATTCAGTGACTAAATGAAGTTTAAGCCGCTGCTGCTAACAGGAAATGAAATGGAAATTCAATTGACAGAAAGCTAAGGAGGTTTTAGCGGCGCGCGCCATAGCTGAGCTGAGAAGAGGGGAGAAAAAAAGATTTGATTTGGTGGAAGAGACCAAACAGAACAAAGCAGAGGGGGGTTCACTGATACGGCTGAGGAAATATTTTTAAAATAATCATAATTAAGACGTGTTTATAGGCGATATCAGACCAGTAGTCGTATTTGATCGGATTAGAAAGTCTGGTAGAAGTATATGACTCGGAAATAAGGTTAATTTATTCCATGGATCTGGTTTTTGTACATTATCGTACAGTCACTTGGAGGCGCCCAGAGAGACGCCGAGAGCCGGATGCTGCAAGATGGACTTTGAGAGTCACATGTTCAGCACTTCACCGGTGGATTAATTAATCAATCAATCCATCAATTAATCGTCTGGCTTGTGGACAATCTGCAGGCACAATAAAAATAAAAACACGTTTTTAAGAAGTTGGATTTGTGACACGGTGCGTGAATAGAAGTGGCAAAAGAAAAGAAGAGAAGTAGATTGATTGCAGGAAAAAAAAAAACCCAAACCCTTTTTTTAATTTATTTTTTATTTTTGATCCACTGTGATTTTGTTGAAACCCTTCAAGCTCGAGCTCGGCTCACCCGGACAATGGCGGCGGTAACGAGCCCGGAATCGAGCGCTCAGCCCCGGGTCTATTTCCAGACGCCTCCCGGTACCGAAGAAGAAGTTCCACAGAAGCAAGGACGGGTGACGGTGAAATATGACCGAAAGGAGCTGAGGAGGAGGCTGAATCTGGAGGAGTGGATAGTTAGCCAGTTAATGACTTTATACGACTGTGAGGTAGGAACCGGTTTACCGGTTAGCATTAGCATCAGCATCACTTTGGCACTGTGTGTGAATCCTTTGTTGTAAAGCGCTTTCCTCAGTCCTGTCCTTCCTCACTGTTCTATCTAATTCACATCCAGATCTTAACCCCTTTTATTTATCTTGTTTTGTGTGCATTTGTCTTAAATGCGATTTTTATTATAATTATAACATTTGTACTGGTTCTGTTCTGTGGTTTGGGGCTCCATGGAAGGGCGTGGCCTCCTCCAACTCCACACAAAGCCATAAAACAAAGGTGACTGAGCAGGTAATGATGATAAAACGGTGTTACCGGTTTTCATGCCACTAATCATGATAACGATATCCAGTCCAAACCTCATACCATTAATTACACTGCTATCTATATATGTATAGCTAAACTCTTTTTTTTTTTTTTTTTTTTTTTTAATTCAGTCCCAGTCAATAAGCCAAAACAGTCACCTCAGATATCTTTATGACCTGATATCATTTATCTTTGCACATGCATAATCATTAAGTGAGATGATCAGCTTTTGCTTGTCTGTGAGGGATTTTTTTTTTTTTTTAATAAGACCCCTTTTCAGCCAGCGATGATGTCATCTGTTGGGATATGCAAAGCATGGTGGGAGAACAACTCCAGAGCTGTGTAAGAACACACTAGCCATGCTGCTTGGTCCTGTATCTTAGTGTATTCCTTGTTCTGGGCTCAGATGACACACACTCAGCATGATTTTTAGTCCTTAATCACATGCTTGTGAAATTCCTTTCTGGTTTCCTCCACAGTTCAAAGACCTGCGGTTAGGTTAAAATGGGATGGCCTTGAGTGAGGCCCCTAACTCCCAACTGCTCCACGGGTGGTGTTAAAGGAACAGTCCACCGTACTTCCATAATGAAATATGCTCTTACCTGAATTGAGACGAGCTGCTCCGTACCTATCCGAGCTTTGCGCGACCTCCCAGTTAGTCAGACGTGCTGTCACTCCTGTTAGCAATGTAGCTAGGCTCAGTATGGCCAACGGTATTTTTTGGGGCTGTAGTTAGATGCGACCAAACTTATCTCATCTCTAGCCGCTTTATCCTTCTACAGGGTCGCAGGCAAGCTGGAGCCTATCCCAGCTGACTACGGGCGAAAGGTGGGGTACACCCTGGACAAGTCGCCAGGTCATCACAGGGCTGACACATAGACAACCATTCACATTCACACCTACAGTCAATTTAGAGTCACCAGTTAACCTAACCTGCATGTCTTTGGGCTGTGGGGGAAACCGGAGCACCCGGAGGAAACCCATGCGGACACAGGGAGAACATGCAAACTCCGCACAGAAAGGCCCTCGCTGGCCACGGGGCTCGAACCCGGACCTTCTTGCTGTGAGGCGACAGCGCTAACCACTACACCACCGTGCCGCCGCGACCAAACTCTTCCATGTTTTTCCTGTTTACATAGGTTTATATGACCAGTGACATGAAACAAGTTCAGTTACACAAATTGAAACGTAGCGATTTTCTATGCTATGGAAAGTCCGCACTATAATGACAGGCGTACTAACACCTTCTGCGCGCTTCGGCAGCGCATTGATACAGAGCTCAGATATCAATGCGCTGCCGAAGCGTGCAGAAGGTGTTGGTACGCCTGTCATTATAGTGCGGACTTTCCACCCGTCGTAAAGATGTGAAACTCATCGAGTGACGAGTGTGTTCATTGATAAGCTAACACAATCTAAAAGTAGACATACCATCACACTGCCCTGGTGCTGTGTACAGTTTACCTTCTATGGTCTGTGCACTCACTATTTGCCATTACTTTCTCCAACCCAGTGTTCGAACTATGCCGATTATTTTCAGGGGGTCCCTTGGGGGTGCTTGCGCTTGTCTCGGAGTGCGGATCTCCAAACACATGAGAAGCCTATCTTGCGCACATATCACGCGGACTCCACACTCGTCTGAAGTCATAACTCATCAGGGGAAATCGTGTCCGCATTGGCATGTTCAAAAAACAACCTCGCGTCAACAATGATACCACGCAAGAAAAAAAGTCAGGCTACTCAACACATCTGATCCACAGCAGCACCAAAGAATCACTGGAAATCATGTCAGCAACCAATCTTCCATTTCAACACGTGTCAACAAACAAATGGCACCACAAACATGAACGAATCGGTCAGGCTACTGATTCCAAACCCACAGCAGACGAATAATTAAATGCATCTTACCTTAAAGCAGAATCGACCACAAAGGAAGTGTTGGCACACTTCCTTTCTACTAGTTTGTGTCCCCAACCTGGCAGCAGCAGTCGTTGTCATATCGGTTTATTTTATCTTTGATGTAAACACAACACTTCGGATATGCAAATGCTTCCCGTTACACACGATTGCTATGTCAATAAACATCGTTTTGCCAATATTTTAGAGACCATCCATCTTCTCTGTCGGTCAGCATCTGTCGGCAGCGCTCGAAACTAACGGTGTCCCGATGTCCCGGGGACCATAAAAAATGTCATCGGGACACAAAATTATCATATCTGGGACAATCCCGGGACAATGGAAAAAATAGATCTAGAAAAAAAGTTCTACATTAATATTATTTACAAAGCCGTAACACATACGTGGACATTCACCTAATTTGTCAATTTTAATTTTAAAACGTTAACAGCGAAACATACATAGTAGCTACACTTTCGATGCACCTGCATCCGTAGGCTACAGAGCAGCGCATTCTGTTCTAGAATCTCCGGCCAGAGTCCGCATTATATGGACTTGGAATGGAATTGCTACCGCGCACGCTGCGCCGACTCTTGCCAGGACAAAAATGCTGAAGTGGTTGAAGCGGACCGACCGCGGGGAAGAAACTGAAAGCCCAGACATAACGTCTCCGGGACCTTCAGGATCCAAAGTGTCATCGCCTGGTCTGCAGGCAACGCTAGCAACTGAATGAACTGAACGAACACTGTTAGACACGTTATAAAATACAACAGGAATGATGTGGATGATATTGACGGAAGATACCGTTCAACAGAATAAGTGAGTTTTCTTGGTGTCTTTCTAGTTCAGAAAGTTTAGTCAGTCAGCAGCACAACTAGGCTCGGACCTGGCACTATGCTGATGTTGCTAACGTTTGCACCCGGCAGCGAAAGTTCATAAAATGGATAACGGAAAGTTCATAAAATGGATAACGGAAAGTTCATAAAAATGGATAACGGTAATGGTGAAAATTATAAGTTGGCCTTATAAGTGCCAACAGATATTGAAGGTATAAGTAGATGAAATGAACATAAAAGGGGTCTTATTTTCAACTAAAGTGTACTGCAGATGTAGGGAGTTGAAACATTTTCTGAATGAGCTAGTTGGCCCCTTTAAATAAACGGGTATCTATTCATACAGTGAGATCGCCAAAGTTTAATAAACTGAAAATGCAATAACTGTAATTTTGAAGTAGATGATGTATAGGAGGCGGCACGGTGGTGTAGTGGTTAGCGCTGTCGCCTCACAGCAAGAAGGTCCTGGGTTCGAGCTCCGGGGCCGGCGAGGGCCTTTCTGTGTGGAGTTTGCATGTTCTCCCCGTGTCCGCGTGGGTTTCCTCCGGGTGCTCCGGTTTCCCCCACAGTCCAAAGACATGCAGGTTAGGTTAACTGGTGACTCTAAATTGACCGTAGGTGTGAATGTGTGAATGGTTGTGTGTCTATGTGTCAGCCCTGTGATGACCTGGCGACTTGTCCAGGGTGTACCCCGCCTTTCGCCCGTAGTCAGCTGGGATAGGCTCCAGCTTGCCTGCGACCCTGTAGAAGGCTAAAGCGGCTAGAGATAATGAGATGAGATGAGATGATGTATAGGACATGTGTCGCTTGTGTCTTGTGACTTATTGTAAAAATGATATAAAGGGTTCAAAATCGCATAGTTACAAATATAATAGTAACTTCATATGATGGGCGGCACGGTGGTGTAGTGGTTAGCGCTGTCGCCTCACAGCAAGAAGGTCCTGGGTTCGAGCTCCGGGGCCGGCGAGGGCCTTTCTGTGTGGAGTTTGCATGTTCTCCCCGTGTCCGCGTGGGTTTCCTCCGGGTGCTCCGGTTTCCCCCACAGTCCAAAGACATGCAGGTTAGGTTAACTGGTGACTCTAAATTGACCGTAGGTGTGAATGTGAGTGTGAATGGTTGTCTGTGTCTATGTGTCAGCCCTGTGATGACCTGGCGACTTGTCCAGGGTGTACCCCGCCTTTCGCCCATGGTCGGCTGGGATGGGCTCCAGCTTGCCTGCGACCCTGTAGGGCAGGATAAAGCGGCTAGAGATAATGAGATGAGATGAGACTTCATATGATAATATTAACCACTGGTTATTTCAGAGAGGAAAAAAATGGGGACACTATTGCTTCCATTCGGGACAATACAACACAATTCGGGACCACTGGGGGACACAAAGAAAAAAAGTTAATTTCGAGCCCTGTCTGTCGGGATCCAATAAAATGATAAATCTTGCCTTGTGTGTTGGTTACTATATCCAGGTGCACAACAATATAATGGCATGATGGAAGCAGGGGTGATAGCCACGGCGTGCCGGAACGCTGGGGGGGAAAAAAAAAATCTAGTTCGCCCATTGTCCTGTGTCATTCTGAGATGCGCAGATAGACAGTAAAGGGAATTCCGAATTCCCTTTACTGTCTATCTGCGCATCTCAGAATGACAGGACAATGGGTGAACTAGATTTTTATTTTTTTTTTTCCCCTCCCCCCAGCCACGGCGCGCCGGAAATCCGGCGCAGCGCGCCGGAATGCTATCACCCCTGTGGAAGTCTTTTCTTTGATGGCTATATTCCTTTCGATGCTTCGCTGTCGTTCCTCGTTGTTGGCTGTGGTAGACTACTGGTAGTTCATGTCCAAAATGGCGGCCACGTTTGTCGTGACGTCACGTGAAAAGGGTCCATAGCTAAGCTTTCTAATTCAGTCCCAGTCAATAAGCCAAGAGTCACCTTGACCTCAGATATCTATCTTTCTATGGCCTGATATCAGCTTTCTTTGCATATGCATAATCATTAAGTGAGATCATCTTTTGCTTGTCTGTGAGGAATAACTTTTTTTTTTTTTTTTTTTTTGGTGATGTCATCTGTTGGGATATGCAAAGCATGGTGGAAATAGTGGGAGAATAACTCCAGAATGAACAGAGCATCCTTGTAAGAACTCTAGCTGTGCTGCTTGGCCCTGTGTCTTGGGGTATTCCTTGTTCTGGGATAAATGACACACATTCAACACGATTTTCAGGCCTTATTCATCACGTGCTTGTGAAATTCCTCTCTGGTTCAGATGTAACCCATCTGAACTGAAGCAGTGAACACATGCATACCCAGAGCAGTGGGCAGCTGTGCTAACAGCACCCAAGGAGCAGTTGGGAGTTGGGTGCCTTGCTCAAGGGTGTCCCATATTAACCTAACTGTGGAGGAAACCCATACAGACATGGGGAGAACATGCAAACTCCACACAGAAAGGCCTTGCCAGCTGCTGGGTTTGAACCCAGAACCTTCTTGCTGTGAGGCGACTGTACTATGGACCCTTTTTTCACGTGACGTCACGACAAACGCAGCCGCCATTTTGGACGTGTACTACCAGTAGTTTACCACAGCCAGCATTGAGGAACAGCAACAAAAAAGTGTTTATTTTCAGCAAGACTTCCATCATGCCACTATATTGTTGTGCACCTGGATGTAGTAACCATCAACAAACAAGGCAAGGGTTATCATTTTATCGTCTCCCGACGGAGAAGATGGATAGCGGCCATTAAAAAAAATTAACAGATTGGCAGCCCTCGGCATACCAGCGCTTGTGTAGTGACCACTTTGTTGGAGGTAAGACGAATAAAATTAGCCAGAAAAGGCATTACATTGCTGTTAACATTCTGTGGCGGCGAGTGTGTAACCAAATAGGCTAAAATAACCCATTGTAACCTCTTTGTTCTTCTGTGGTAGCTATTAGCTAACGACATTAGCTAGCGTTGTGTTCCTTTGCTGTTGGTAGACTGTAGGACAGATCAGAGGCAGTGTCCTACAAACAGCGCTTAATTTGAGGGGGAGCAAGCCAGAGCGCGCTCCGGAACCTCGGGCGTTGGCTCCGGCAGCTATTTACACTGGATCCGGTGATCCGACACCTCTTTTGACTATGTAACAAAAAAAAAACAACCCAAATAATTAAATAAAAAAATGCAAGTTTATTTAGTGTTAACGTCTGATTTTGATATCTGCCTTGTTGGTGATTTCTCTCATGAAACGACATCCACAAAATATCTGCAGATGAACTTAATTTGCAGTGTTATTACAAAACATGCCCAGAAGCGCAGCGCCGCGCCCCCTTTTTTTCCGCACCGGAGCCGCTCATCCTGTGCGCTCCAGGACCTCCCACTTTACAAATTAAGCACTGCCTACAAATAAGTGTTCAAAACAATAGGAGCATGTATTTGTCTCTTAAATCCAGGCCGTTCCCTGTAATCTGTAACACTGGGTTGGAGAAAGTAATGGCAAATAGTGAGTGCACAAGCCATAGAAGGTAAACTGTACACAGCGCCAGGGCAGTGTGATGGTATGTCTACTTTTAGATTGTGTTAGCTTATCAATGAACACCCTCGTCACTCGATGAGTTTCACATCTTTACGACGGGTACTTAAATGTGTGTTAGGTATTATTGTTGCAGTCTAAGCAGTCATTGTAGCAGCTAGATGAGCGAGAACCGAAAGGGTCTGTGCCATAAACCGTTATTTCTGTACGGCGTTGCTAATGTGTCGTTACTGTTATTTCTCCCTCTGCTCGCCCTGTAAATGCCCTACGTTGCTGGATAGCGAAGGTGTTTTCTGCATCTCGCTCCTTTTTCTTGTATGTTCTCCGTTTGTCGCCTTCCTCGCATTCAAACCAATTCGAGCCGAAGTCCGCTACATGTCCAAAATGGTGGTCGCGTTTACGAAGGTCACGTGACTGAAAAGGGTCTATAGGGCAGCATGGTGGTGTAAGTGACAGAACAGCAATGTGTCCTTTGGGATGCCCAATGACCCCCTGGTAAAGTTTAACATGTCAGAATTTCTCTCCTAGTTTGACAACTTCTCTGATGTGTTTTTCTTGGTAGTCATGTGGGGTTTTTTTTTGGACCCTTGTTCATGATGTGCAAGGACACATGATTGGTTGAAATCAAACTTGTAGTGTTAACAGTCTCCTGGCCAAGAACTTGTGGGACTGTTGGTACCTAATCTGGCATGGTCATCATGAAGGACAAATATTGTGTGGTGGGTGGGTTTTTTTGTGGTCCAGTTTGTCAAATCGTGTTCTCTGGTTGATGGTGGTCCAGAATCCTACAATCCAGAGCCTGGTTATGGACCTTTTGTCGACTCATTCGTTCACAACAAACAACATGGTAGCAATTTTTGTCAACATTTATTTTTGCATTGCTCAGTATAATGGCATTAATTTTCTAGCATGGATAGAAAGTGTTCACAGCGAAAGCAAGTTTTACTACTCTGATGAAATGAAAGGGAACACTTCAGGAGAAAGTTGAAAACGAGCTTGTAGCAGGTTTGTCCTAAATATGGTTTCACTTTTGGGTGCTCTCATTTTCTGTTAGAATTTGGTAAGGGGGGGAAAAAAAAAAATATTTGCCACCTTATGGTTGGTCTGTATTGTGAAATACCGTGACTTCAGCCTAGGGTATTAGGCAGAAAAAGAAATTTACCAGTCAAAAATATTTTATATAATCCTGATAAGCGCCGCAGGTGCGAAGACGAGCGCCGCAGGTGCGAAGTCCCTCTAGGGGGGTCTGGGGGCATGCCCCCCCAGAAAATTTTTGAAATTTAGACTTCATTTCCTGCATTCTAGGACATTTTCAGGGTGAAATGGCGTGTAATTTTTGATCAGAAATATTGCATATTTTTACTTTGTATTTTTTTCAGTTTCACTCCTGAATGTATCAGATGTATGTATGGTGTTTGATTTGGTAACAAAAGTGAAAAGAAAATAAACAACAATGAATTGTATATAATCTTTTGATCTAGTTACAGTATTTAATAAAAAAAAAAACCAACAGTATTCTATTTTACCATACCCCAATGAACCCCCCTTGTTAATCAATGTATCTCACATACCTTTTCTGTCTTTTTGTGGAAAAACGAATCAGTTTTTGTCACATTCAATTTGGGGCGTTTGTTGGGATTCATCTTGATCCAGAAGAGTGAGTCAGCAAAAAAAATGCGGTTCTCCCGCCAAGAAAGAGGAAACTACAACGCAGGGTGTTTGGCAATTTTCGACCAATCAGAATTCGCGATTTATTCAGTCCGCATGTTACAAGATTCAGTGCGGGCCAAAATGGCGGAAACGATGAAATATTCTGATTTTTCATTTCAAGTTTTCAGTATTTTTCGTATTAAACTGTGTTTCTTACGATTTGTAAATGATGGCGGAACCACACACGGACTGGCCATCGGGAGTTGCGGGAGTTTTCCCAGTGGGCCGGTGGTTCAGGCTACGTTTACACTAGACCGTATCTGTCTCGTTTTCTTCGCGGACGCACTGTCCGTTTACATTAACCCCCCTGAAAAAGCGGGGAAACGGGAATCCGCCAGCGTCCACGTATTCAATCCAGATCGTATCAGCTCCGGTGCTGTGTAAACATTGAGAATACGCGAATACGCTGTGCTGAGCTCTAGCTGGCGTCTCATTGGACAACGTCACTGTGACATCCACCTTCCTGATTCGCTGGCGTTGGTCATGTGACGCGACTGCTGAAAAACGGCGCGGACTTCCGCCTTGTATCACCTTTCATTAAAGAGTATAAAAGTATGAAAATACTGCAAATACTGATGCAAATACTGCCCATTGTGTAGTTATGATTGTCTTTAGGCTTGCCATCCTTCCACTTGCAAGTAATAAGTGATCTGCGCTGGGATCTCACACACAGCGGCTCAGTCCCGAATCGTGGCTTGTTCACTTCACTCGCGCGCTCTGTGAGCTGCGCAGGGCCGGAGTGCGCACCCTCCAGAGGGCACTCGCTGTTCAGGGCGGAGTGATTTGGAGCGCAGGATGCCTGCGGAGCCGAGCGTATCCGCGTATTGGTGTTGCTGTGTGCACGGCTAACGGTTTTAGTGTCAACGCGAATCGTTTTAAGAACGTTAATCTGATGATCCGCTGATTCGACGTAATGTAAACGTAGCCTGTGTGGGCCAGCGGAGAAAAAAAAAAAAAAAAAAACAGTTGCGCGCTGGCCT
Organism: Neoarius graeffei; assembly: GCF_027579695.1. Taxonomy (NCBI): domain Eukaryota; kingdom Metazoa; phylum Chordata; class Actinopteri; order Siluriformes; family Ariidae; genus Neoarius; species Neoarius graeffei. The sequence goes on from NC_083580.1 coordinate 69,695,013, forward strand.
TTAATATGATAAGCAATGTTAACAGTTTCTTTAACAAACTGTTAACATTGCTTATCATATTAAAGGCCAGCGTGCAACTGTAATAAGCAATGTTAACAGTTTGTTAAAGAAACTGTTAACATTGCTTATCATATTAAAGGCCAGCGCGCAACTTTTTTTTTTTTTTTTTTTCTCCGCCGGCCCACACTGAACCACCAGCCCACCGGGAAAACTCCCGCTACTCCCGATGGCCAGTCCGTGTGTGGGCGGAACATAACTGGATTTATCGGATGACATGTGGGAGTATTCATGTGCGAAAATTTTCGGCATTATCGTCCGTTTCAGTATCCGTCTGTGTGTATACTTGCCCGTTGAAATCGGCAATTGCCCGTCAAATTTACGGGTGGACGGGTCTCTGCCTAATACCTTACCTCAGCCTTAAATACTGACCTCCTACCCAGAGGTCTCGGTTAGTATTAAGACCTCAGTGTTTCACAATACGGGCTGCCCAGCTGGTAAATAATATACAGTACATGTCTGACCTGGTTCTGGCATAAGAGCTTAACTATGCTGCTTGGCTTTGTGTCTTGTGGTATCCTTTAGGTAACTGACTACATGTCCCAGGTAAGTGTTGGACCTTTTTAGTGCAGAATAAATTTATTTAAAAAAAAAAAACTTGGGTGGCACGGTGGTGTAGTGGTTAGCGCTGTCGCCTCACAGCAAGAAGGTCTGGGTTTGAGCCCCATGGCCAGCGAGGGCCTTTCTGTGTGGAGTTTGCATGTTCTCCCCGTGTCTGCGTGGGTTTCCTCCAGGTGCTCCGGTTTCCCCCACAGTCCAAAGACATGCAGGTTAGGTTAACTGGTGACTCTAAATTGACCGTAGGTGTGAGTGTGAATGGTTCTGTGTCAGCCCTGTGATGACCTGGTGACTTGTCCAGGGTGTACCCCGCCTTTCGCCCGTAGTCAGCTGGGATAGGCTCCAGCTTGCCTGCGACCCTGTAGGACAGGATAAAGCGGCTAGAGATAATGAGATGGGGGAACTTGGTTTACTAGGTCATTTTTGTCTCTTGTGTGATCAAGAGCAGCACTACCACCAGTGGGGGGGGGGGGGGGGGGGGGAACACAGCTGTAGTTATAGTGAGGCTGGGGCTGATTCCTTTCATGCTCAGACTGTAGGGTCATGTGAGTTATCAGTGGCAGTCATGTTGGGTATCATTTGTATTTTATTGATTGTGATTATGCTGATCAAGTCCAGTTATCAATCCTTATTTGTTCTGATTTTAAATTAGTAAATGTCGAGTGTTTTAATGCAGTTTCTTTTATACTGTTATGTTAGACATGCATGTGTGATGTAGTCCTGTAGATTGGTCCTGGCAGAGCCTTGCAGATATGTAGTAGGTGGGGGGGTCTTGTATTAAAAACAGGTATCCAGTATTTGGCATTTAGGATTGGGTTCTAATTTGGAACAGCATTTTGGTTCCCAACCCTAGTCACTTATCCAATAGATTTGCTCTCCATTTGAGCTGGTATCCTTTCAGCCATGTTCCCTAATGCACTACCAGCAGCTGAGGAGGTGCACATGAAGTATAGTAATGTGTGTAATGAACACTCATCCACTGGTTTTTTTTCATCCCCCCCCCATTATATTTGGAGGGAAGAGTAAAATGAGATGGAACATGCTGTCCAGTCAAAATAAATAAAAATGCTCAAAAGGACAGACATCAGGACTATGTGGGGTGTTTTTTTGTTTTTTTTTTGGGGGGTATTCAGGGGAGAAACAACATGAAGTCTGCATTATGCCATCAGTGAGACCTCTTGGTATAATGCATTGCTCAGCCTTAAGTTTCCCTGCAAAGCTGTTGATGGATATTATAACTTGGTTGATCTCGCTCATACATCACCACCAGCCATCACTGATCCTGTTCTCAAAGCTCTGGGTGTTGGACGATACTTGATGCTGATCTGAAACTACTGCTTCAGCCAATTCTCTGCAAATATCAGCAGCTCAATAGTGAAGGGCATGAACAGTTTGTGTCCACTTGTATAATCTGTACTTTGTCTATCCAGGCCAGCATCCAGTTCTATTAACCTGAAAAATGGAGGCCGGCAGCTCAACTGTGCTTGCTTCGTGATTACAATTATAAGCACAAATAATCAGTTCAGATCCCATGATGGCCAGAAAACCACTCCTGGGTCCTTGTGCAAGGCCAGCACTTCTCAACGGCTTTGAGTACAAGTGCCTGCTGAATGAATAAACCTGTACAGGATGTTGCTTTTAGTTTACTCAGTACATGCTGGATCAATAAATGAACTCTTCTATAATGTCCAGTGTGGTCTAGCTAAAGGTTTAACAAGGAGAAAGACAGTGAGGTAATGGCAAACTGTTCCATTTTTCTCTTTTAAAGGCTTGTTAGAAGGCTTTTGTTTAGCCTAAAATATGTTCCTCTCGTTACTGTTCGAGCCTGATAACTCATTACCTTTTACATGGTACAGCAAATGAGTCGCTTTTAAAATAATGATATGGGGGAGTTTGTTGTTGCACACGCTGACTTCATGTTGTGCATCCTAATTTTTGAAGTGACAGTAAATTAAATACTGGCTGGTATACCGGTACATAGTATGAGGATAAAATGCTTCAGTATGTATGAAGGTTAATATGCTGCTAGAAGAATAGCCCTGTAAATGTTTATGGCAATTACTTAACCATTAGGGTTAAAGATGGTTTCCCACAGAGCACAGTAAGTATAAAAGGCAGTGTGCAAGCTTCATTAAGCCACAGTTCTGGCCAAATCATTGTGGTGGTGATGTGGAGCAAAACAGCTCAGCATGAATTCTTTTAAAACTTTTTTTTTTTTTTTACCCCCCCCCAGGGTCACGCTTCTGATTTTGCACTTGCGTATCATTTTGATTCAGAGCCCCATGATGCTATGGTTTTATGGGTCTTGATTTATTTTACTTCTCTAGCCAAGATTATGATTATTTTCCCCTGTATCACCACATGCTGCTTATAAAATGCGGTATTAACATTTTCCTCCAGTATGACTCACTAGGTTTATTTTTTCTTCATTAGGACCATCAGAATGAATTTTGCTGTTTGAATACTATCTTTAAATGCTCCCACATTTGAAGGTGTGAAAGATGTACAGTACCAGTCAAGTTTGGACATCTAATTCATTTTTTTAAATAAGGCATATCCTATCTTGAGTAACGATGGATGTCGTTTCTTTACTTAGCTGAGTGGTTCTTGACATAATATGGATTAGTACAGTTGTGGAATGGGGCCATTTACTTTATTTACTGTGTGATCTCAAATGCATTAAGAAGGTGAGAAACTGCACTAATTTTTGATGAGGCACCTGTTAAAGCTAGACTGCCTTCTAGAGATTAAGTGTAGGTCATAAAAAGAATCTTCCCTGACACCCAATTAATTTTGTTTAGTGAACTGAAAGCTACTGAACTCAAATTACAGACTTCTGATTTTTATTAGTTTTTTTTTTAAACAGAGCAATTAAAGAATTTTGGGTCATGTGGCCCTAATCTCCCCCCCGCTTCACCATGACCCAGTTCAAGAGACTACGTCATGGTGGGCTTTCCCTGTTTGCACAAGGCATTGTGGGTTACAAACTTGAAACGGGAGAGAAAAATGGAGGACATGAGTGTGCAAATGAACATGAAAGACTGACTACAGTGACAGAAAGCGAGAAGGACAGACGTTATGTTGCGAAGGAAAGGAAACACAGAACCAAACCTCGGTGTGATCAGCTGTTCGTTTAGTGACAATGATGTAACGGTTAAGTTAAACCTGTAGATGGCAGTAATGCAACACTGGATGCCAGCTGCTGTTAAACCTGCGCATGCGCACACAGACTTCCTCTAGCTGCGCAAAGTGAACAAGTTCATGCACACTATTTGCTCAGGAATCCTCTCAAATTAAATAACTTCCCAACCACAGAATGGCCTGATATTTTGAGATTCCAGAAATAAACACCTCAGTGACCAAATTTCAGAAAGAACTAAATTTCATTTTTTTTTTTAATGAAATCGAAAGGCCGTCTCGCTTTAATTGAAAAGCATTCCAGGTGACTACCTCATGAAGCTGAACCTAAAATGTGAAGCCTTTTGTGTTAACACTTTTAACCACACAAGTCTGTTTTTATTTCATAGTTTTGATGTCTTCAGCATTGTTCTACAATGTAGAAAATGGTCACAATACAAAACCTATGAATGAGTAGGGGTGTACAAACTTGACTGGTACTGTAAGTTCTTTTAAATATAAAGAAATGGTCCTAAATCTGCCTACTTATAACTTGGACATAACATTTTGTTTAATATTGAAATGGTATTAATATACAAATGCAAAGCTATGGAACTTGGAAGCTGAAATATTTGAATATGAATTTTACAGCATATTTGACTGTATTTAATAAATGTACTGTACCTTTTTCCAAGGTAGGAGTAAGATTTGTCTTAAAAAAAAAACTGATAGAATTCCAAATGGTGAGTTATAGTTTTGCAAGTTAGAGCCCTAAATTGTAATAGAAAGAATTGAGATGTGAATTGGGTGAAACTTGAATTATCCAGGGTTCATGGGGGGGGGAGACATTTTTGAGTCTGGCATGGATCCCAGACGTCCGCTATTTAGCGGAATTCCGCTATTTTTCTAGCCAATTTTTTTTTATTTTTTTTTTATTAATCTTTTGTATATCTGTTAAATATGTTTAAGTAAGATGACCAGCAGGATACATTCTGATTTGGTTTGCTTGTTTAGTGATGTTTTTGTCGGCTTCGTTTGTTCTCGTTGACATTCGGGAACACTCGGAAGTTAAATTGATGTAAATACCACGAGACTGTACGCGATAGAACGAGAAAACAATATGGCTGCGCCCAAATGCTAGAAAACGTGTTTTAACTCCGTTCGTGCTTTTGTTTCTAATGCGTTGAACTTAATTCAATATGTCATGGAAAGCGTAGTTGCGCTTAGCCAGAGAGGAAGTTGAATCCAAGAAGCGATTAATGAATGTGGTGAATACAGAACTTGAAACAAAAGCTCATGTGAACAGAGTAGCCAAGAAACTATCCAAAAGAGCACTGCAGGAACATCAGAAAAAGCAGAAGGAAAGATCAGGGAAACAAAAGCAGAGAAAACTGGAGGAAAGATCACAGAATGCACCCCAGAAAAGAGCAGTAAATTCCTCTGCAGTGAAACCTTTCAAAAAGAGAGGTTTAAATCAAATCTCCAATATTTGCTGTACATATGTATATATCTATTACTGAATCATTGATTTCTGCTCATATTCATGATTTTTGAAAAATGAATGTGGCTTATATTAGACTAGTATTGACATTGACTAAATCTATGTGAAAAAATGTGTTCTATAGCATCTTTTAAATGTTAATCTCAACAGCTTCAGGGGGCTTGCAGCCCCCTTGACCCATGTTGCTAGTTTCTTACCACCATTCCCCCCCAAATTACTGCTGGGATCCCTGGTCTGGTTGAACTTGGACATTTGCTAGGCGAAAGAGACGTGAAGTAGAGTTAAGCATGATGTCCAAACAGAAGATGTGAACCTGATTTGTGGAAGAGCATCTAAATATTTGATCTTTAACTGGAATGACTACACTTCTATTAAGCAGTTAACCTAGCTGAAGTAGCTAGAACATTTACCCAAGTAGTTATGCAGGGCATGTACTAAAACGATGAGTTTAATGTTGTCATAAACTATTTGTGTAGAATATAAAGTGTCTACTTTGCCCTGGGAATCCCATTTTGAGTTATGTAAAGAAACAAATGTACATGAAGGTCAGTGCCATGATGTGCTGGTCAGTCCTATGTTGTGCTTGCTGGAAGTCCAGTTAGCTAGGTGAGGGGGCAGTGAGTCATGTTGTATAACTCGTGTATGATTTGGTTATGTGCATTTTAATACTGTACAGGAAATGGGGTTTCTTTTTTCACATGCTGTTTTTGGATCTTTCTGCATGTACTGTACACTGAACTGAGGTGTGTGTTTTAGAGAGGGAGAGGGGTGGCAGCATGGCTGACTTTAAAGCCAGGTGTGCTAACAGCTGTCCTCGAAGGCTGTGAAGCAGAGGGAAAAGAAATGGCACAGATCTAAAAGAGCTTGCAGCTTCAACAAAGAGTGAAAGGCAGAGATGGCGGAAACGGCTAATGACTTCATTGCAGTAAGTTTTTCCAGCGATGGGGCTAGAGAGTGCTATTGATGTCCGAGTAACACCAAGACGGGGTCATTCGGCTGTGTTTGCAGAAAGAAGGAAACTCACCGAACACATTGTGTCCTTTAAGTTGACGGGAAGGGGATGAGGATTGTCACACACTGGTCTCAGCCCATCCTGTTTTGTGTTCGGAGGAAATCGGGGACAAAGGCTGTATCGAATCGGCTTACACGGCTGTGTAAACCATCTGTGAATGCGCTTTTCGTGAAGTGAAAGGAAGACAAAAGGATAAGATACAAAGTTGAGGCATGAGCTCATAGATGGGTCGTGTGTATGGAAAAACAAATGCTAGTCTTTTCACAAAACGTGCATTATTGGTATTTACACGGTCACTGAGTTAGATGTTGGGCTTTGTTATAAGAAGAGACTAATAATCATGCACTTGTTTATCCATATTCAATCGTGACAAATCTGTCACTTGTGAGGAAATTGATTTGTTTTTATAAGTTTGGGAAATTATTATATAGATGATAAAGAATCACATGCTGGCTTGAAGATATGAAGTTTATCTTGTGTATATGAAACTCCATTTCCAATGAAATGGATCTGAGGGGCATATAATTTTCCACAAAATCAAATCATACACGAGCTGATGGCTGACGATGTGCAGAGTTGGCTATAAGCCATGTTGAGAGTGGAATAACTGTTCTTTCCATGTTCCCTGGCTTTGAGAAATGGAGACTTTTTTTTTTTTCCTCCCCAAAAAATTTGGTAAATAACTTCTGACAGTCATTTCTGCTTAGGTGGATGACTTGACTTATCAATGGCTACATGAATTGCTGTGGGGGGTTCCGCCCCCTTGGTAGAAAGCAGAGGTGGGGACTTGGACTCGAGTCGAGTCGACTCAAGTCACTGTGTTCATGACTTGTGACTTGACAAAACATGAAAATACTTGAGACTTGACTTGGAAGTTTAAGACTCGGGACTTGACTTGACACACAATGACTTGAGTGTTATTTCCATCATGTTTTTATTGTGAAAATAAAATGTAATATGCACATACTTCAGTAATTTTGATTGCACTGCCGTTGCGTTGTCACTGCCCTGTCCATCAGGCACGCTCTCTGCATGGGCTATATACCACGCCCCATGCCACGATGTGTTCACAGATTTCACATCATATCATGTCAGCCATCCCAAGAGTAATCACTTTCGGCTTCAAGGGCTACTGCCTAGAAGGTGAACGGCGCAGTGCAAGATTTGCAACATGACGATTTCTGACAGCCAGACCACGACCTCCAATTCCGTCCGGCATTTGAAGATCCATTTTGCCCAGTAAGTTTATTAATGTGTTATTTGGTGATGGCAGCTAAACTCCTCGTTAGCCAATGTTAGCCACGAGAGTGAGCAGTAGGAGGATTTTAGCCGTTGCAGATGTAGCTAGGGATTCAGTTTATTGTGAAATTCTTATTTGAATGCTGATAAGCAATGTAGTTACGTCAAGTTTAATGATATTGTATATCAGTAGTAGTAAGTTGATTGTGCACTTTGCAGTCGTGATGCTGAATAACATAAGCAGCTTCCTACCCTGTTCTGTTTCAGGGTTAAGCTAATGGTCAGCTTGTGAACATGTACACGTTCATGAGCAGTACAAATTCGTGTAAGTGTGTTCGTGTACATTAGCCAGACTGTTGGCTGATGATAATGTGAGAAACTTGGTTGGCTTTCAATCTTGCAATCAATTTTGCCATCAATAAATAACTTTGACATTACTGTTTTGTTTTATTCCATGATATATTTTACAGAACATGAGCATTTAAAATGCAAATATTTAACAGGTTGGGCACATGTGCCAGGGATGTTTACTGACATTTACTTATGTATTGCCTTTTCAATGTATTAAATTCATATTCTGCTGCTAAAATTACGCCAATATGCCCAAGGTGACTTGACTTGGACTTGAGTTGACTTATTATAGAACTTGACTTGACTTGCCCAAGACAAAAGACTTGGGACTTACTTGGGACTTGAAGGTTAAGACTTGAGACTTGCTTGAGACTTGTGTGACTTGGTCCCATCTCTGGTAGAAAGTACCATCTTGCTGTTGTGCTGAGCTATAGAGTAGCTTTAGAGATTTACTCAAGTCGTCTTTGGACATTTCAGTTGTAATTTTTCAAACTTCATTGAGATTTCAAACAATCTAAAATTCAACTTTTTTTAAATGCTTGGATGAAGAATGTAAGCAAACCAGTGAAATGACTGTAGCAATTTGTGAAATACTATAATTTTGAAAAATAACATGCGTTCTTGCCATCGTGTGTGTGTTGGGGGGGTTGGTAGTTTTATTTTGTCCTCAGTTGGTTCAGCAACATGCTCCACCATTGTTTTATCTACTCACAGTATGAGCTGATATCCTAGTAGTAGAGTAGCCAATCAGTGTGCGATTGCTCATATCCAGTGAATGTGGATGGAATAATTCCTGATATTTCACTCCAATGATGTCACTTAGTATTTCCTGCTGACTAGATGTGCATTCTTTTTTTTTTTGTGGACGTATCTATATGGTGTGAAGATATGAAGCTTATCTTCACGTTGAATATCTTCAGTTGTTTGCATACTCACTTGTGAATATTCACCACTTGAAAATAAACTTCATATCTTCGTGCAACCGTGTCCTATCCTCGACGTATGCTCCCGCTTTTTAGCAGTGTCTGGTTCCAGGCAGCCAAAACATGGGACTGGACAGTACACTGGAGCCTTTACCTTTCCAAATAGCTAGCTTAAAATGTATAATCTGTCCATCCCTGGATATTGTTACAACTATTTGATGAAGCAACAATGCTTTTATACCAATGTATCTTTTTGTATATAACTTCTGAGAAGAGATGTGGGTTTTTGGTTCTGTTCCCTCTCCTCTCTGTTGGTTTTTGTCCAAACCTACTAAGCACTTTTCTCTCGCTGCAGGAAGATGAAGTGCCCGAGCTGGAGATTGATGTGGACGAGCTGCTGGACCTGCCCAGTGATGTCGAGAGAGCCATCAGAGTGAAGGTTCAAGCCTTTAGATATCTTTCTTCCTTGGCTTCAGATCTTGCTGAATATGCATGCATACCTATGCTAATTTGACATTTTGACTTGTTTTATGTAAAAATACCACCCACCAGCCATGACCTTTATTCCTGCCTTTGTGGCCTGAAGCCTATTGTTCCAGCTGGCATTTAGTTATTTTGCATTATTTCAAAATGTATTATTGCTTTAGAATCTAATGTTTTCTAACTTGCCATACTGAGAACTGTAAGGGTATGGTCACACTAGAGGTGGAATGAAGAGTCTTTGTACAATTCTGGGATATTCGAAGTGCATTCTATAAATTCTGACTGGGTGCATTCCAAACATTTGGGCCTGTTCTTGTGGCTGGCCTGAGTTTTTTGCTCATGCTCAAAACATTCAAGGTGCATTCAAAGTAGGGATGGCAAAAACTAAAAATCTTGACCGAGCCTTGTTAGTCGGTTAATCTAGGAGTTTAAAGTTCTAGAATTGGAATTATTAGAATCTATTCTAAATCTAACTGCGAGCATCTGCACATTCAGTCCCAGTCGCTGCCCTCCACTCGCATTACCTTTTCTACAGCGTGAAACATTTAGTCAAACGCGGCACTGATGTCAAGGGGTTTGTATTGGAGCGGAGGACAAATGGCTCCAGCTTGGAGCCAGTTTCAGTTGGCCGTGATGGCGTTGAAAATGGTCAAGTGCTAGAAGTACATAACATTCAGTGATGGGAATAACGGCGTTAAAATAAAGGCTGTTATAACGCCGGGTAATCTAATTAATTGGCTACAATCGTTATAACGCCGTTACCAATATCAACATGCCATTACTGCATGGTATTGAAGTTGCTCTGAAGCCGTCACCGACTTGGCTCACAGACACAAAAGCTGCATTTGTCACTCCCCCTCCAGACACCGCTGTCATTTCATTCTCTCCCCTTCCCTCCAAAAGTTGGCATCTGCGCCTTTAGTTTGTGTGGAGAGATATGATCTGCAATAACACACATTGTTGGCTACAGACCGAAACACTTTCAGAATGCACTGGCCAAGGCAGGACTAAACTCGATGTGCCTTCTAATAATTAAAAAAAAAAAACACAGAATAGAAATTTGTAAGCTAAAAAGTCTAGCCTGATACTTTGAGACTTTTCTTTCGCCAAGTGGCAGGTGTCTTCAACTGGGGTGGGACATGACTGAATGGGTGTTTCTGATTTGTCAGCTGTCGTCCTTACACCGCATGGCATGCCCCAAGCGTTTACAACACAGAATTCCAGGTTCTCCGCTCCAAAATCGGCAGCTTCAAAACGATTTTTTTTTTTTTTTTTTTTAAACCGACAACCAAAAAAATAAATTAACCGGTTGATTTGGTCAAACAGTCATCGGTTAACATCCCTAATTCAAAGAGAAGTATCAAACAGCATTTGAAGTGTATTCTGACTGCGTTCTAAATATTAACAGCATTTGAAAAATTGATTGCATTTGAGGGAAAACTCGAAGGCAAGCCACTTCAAATCCTGCCAGGATGCCATCAGGATGAACAGTCTTCATATAGTCTGGGATATCTGAAGTACATTCTAAGTATTCAAGCTGCATTCTCTTTGAATTCTTAGACATTCAAAGCTTATTCAGCAGCTATTCCAGGAGCATTCTGACTGCATTTGAGGCACCTTCTGACCAGACTTCAGGTGGTATTCTATGGAATCAATTTTGTGCCAAAATGTTCATGCAATACTTTTGAAATATCAAACAAAAATGACAAATCAAAATACACAAGTTTTTTTTTTAAGACTGGCAAACAAATTATTCGTGTAATCGTGCAAAATATCAGTCTATTACTCTTCAGAAACCTTTTTTGTTCCACGTCTCTCAGCTTTGTTTGACATAATTTTATTTTGGTTGCAATTCCAGCTTTCTCGTTTGTGCTCCCTGACTTTTTGCTTGCAGTTTTGGCACAAACTCGACGTGTGGGTGGGCTGTCCAGGAATGCATTCCCATTGGCTAACTTGTTTGACTGACAGCTACACTCAGCCATTCCCTACTCGGATTTTGGCGGACTGTTTGCTAAGTGACCGATCCATTGACGGTAAACGAGGATCGAGTGGACTTCAGTGGCGACTATGATATTGAATTAATTCAACAAAGTGTAAATTCAATATCATAGTCGCCACTGAAGTCCACTTCGACCTTATTTACGGTCGATGGATCAGTCACTCGGCAAACAGTCCGCCAAAATCCGAGTAGGGAATGGCTGAGCGTAGCGGTCAGTCAAACAAGTTTAGCCAATGGGAATGCATGCCTGGACAGCCCACCCACACGTCAAGTTTGTGCCAAAACTGCAAGCAAAAAGTCAGGGAGCGCAAACGAGAACTGGAATCGCAACCAAAATCAATTGCGTCAAACAAAGCTGAGAAAGACGCGGAACAAAAATAAAAGGTTTCTGAAGAGTAATAGACTGATATTTTGCACGATTACACGAATAATTTGTTTGCCAGTCTAAAAAAAATTGACTTTTTGTGTATTTTGATTTGTCGTTTGTTTGATATTTCAAAAGTATTGTATCAACATTTTGGCACAAAATTGATTCCATAGTATTCAGCCAGCAATCGAACAGCACTCGTATGGCCTTCAAAGTGCGTTCTTAATATTCTTACAGCATTCTAGGTATTCCCTACTGTGTTCCAACTACATTTGAAAGCTAATGCACCCAGAATGTGCAAGAATCATTCAAGGTGGGTTCAAAGCGTATTCTTAGTATTCGAATGGCATTCTTACAAAGCTGTAAGAATGTTGGTCAGTTTGCAATTCCCACCCGAATGTGGCACAAATTTTGAAGTTTCATTCCGTCTGGTTCTGTTTGATTCCTGCTAATTCCGAATAAGTGTGATGAGGGCCTTAAGTGACAAAATCAATCCTGAATAAGTCCATTCCAGTTTATTGGTAAGGGAGTTTAATAAAGCACGTTGTCAAGCAGCTTTGCAGAAAGCCAGATGTAGCTTTAGATCTATAATGAAGCTAGAGGTGAAAGTAGTGATGACCTGGAGGAACCTGATGCATAAGGGAACCCATCGTCACTGGTGTCGGAGAATAGAGCTTGGCCTCAATTGACATTCCAAAGTTATTTAGTGTATTTACAACTTTTTAAAAAGTAAACTTCAACATGTGTATCACATCAGTCAGACAATAGCACTGGATTTAATACAACTCCTGGCTCTATTTCCAGAATCTTGTGCACCTGAGCCACGGTTTTACTCAAGCTCTGCTTTCCACACAACTTGATGGCACTGAAGTCCATAGTTTAAGATGCGAATAGTGACGTGCTCGGTTTCTGTATTAAAGGGGCCAGCTTACCCTTCCTAGCAGCTTCCGCACCAAGTACTGTACTAGTTGCTATTTTCGCATCCAGATATTCCACTGTTTTGGAAAAACAATCCACAATGTTTTCAGCCATGGATCATGAGTTGTAACATCAAATTGAAGATATTTTGTGAAATACAAATGTCTTTCTTTTGACTGATCCAGTCCTTTTTTTGGTTATTCTGTTGTAATGGACCAGAACCAGCCACAGCTGTCTCGCAGGAAGCCACAAAGGAAAGAAATTTGGGCATGTTCTGTTCAAAACTTCCCCCATATAACACTTGGATGAAGAAAAGGTTTGAGATTAATTTTGAAGTGCTCACTAACGTTGAGCCTGGCCACTGTTAACTTTTTAATCCGCTTTCCACTCAGATTTGTCACTTGTCCTGACCATAACCTTTTTATGATGTTTGCTAGCTCGATGAAGGGAAAGTGATTAACGGTTTATTAAAAAGCAGGTATAGTTATGATCATTGTGCCTTAATAGTTATAATTTTTCAATAAAACTTAAACACGCTCTCCAGTGCCCCATTATGGTGCATGTGGTGTTCTAATTCATTACCTGATCTGCAGTCTTAAGTTCTAGACCCACCCAAATTCAAAACGTTTGGAAGAAATGGTTACGTCTTGATTAATCCAGTAAAACTTGGTGTAAATTAAGTCAAAGAAATGAGCGTTAAACCAGTTGGGTGTGATGAGGGTGACAGAATCCCACTGTGAATGAAAATGAACCATAGGAGTCTGGCACTGTTGTAAAAATTTCCAGTTTGTGATGGTTAACATGAACCATACAGTAGAAAGACAGTGAATGTCTGAATGAAATGAAGATTCACCATGGATATCTTACTGGGGTATTTGCAATTTTGATGACTTCAAAGTCTCCTCTATAATTAGATATTACGCCGTGGTTATTTTTACACACCTGCTGTACTCTGCTTCCCTGGAATTCTGTAAACAATAACACAGCTGGATCACTGAGGGGATTGAACTCGTTTTGTTACTTTGATGTAGCTTTTGAATAATTACTATAAAAATGGTAATTTTCTACAAGTATTCAACTTGTCCCATCAGGCACGTGGATGCAGATTTGTCCAGACAATGTTTGGTTGTCCCGGGCAGTCAGACTATCATTCATGTCGAGCCCTGAATGAGTTTACAGAAACTTTGCTGGACAGAAAATGAGCAGAGTAGCAGTCACAGGATTTCAAAACAAAAACTGAACAGAATTCTGGGATGGGTGAGACTGGCCCTTTTTAAATCCTCATTACACTTTACTTGAGCTCTATATACAGCCTGTTGTGAACAAGAGTCCTGGGATGAACACAGTGCAGTCTTCATGATTATAGTAGCAGCATGATTTTGGGGACTTATTTTGAAGCACAATGCTAATTCTTGTTTTTAAACAGTGCACTATGCTAATTCTCTTCCCCCCCCCCCCCCCCCCCTTCCATTTTCTATCCAGCAGATCATTGGTCCATTTGTGTTAAATGTTAACCGTTCTAAACTTTTTTTTTTTTTTTTTTTTCCCCCCCCAGATGCTGCTTGTTGACTGTTACAAACCTAATGATGTAAGTCCATATTGAATGAAATATTCTAAAGCCTGTAAACTTGTGTGTATTCATATTACTTTATGAAGTAGGTCAGTTATGAATGTTAAAGCTCCTAGGCAATGGCTTTCAATTTATGCACATTTGAAACTTTGTTAAACCCTCTGTAACTCTCTTCTCGTCCCAAGAAGTATTTAGGCGCTGTTTACACATGCCCGGGTATTTTTAAAAATGCATATTTTCTAAACTCCGTTTTCCAGAATAACTTCGTGCACACAGCTGCGGGGTTTTTTTTTTTTTTAATTACGTTTGTTGATCCGCATAAATACGCTGTCAAGAGCTAAGTCTTGTGCAGTCTACCCTTGTCAGCCAGGTAATAGTGTGCAGGCAACTTTTTTGACATCGACAGAAGCGCGCATGTGAGTACTCACCCTGTATGTACGGACGTACCAACTCTGCAAGTGACAGGAGTGAGGATCGCGACATTCTGAAATTTTCCTGCCATTCCTCTGGGACGACAACGCCATTCTCGAAATTCTCCCACCAGATAGCAGTCTGTCCAGGTCGAACCCAAAATCGCTGGCGGTGGTACGGTCAGGCTCTTTTGGTCACCAGAAGCTCTGGAATTGCTGCCCTTTGAGCCCTAATGTGTCTCTGCTGGTCAATGAGCTTTATTCTCAAAAGCAAACAAGCAAATATAGCTCTTAATAACAAATGCTGCTACTCTGAGTGTTTCCATGCTTGTCATATGTACAATGGTCACTCTTTTGTGGCGCGAAGATTGCCCAAAACTCCGTTTTGGTCTCTTTACACACAAAAGCAAAACGGAGTTTTCAAAAAATCTCCACTTTTGCCGGGTTTTTAGAAAGAATTTTTTTTCAGAGGATAAAACTCCGTTTGTGTATAAATGAAGGCAAAGGTCTGCGTTTTTAAAAAATACCCGGGTATGTGTAAACGGCACCTTAGTAATTAAAATAAGTTGGCACAGATCACAGCGATTTTCGTGACCACTTGGCATGTGACATCATTCAAGACACCACTTGAGTTGAGTCCACTTCTGTTTATTTGCATTGCTGTTTGGCCCGAGTGCAGACGTGCATTCAGGAATTTCCAAAGAAAAAACATGCCTTATTGTTGTGCAGTGAACTGTACCAATGGGACCAGTTCAGGAAGAAGTTTTTACCTTTTTCCGAGAGCGAAGGAGAGGCAGAGAGTGTGGATTGGCTTTTTCTGTAAAAGAAGAGGCAGAATGGGTGGGTTGGCTTTTTCCGCAGGAGAGGCGGAGTGGCTTGTGCATGTGAAACAAAACGAAGCAATCAAAGAAACAGAGCAGCAATGCTCAAGGAAAAAGGAGAAGATTGGAGGTAAACATTTACTTTTGCTTGCAATTGACAAGCCAAGAATCCTGAGGGATCCTGTACAATCATTGTGGAAATGAGACAAAGGGATATTTCCTCGCTTAGAATAGTCTATAAATAGTATAATGCCGCGGATGGCAGGCTAATGTGGCCTACCAGTGCACTGTCCAGTAATATCCACTAGGGAGGGCAGTTTAATTATTCTTCAAAAGGGCTCTTAGTATTATGACGAAAGTAGGAATTTATCATAAATACCAGGATAAATTGTTTGGGCGCGAGTCTTGTTGAGGTCCGGGGTCACCGCGATCAGAGTTGGTAGAGTCGCTGTCCAATTCCAAGACAGCACAGTCAAACCAGTGAGCCACATTCACAGATTGCTTCGCAACGGCCATAGGTTCATACATGTATGGCTTCACCTCTCAGTATTCAATTTGGAGAGTTCCTACTTCAAAATCGCTATCAGACATTTTACACAACCTCTCACGACCAAAGTCTGTACACGTGTGCTCGGTTCACAAATGAGCACAACTGCTCCCAGTCTGTTTGCCTTGAATGACGTCACGATGACGGTCCCCTGGCAGTGAAAGTGTGCATAAGTGAGATGTAAACAAACCTTTGGAAATTGGGCAAAACGGTATATTACTGTAAGTTTTATTCAATTTTAGGGTGCAAATTAGACACTAGGAAGATTGAATTTGCTTTTTGGGTCATTCTTCTAGACAAAGTTGATATTCTACGTTTCACCTCCAACCATTGCCTATGACCTTTAAAGATTTGGTTTCAGGGAAAGAAATGATCACAAACTTGCTGCTTGTCTTGAATGTAGTCACTGAGCCAAAAATGTGTGGTGGCCTGGGAAAATCCTCAATGCTGAAAATTACTTTTTCTATATCTAGAACTAATATAATTCTGAGAGCTACACGCTTTCTGAACTGGAATACGTTTTTCTTTTGCGTGTAAACAGCATGACCTCCAGTTAGTTTTCCCAGAATCACCACACTATGCTTGTGATGTGTATGAGCTCTACATGCCTTGATATCCAGTGACATTTACTGGGTTTTTATATAAATATCTTGATATTTTGCATATGAGTTCTGCAACATGGAATCGGTGTATGTTCGTATATTGCTCAAATACAGCAAAAGCTCACTCTTTCCTCAGTGAGACATAGAATGAGCCAAACGTCAATGTGGATGATCTGTGCAGGTGTTCTGAACTTGCCAATATTACCTGACCTCACTGGGAAGCCCGAATAGTTTGACCTAAAAAAGATGACTGAAATAGTATCAAATCTAACACTTTATCAATACCAATAATGTTAATGGTGACTTGATCAAATGTTTACTCCAGCGTCGGACACATTTAAACATGTTGAGCAGCACATCAACAAAAAAGTAGTCACGCTGTGTTTGTAAAAGGATTATATTAAATGGACTACTATGCCATTTTAACTTTGTGCAGCAAATGTGCAATAACGATCACTTAACTGGAAAGCTAGATGGTGGGTTTTTTCATGATTGCCAGCAAGCAGTTCCCGACTACACAGATCATTGTGCACTTCTGTGCTCTCCTTAAAGCTGATGGAAATGCTTGTTTTCCTGTCGTCTTTTTCTTTAGAATAACTGTTTGTTGTGCTATGAGTAATGATGACTCATGACCCCACTTGCTTCAAACCATATAAAGTTGTTAAAGGTGCAATATGTGGAATGTAGTATTCATAAGCTTGGTGTACGATCACCTGTGACTAATGAATCCATGTCTTCATACACTTTGAGACCTGCATGTCTATATAAGGAGCAGGTCTTCTTACAAGGAACCTGCCATTGTGCGGCACCATGTTTCTACGGTAGTCCAGAATGGACAAGTCAAGCATTGGCTCTAGAGAGCACCTTTCATAGTTTTACAAGTGGCTACTTGAATCCAGCATTGTAATAAAGCCGAAGAAACCAAGGTTGGTTGAAGTGTTGATCAGCCTAACGGTCAATAAGATGTGGGGAGTGGCTGTGCACGTGTTGCCACTGGGATGAAACTGCCAGTGTTATCCATCTGCAGAAACCAGCAGTTTATTGCGCTGAGCAGCCACCTTAGATTTTAAAACATACTTGTAGGGGAGGGGTATTCAGTTGATTGCAATCTGCAACCTCACCACTAGATGCCACTAAATCCTACATTGTGCACCTTTTTAAATATGTAACATGGTTTCTGGTACAGTTTTTTTTTTTTTAAACCCCTTCTCATTGTGTTCTTGCAGGACTTTGTGGCTGCGCTGTTGGAGAAGGTGCGAGGCATGCAGAAGCTCAACACCCCACAGAAGAAGGGGGATGTAACCCCATGAACCGCCCACTAGCTCCTCTACTACTGCTACCACCGCCACCATGTTACCCTACTGCACCAACTGTGCACGGTGGAGGACACACACAGACCGTACTACTCCACTACAGTGTGTCATATGGAGACGAGCGAGGAGCTCAGCCAAGCCAATCTCAGCTGCAGGTTAATCAATCACTCCAACTGTCTTACTTTGTTTTTCACTACAAGTTTCCTTAATATATTCCCATAGCGTGTGTGCGCTAGTGTCCCTTTTTTTAGCATAAACGTACTGTAAGGGGCAGGATGTGTTGTGAAATGGTTAGTGTTATTCACTTTTGTATGCTTAAACACTAAGTGCCATAGGACATGGCTTTGTGCATCTGTAATTGAGTAGAAAATTAGGTTATGGCTTTTTTTCTTCCATGTAGAGCTCACCTGATGTCTTTTTTTTTTTTTTTTCTTTTCTTTCTTTTATAAGTAACCCTTGTTTTAAAACAGGCTACGGCAGCTATTAGAGACAACCCAGTGAGTGTTTGTTTTGCTTGAAATAAATTGTTAGGTTATGATGTATTTTTGAAGTGACATGGGGAGGGGCAAGGAAATGGGCTTTTTTTTTGTGTGTGTGGTTTTGAGATTTTTCCATTTAGTAGGATTTTAGGACCTGACATAACCACACTGAATCTCGGCTTTGTGCGCTAGGTCGCTTCTGGATGCTTTAAAACAGAACATCAATATCTGATCAACAAATTCAATCTGAACTGTAGCAATACCTCAAGAGTGCATTTTTGTTACATCGGTTTTTAACCAGTCTCTATATATGCAGATCTAAATTGTTCTAGTGGTCAGGGATCCAAAAAAAATCAAGCTGACTTTTTTTTTTTTTATGTAGAACTTTTTATTCAACTCCAAATGTTTTGGACAGTAAGGAAGTAAACACAATCCTTGTTTTGCTGGAATGAAATACTGTATGCACTCTCCTGTTCAAGTGTGTAGTAATTTTGTTAAAAATAAAGAATGGTGCTGAAAACAATGCTGACTCCAATGGAGATTGTTATTCCTTTGAATTTCATCTCTGAAGCATGATAAACCACTGGGGGGGGGAAGACCCACACAATTTTGATTGTAGTCTCCAGAGCAGCAGTGATTGGTTAACTTCAGTGCATGTACAGTTTTAAAGTAAGGGCTTCTCCGATTCTGTGCACTATAAATCGGCTCTTCTTTCAATGCTCAACAGCTCCACTTCAAAGATGAGTGTGGCTCCACCTAGAGGATGACAAAGGTAGTTTAATAATGCATGAGATACTTGTCAGTTGTGCTGGTCAGGTTACAAACCCATCAAATACATGTTGCCTGCATAATGGTACCCTCAAAGCTAGGAAAAGTGTATAGTAAGAATACAAGTGACCTTTTGCTGTAAGTGGAAGTAATGCAGCATGAATGCTGTGAAAATGCAAAAACCAGATAAAGCCACTGCATGATTGACACTTTGTTTGTTTAAAAAAAAAAATCTAAGCTGTCTCTATACAGACTGCTGAAAGACGAGGAAAAAAGAAACAACTGCTTTAACAAAAGGGTGGCTTTTTATATAATATAAAAATGAGTGATTCCACGCTTATGGGTACTGAAATGGGGACATGAACTTATTTTTAAAAATTCACCTAAAACCATTTCTTTTTTTACCATCAGGTCACAAAACATGTAATCTTTAATGAATGATATGTTAAAAGATAACTTTAATTTTCTGAGATGTAATAAAAACATTTATATGCCAAAGTCAGAACGTAACAGAAGTGTTGTGGACATTATATATTCTCAATTTTAACAATGTAGAATTACTTTTTGAAACATAGGAAGGTGATGTTTTAGCAAATATAATTAATAAACGTGTAGTAGAATAAACATACACATTCTTTCAATAAGATTAACATGGTATATAGCTAGATTGTAATTAATTTGTAACAGACATCATTTTGGAACTCATAGGCTTGACTTTGGCATATAAATGTTTTTATTACATCTCAGAAAATTAAAGTTCTTTTAACATATCATTCATTAAAGATTACATGCTTTGTGACCTGATGGTAAAAAAAGAAATGGTTTTAGGTGAATAAGTTCATGTCCCCATTTCAGTACCGATAAGCGTGGAATCACTCATATAATAGGATATCTTACTCCAACCTTTACAAATGTAGATAAAGAATTGGGGGGGGGAACAGAACTTGCAATATTTGGTTCTTTTCATGTAAACCCCCCCCCCAGTGTGGGGGATCAAATCCTGCCTATGCATACCTGGGATTTTGGGTGGTGCACCTCTATCACCATAACCTAAAGCACACAACAAAAAAAGATTATCTAGCATACATTCACATGTATTTGACAAAGCTTGCTTAAGCATTTAAAAAAAAAACACTGCAGGGTTCTCATTCTCAAATTCCCATGATTTTTATAATGGGGGGGAGCAGGTCCCTTTTTTTTTTTGGTGTTAATCAGACAAACAACCACAGTATTTTAAACCCATCAATTAACAAGTTTGGACATTTTTTCATTAAAATCCAAGAAAGAAATACTGCATGGAAAAATCAACTAAAATTTATACATGCTACACACAATTCCCAGATATTCCATGACCTTGGCCTGAAAGTGATCAAACCCCCTGACTTTCCAGATATTCCATGACCACCAGGAATCCTGTATTTATATCCTTGTGTGGTGTTGAGCAGTGCTTTTCTCTATCAAAATCATACCCTCATGCTAATTTAGTAGGTCAGAGTCTAAGCTTCTTGAACCAAATCCTTGTCAGGGTACAGCATGAAAAACAAGTTGGGGATTTTTTTTTTTTTTTGTATTGGAGGCAAATGGTCTCTCACCCACAATATAATTATGTATAATATTGGTGTGTACAGAATGTGTACTTGCAATTATTGGCTGCTTTTCCTTCTAAATCTATTTTTTCAGCAGATTATTTCTAAAAATAACACACGTCAAAGTTGGAATAGTTTTCAAATTAAATACGTTCTTAACTATGCATATTTGTTGCTTTATGACATTAACCTTAGAAAACAGAACTCTTTAGCTGCACTTTGAAGCTTTCCATAAAGAGATGTTTTGTTTAGGAGTCTCCAGTGTCAGCAAAAATGCTCCTAAGCTTTTCACCACTAGAAAGCAGTGTTCTCCCCAGGATAAAGCCCTAACTTTTGGGTGGCTGCAGGCCCTGTGCAGCCAATTTTCTAAAATTTTGGAAAAAAAGGAGCCCATTTGGTGGCATATGGTGACGAGAGCATTTTTATGGTGGTACAGTCACTGTTAACATGGTTAAAGGTTGCTACAGCAAGGTGAGGTCCATGATGCTGTGGTTTGCAGCATGGGGTTCACATGAGCAATAATCATCTGACAACGTATTCTATAATTATGAGTAGCACGCTGTGTGAGCACAATCGCTATCAGGCGCGTTAAAATGTAAATAACTTTTCTAGAATTTCATCAAAACTCATTGGATTTTCAGCATTGTAAGAGGACTCCCTAAAGTATTATTCAGCAAAACCCCAGAATGATAGCACAAATCTAGAATTTAACGTAATTATGGACGCCACGCGTAACATTTACACCCGTGAAAAATCACTTTGAATGCTTTTGAAAGTTTTGATCAAATATTCTCTGTAATAAAAAACTGCTTAAATATTATAAACGCAGTCTTTTAATGTATCAAAAAATAATTTTGATAAAGCAAGGAAATTCGGAAGAAAATTTGTGTTTCTTTTGCTTGTTGTGCGTGTCATGCTACCAAAATCTAACTAACCCCTTCACGAACTATTCCAACTTTTCATGGACTTGTAGCGCGAATAAACCTTTCAAAAAAATATATTATACTTCTCACCCAGTAAATTAGAATCCTGGTGATTTATATCCTCGTAGCTTCAGTAGATCTAGAGATTTAGTCGATTTAGTAAATCCCAAACGCTGTGAAACACGCCAGCCATCTATGGTGAGAAGTGCTGCTGTAGTTGAGAAACTCTCATTTCTCCCGCTTCCAACTAACTCCGTGACCCAGACCAAAATAATGTCACGCTCGATGATTTATGCCAGGTTTCATGGAAAAATACAGCGAAATAAACTTGCTAGAAGCATTTTTCTAAATCCCAAACATTATGAAACATTTCTTGTAGGGTTTCAGGCTACAAATTTCAAGAATAGAGAAATTGCGGTGCAAAAGTTTACCACTAAACTCGCAAAAATACTCCATCCTAGTGAGTTTCACAACCGAACTAGGCTACGTGACAGTCCGTGACCACCCAGGAATGTTCTAGAAGGTACGCTTCTAGGCACGTGCGATCGAGAAAGACACCACGTAAAGGTAGTATTTCCACTGTCTTATGACATTTTTGCTTGTTTTAGCGCGATAAACAATGCATTATCATTAAAATGCTGATTTCAAGGTTAAAATGGGTAAAAACAACTAATTTATATAGATATTGTAAAAATTGTGCCTAATAGTTATTTCAGTACATAATTAAAAATTCAGGTTTTGATTTTTTTTCCTTATGTTACACCATTGTGCATCTATAGCATGCTACTCATCAATAATGCTGTTTTATTACCTGAACACCACTAACCAAAAGTTTAAATGAGTTCTGGTGCCGTTTAAAAAAAAAAAAAAAAAACTCTACAGACTGCACAAGTGCCACAATCTTGGGTAGCACTTTAGAATAAACCTGTTTGAGCAATACTACTACTAGTACACATATGGACAGTGTAAACCATAAAGGACTGTTCTTGAAACAAAAGGCCTCTGCATGCTCTTGCGACAAGGCTTTCGCAGATAGCTTTTCACAGACAGTTGTAATTTATCGTTGAGCGGGGAGTAATAGGCGTGCGCAATGTTATTCACCACCACAACGCAAGGGGGTGCGAAATCGCTAGGAGTAGCTGGTGGGTGTGGTTAGTGGAGTGTTTATCCTCCGGTTACTTATAACGACTAGAACTGGAGTTGTATAGATGTACGTACTTCCTCACTTCCTCGATCAACTGCTCTTCGTGCTGCTCCATCTTCGCTCGTGTTTTTAAAAATGGCGGTAGTGAAAACAAACCAAACCGGAAAAGTAGGGAAGCGGAAGTGCGTGTACAGCGGATGTAGAGTGGACCAATCGGAGCCCTCTTGTCTGCGACGCTTCTGCGGTGGTCACAATTTTTGGGAGGTGCACGCGGCTACGCAGACGCTGTCTGCGACGCTATCTGCGAGGACTGCGTTGTCAGTATAAATTGGCCTTAAGTCTGGGGTAATTATACAGTGGTGCTTAAAGTTTGTGAACCCTTTAGAATTTTCTATATCTCTGCATAAATGACCTAAAACGTGATCAGATTTTCACACAAGTCCTAAAAGTAGATAAAGGGAACCCAGTTAAACAAATGAGACAAAAATATTATACTTGGTCATTTATTTATTGAGAAAAATGATCCAATATTACATATCTGTCAGTGGCAAAAGTATGTGAACCTTTGCTTTCAGTATCTGGTGTGACCCCCTTGTGCAGCAATAACTGCAACTAAACATTTCTGGTAACTGTTGATCAGTCCTGCACACCGGCTTGGAGGAGTTTTAGCCCATTCCTCCGTACAGAACAGCTTCAACTCTGGGATGTTGGTGGGTTTCCTCACATGAACTGCTCGCTTCAGGTCCTTCCACAACATTTCGATTGGATTAAGGTCAGAACTTTGACTTGGCCATTCCAGAACATTAACTTTTATTCTTCTTTAAGCATTCTTTCGTAGAATGATTTGTGTGCTTAGGGTCGTTGTCTTGCTGCATGACCCACCTTCTCTTGAGATTCAGTTCATGGACAGATGTCCTGACATTTTCTTTAGAATTCGCTGGTATAATTCAGAATTCATTGTTCCATCAATGAAGGCAAGCCGTCCTGGCCCAGATGCAGCAAAACAGGCCCAAACCATGATACTACCACCACCATGTTTCACAGATGGGATAAGGTTCTTATGTTTGGAGAAAGGAAAACACTGCATTCCAGCATAACGCTTCTCATTAACCGAAAAGTTCTATTTTGGTCTCATCCATCCACAAAACATTTTTCCAATAGCCTTCTGGCTTGTCCACGTGATCTTTAGCAAACTGCAGACAAGCAGTAATGTTCTTTTTGGAGAGTAGTGGCTTTCTCCTTGCAACCCTGCCATGCACACCATTGTTGTTTAGTGTTCTCCTGATGGTGGACTCATGAACATTAGCCAATGTGAGAGAGGCCTTCAGTTGCTTAGAAGTTACCCTGGGGTCCTTTGTGACCTCACTGACTATTACACGCCTTGCTCTTGGAGTGATCTTTGTTGGTCGACCACTTTGGGGAGGGTAACAAAGGTCTTGAATTTCCTCCATTTGTACACAATCTGTCTGACTGTGGCTTGGTGGAGTCCAAACTCTTTAGAGATGGTTTTGTAACCTTTTCCAGCCTGATGAGCATCAACACTTTTTCTGAGCTCCTCAGAAATCTCCTTTGTTCATGCCATGATACACTTCCACAAACGTGTTTGTGAAGATCAGACTTTGATAGATCCCTGTTCTTTAAATAAAACAGGGTGCCCACTCACACCTGACTAATTTCACCTTCAAATTAACTGCTAATCCTAGAGGTTCACATACTTTTGCCACTCAGATAAGTATTATTGGGTCATTTTCCTCAATAAATAAATGACCAAGTATAATATTTTTGTCTCATTTGTTTAACTGCATCATCTTTATCTACTTTTAGGACTTGTGTGAAAATCAGATGTTGTTTTAGGGCATATTTATGCAGAAATATAGAAAAATCTAAAGGGTTCACAAACTTTCAAGCACCACTGTACAACACTCAGAGGTGGTCGGGCAAATCTACTGTGTCAACAACATCTTTGGTGTCACGTCTTTCCTCGTCTCTTTCTGGCTCTTCCGTCCTACTTTCATTTAGCTGTCGAAAATCTATGGGGTGCTGAGCACCATTCGCACCTCTTTTCGGTATAATTGAAACGTGGAGATGTATACTCACCACACATAAACCACGATCTCGCCCGCGCACTGAAGCGTTGTGGTACCAGTGCAGCAGCAAAGTGATTGAGGGCATTTGTTGTGATTGGGGATTTCCGGTCTGCCTGAGTGCATCATGGCAGCAAACCGGCCACAAACATCGCAAGGTAGGAATCTGATATTTTTCAGAGTGTCGAAGCAAAAAAGAAAACAAGGCGTGTCGGCCCTGACATGCACAAGTGCTCTGGGGAGAACAATCTAAAGTCGAGCGATGGCAAACGTTGCATTCTCTCAGTAAAGCCTAGGTCACAACCGGACGTATGATTTTTTTTTTGGCCGTGCAATTTTTGGCGTTTCCCAAATCGCTGCGTGTTTTTTTTTGTTGTTGTTCATGGAGAAAGACGCACGTTGGCCGTAAGTTTGTCTGACATGACAAAGAACCTCTGCGGCTAGTCTACAGCTCGAAAATCAGCACGTCACACGCACGCTCTCCGTGCGTTTTTTGCACGTAGACCGGCCATAGGAGCACGTACGGCCGGTTGTGACCGAGGCTTAAGATGACAAGTTGCATCTTTTTTTGCCTTTAGTGAGGTGAAGGACAAGTGAACACAGGAATTAACTTGTTTCCTGGATGGTCCACAACATTACATGTAACTATAAATAGATTAAAAAGTGGGTCTTTTTTTTTTAATTAAACAATCGCCACATTGCCATCACACCTCCTTATCGCTGATTCTTTTCCTATTACAGTACACTCTGAAATGATTTATTCTTTACGGAAGCGTAAACAATGAAATGGTTTGAAAATCTGAACAGTCTTCCTCTGAGGTGACGATCTTCCAAATCAAACGCATCTTACATCGATGTGGCTCCATTCTTCTGATACTGATGCTTCCCTACAAAGTATCCAGATTCACGTTCCCTGAACCAACAAAATGCAAACACCTTTTGAGTTCAAGCAGCGCACAAATGTCAAGCGCTCTCTGTAAACGTTGCAAAATTCAAGTTGGAGATCTGAAGGGTGTGTGTGTCGAGGAACTTGAATACACCTCTAGTTATGAAACGAAAGGGGGAAAAAAAAAGTTTCCTTGCTGAACATTTATGGCTCTTTTTATTGGTTTTAAAGGGATAGTTCGGGATTTTTGACATGAATCTGTATGGCATCCCCATCAATAGTGTCGTGCAAACACACTGGCTTACCCCCGACAGCATCCCGTGAGTCCAGTTCTTGTCCAGACGAAAGTAGTCCGGCAAGTTTGCTGGGGTCACGAAAGTAAAACGTTTTTCGTCTCAAAAGAGTGATATATTTGCATCACAAAACCGTTGCCAAATAAAAAGTCAGACCTCGAAATCGCTTGGCACCATTTTCTCTCCCTTCTTATCACTGCGCGCTGCCGCCAGCCACGGCTGTTTCATTCATTGTTTACTGCTAGCAAAGTTAGCGACAAGATGTCTGACTACGACAGCGACGTTGAAAACATTGACTTCATCTCACAGCCAAAGGGATATCTTTATGAACCCGAATATACAGATGAAGAAATTCGCCAGATGGAGTTAGAACGGGCAGAGAGAGAGAGAAAGGGTGGACAGAGAAGTGGAAGATGATGAAGCTGGAGCCGTAGCTTGTTAGCGCCGCTGATCTGAACTCCTAATCACTGCCAAACAATGGGAAAGGTGTTGATTCCTGCGCAGATGTCAACATGACAGCGCGCAGTGATAAGGGAGAGAAAATATAGCGCCAAATATACTAAGTAACTTTAAAAACGCACAATGGAATTCAACACGATATCACTTTAGATCCATGCATATATTTGAAATTTATGATATTGTATGTAATGCGCACACATCTTGAAACATCGATAAAGGACATTTATTGTCAAACTCAAGAATTAATTCACAATAAAAAAATTCAAAGTGACAGTTGGTCCATGTTCGGACCGTCATGCTGGAGATTCTGGGTCTGTGTCGTCCAGGGGTCTCAGCGGCAGTGACTGAGGGTGTCAGGAATCTGTCACGGAGGTGAGCTAGCCTGATGTGCTGATCCTGAACTGGCGTCGTGACTCGAGGCTGACCAGGGCGTGGACGATCCCTGGTGCTCCCTGTCTGTCTGTAACGCTCACTCAAACGGGAAATGGTCGAATGATGAACACCGAAGTGCCGGGCGACCTCTGTCTGTGTACTTCCGGCACGCAACATCCCGATGGCCTGTTCACGTTGATTTTGGCTTAGGCGTGGCATCTTCAATAATGACAATTTTCCCATCATTTCCCCCGGGTATTTATAGGTAAGATTGTGTGTGTACAGTGTATGCAAAATTTGTTTGAAAATTAAAGCCTGTCCATGTCATTGACTACCCGAGTCATATTGTACGTTATTGAGTACAACTCCCTTAAATTCTGATTTGAGCACAGATTTGGAACTTATTCGGGCGGAACGAAGTTATTTTTCCATTGTGATGTATTTCTTTTCTTCTTGAGATAAACTCAGCACGAATTCAGCAAGTTTTATCAATGTGCGTTTTTAAAGTTACTTATGCCGCTTTTCCACTACCAACGCGGCTGAGCCGTGAGGTGCTGAGTTGGGCTGAGTCGAGCTGAGCGGGGCTGTTGGAGTTGCATTTCGACTACAACCGCGGTGAACCGTGCTGGCTGGAAGTGGGTGGACACATCGGGTGGAGTTAGCGAAAGTGGGTGGACGTCAGGTGATGTCGTTTGGCGGCGCAAACAGTGACATCAGTGATCTTTTAAGCGGTAGTCTCACGACCCGGATAGTAAATAATAAACATGGAGGACATGGAGTCGTTAGTGTTGCTGGTCTTGGTGCTGTGGCTTGTTGTCACCGACAACGCCAACAGATACTGGCAAGAGCGTATAGATGAGGCGAGGCGCATAAGGCTTCATAATTCTTGTAATTCGTAACTCTCCTTCTTCCGGGTTTACGGTGTTTACAGATCCCAGCGCGCTCGCGGGGCGTGTGAGGACACTCCTCCTCACCAATCAGCGCGCAGGGGAGTGTCTCCTCACGCCCCTAGCCTCACTCAGCTCGGTTTGGCTCGCTTCGGCCCTACTCCAAAACCGTGCAAGTTTTGGGGGCTAAGCAGGGCTGAAGCGAGCTGAGTCATGCTGTTTTTGGATAGTTGAAACGCGAGCCATGTCGGGCTGAAGTGAGCTGAAAAAGGGTAGTGGAAAAGGGCCAATAGTGTAATTGCGAGGTCTGACTTTTTATTTGGCAATGGTTTTGTGATGCAAATATATCACTCTTTTGAACACGTACTGTTTTGAGAAGAAAAACGTTTTACTTTCGTGACCCCAACAAACTTGCCGGACTACTTTCGTCTGGACCAAAACTGGACAAGAACTGGACTCACAGGATGCTGTCGGGGGCAAGTCAGTGTGTTTGCACGACACTGTTGACGGGGATGCCATACAGATTCATGTCAAAAATCCCGAACTATTGCTTTAATGTCCGGATAGAAAGAGTGTAATATACTGACCAAGCTCAGACGGGATGACCAGCTTCCTCTTCTCTCCCTCACACATTCTGAGAACGAGAGAGACCACACAATCAACCAACTACACATTTAAACCATGCACTGTGCACGGATCAGCGACTCTCAAACTCACCCTAGTAGCCCCTGGTCCCAGCCCTTAATCACCTGTCCGGTCCCCAGGGTGAAGGTGAAGGGCTGATTCCTCGGTATGCTGCTGTCAAACTCAGTCCCGTCCTCCAGCTTTCCCTGAGAGTCAGAAAATCATCACAATCAAAATTTATTTATTCAAAGTATAAAACGTGACGCAGATAATGGCACTGTATTAATTTACACTTCTACTATACTAACAAACAGCTCGTTCACAGGAGCTTGCATAGCACACACACACGCGCGCTCCACTTCATCTAACTAATAATAATTTAAAAATGTGTCTTATCCAAGGAGTCTCCATCGTCAATGGTGCTTGAAAGTTCGTGAACCGTTTAAAATTCTCTATATTTCTGCATAAATGTGAATGGGCATCCTGTTTTATTTCAAGAACGGGGATCTATTAATCAAAGTCTGATCTTCACAACACGTTTATGGAAATGTATCATTGCATGAACAAAGGAGACTCCTGAGGACCTCAGAAAAAGACTTGTTGAAGCTCATCAGGCTGGAAAAGGTTACAAAACCATCTCCAAAGAGTTTGGAGACTCCTCCAACCCACAGTCAGACAGACAGAGGAAATCCAAGATCACTGTTCCAATCCTCAGGAATGGACAACCAATAAAGATCACTCCAAGAGCAAGGTGTGTAATCATCTGCGAGGTTACAAAGGAACTCAGGATAACTTCTAAGCAACTAAAAGGCCTCTCTCATATGGACTAATGTTCATGGGTCCACCATCAGGAGAACACCGAACGACATTGGTGTGCACGGCAGGGTGCAAGGGCGAACTTACAGCTCTCCAAAAAGAACACTGCTGCTCAACTATAGACCCTTTTCACGTGACAACGCGGCCGCCATTTTGGACATGTACTACCAGTAGTTTACCACAGCCAGCATTGAGGAACGGCAGCAAAGAAAGTTTTTACTTTCAGCAAGACTTCCATCATGCCACTATATTGTTGTGCACCTGGATGTAGTAACCATCAACAAACAAGGCAAGGGTTATCATTTTATCGGATCCCGACGGAGAAGATGGATAGCGGCCATTAACAGGAAAGATTGGCAGCCCTCGGCATACCAGCGCTTGTGTAGTGACCACTTTGTTGGAGGTAAGACGTATAAAATTAGCCAGAAAAGGCATTACATTGCTGTTAACATTCTGTGGCGGCGAGTGTGTAACCAAATAGGTTAAAATAACCCATTGTAACCGCTTTGTTCTTCTGTAGTAACTATTGTTGACTAGCTAATGTCAACAAGTAGCTGGTATGTTACTGTAGCAATGTTTACGTTCAGTCATTTGGATGACTGTTAAAACCTTTCAGTCTCAAGTTTTTCCTTTACTGGATTTACTAATCAAATCAAGTTTATTTGTACAGCGCTTTTAACAATAAACACTGTCGCAAAGCAGCTTTACAGAATTTGAACGACTTAAAACATGAGCTAATTTTATCCCTAATCTATCCCCAATGAGCAAGCCTGTGGCGACGGTGGCAAGGAAAAACTCCCTCAGACGACATGAGGAAGAAACCTCGAGAGGAACCAGACTCAAAAGGGAACCCATCCTCATTTGGGCAACAACAGACAGCCTGACTATAATATTAACAGTTTTAACAGGTATAACCCTCAACTGTCCTCATGGGGCCGTCCTTCACAGGAGCGGTGCGATAAAACTCCGACCAGACACAGGGCACCAGGATGGATCAAGCAGGTCCGAGGGGCAGAAGAGGCCAGCATCTCAATCCCAGGATCAACAATTTACTAGTTTACTGTAATTATGATCCGGCAGCTATTTACACCGGATCCAGTATAAATAGCTGCCGGAGCCAACGTCCGAGGTTCCGGAACGCGCTCCGGCTTGCTCCCCCTCAAATTAAGCAAGGCGCTCCGGCTTGCTCCCGGAGTGCTCCGGCCGAGGTTCCCCTCAAATTAAGCAGCGCGCGCCGGCTTGCTCCCGGAGTGCTCCGGCCGAGGTTCCGGAGCACACTCCAGCCGAGGTTCCCCTCAAATTAAGCAGCGCGCTCCGGAGCAAGCCGGAGCGCGCTCCGTAACCTCGGCCGGAGCACTCCTGGAGCAAGCCGGAGCACGCTCCGGAACCTCGGACGTTGGCGTGTATGTGTATGGCGATGGGTTTTTAACGACATAGGTATACAGATCATGTGGGCCGAAGTCAGGTAAAGACGAGGGCTTCGTGTACTTCCGTACGTCAGTGAACAATCCTGGTGGAAGCAGGTAAACGTCGTTCTCTAAGCCTGCTAACCTCAATTTTTGCAAATACCTCTCCCTCTGCTCGCCCTGTAAATGCCCTACGTCGCTGGATAGTGAAGGTGTTTTCTGCATCTCGCTCCTTTTTCTTTTATGTTTTTCGTTTGTCGCCTTCCTCGCATTCAAACTGATTCGAGCCGAAGTCCACTACATGTCCAAAATGGCGGTCGCGTTTACGAAGGTCACGTAACTGAAAAGGGTCTATAGTTTGCTGAAGATCCCATGGACAAGCCAGAATGCTACTGGAAACCTCCTGTGGTCTGATGAGACCAAAATAGAACTTTTTAGTTCTATGAGAACTTTAAGAACCTAGCATGAGAACCTTATCCCATGTGTGAAACATGGTGATGGTAGTATCACGGTTTGGACCCGTTTTACTGTATCCGGTCCAGGATGGCTTGCTATCAGAAATGGAACAATGAATTCTGAATTATTCCAGTGACTTCTAAAGGAAAAATATATGTCAGTACATCTGTCTGTAAATTGAATCTAAGAGAAAGTGAGTCATGCAGCAAGACAGTGACCCTAAACACGCAAGTCCTACCAAAGAACGGTCAAAGAAGGATATAAACGTTTTGGAAAAGCCAAGTCAAAGTCCTGACCTTAAACTGCTCACGCAACGTTTCTATTGGATTATGTGATGAAACCCACCAACATCCCAGAGTTCAAGCCGTTCTGTACAGAGGAACGGGATAAAATACCTCCAAGCTGATGTGCAGGACTGATCCACAGATCAACAGGCATGACACACGTCCTGTGCACCGAGCGAGCTCCATGAAGACATGGTTTGCCAAGGTTAGAGTGGAAGGACGCTAGTTGAGAGCCCTGATCTCAACCCAAGTAAACGCCTTTGGGATGAACTGGAACAGTAACTGCACCCCAGGCCTCCTCATTCGACATCAGTGCCTGACCTGACTATGGTGGGGTTTACATTAGACCGTATCAGCGGATCATCAGATTAACATTTTTAAAAACGATTAGCGTGCACACAGCAACACCAATACACGATTCGTGTGCACACAGCAACGCCAATACACGGATACGCTAATCACATGACTAATTCGGCACGTAAGTTGAGAAATGTGTCAGTGCGGCTCATCGCTTCCTCCTCAGCGGCTGCGCTCCAAATCACTCCGCCCTGAACAGCGAGTGCCCTCTGGAGGGTGCGCACTCCGGCCCTGCGCAGCTCACAGAGCGCGCGAGTGAAGCGCACGAGCAGTGATTCGGGACTGAGCCGTTGTGCGCAAGTCACTCACCACTTGCAAGTGGAAGGATGGCAAGCCTAAAGACAATCATAACTACACAATGGGCAGTATTTGCATCAGTATTTGCAGTATTTTCATACTTTTATACTCTTTAATGAAAGGTGATACAAGGCGGAAGTCCGCGCCGTTTTTCAGCAGTCGCGTCACATGACCAACGCCAGCGAATCAGGAAGGTGGATGTCACAGTGACGTTGTCCAATGACGACGCCAGCTAGAGCTCAGCATAGCGTATCCGCGTATTCTCAATGTTTACACAGCACCGGACCAGACACGATCTGGATTGAATACGTGGACCCTGGCGGATTCCCGTTTCCCGGCGTTTTAATGTAAACGGACAGTGCATCCGCGAAGAAAACGAGACAGATACGGTCTAATGTAAAATTGGCCTATGCTCTTGTGGCTACAAATCCACAGTGCCATGCTCCAAAATCTAGTGTGAAGGCTTATAATAACAATAAAGTGGAGCTAAATGTGGGACGGGATGTTCAACAAGCACATATGGATGTGATGCAGGGAAGCCATAGCCTGATGGTTAGAGAAGCAGCTTTGGGACCAAAAGGTCGTCGGTTTGATTCCCTGGACCAGCAGGAATGGCTGAAGTGCCCTTGAGCAAGCCACCTAACCCCCAACTGCTCCCCAGGCTGCTCTAAGTATGTTGTACGCCGTTCTGGATAAGAGCGTCTGATAAATGCCATTAATGTAATGTAACGTAACGTAATGAAATGATGCTGAGGTGTCCACAAACTTTTGGCCTTATAGTATGAAAAGGAAGAAAAAGAAACAAAGGAAAAAATGATATTGCAGGTAAGGACTGAGCCATTTATCTGTCAGTATGTCATGGAGAAGGATACTGCCAAATCATTAAAAATAAATAAATACCCACAACTTACGGTGTAGTGCATGTTCAGTACGTCACCCTTCCGTGACTTGATGGGACAGTTTTCCACTCTTTTCTTTATCCCGATTTGGAGCTTCTTCTTCTCTGCCCCGTATACCACCTCCGTGAAAAGGGTCATCAGGGTCACCGCTAAAAACAAATACAGCCTCATATCTGGAAATAAAACAGAAAACCAACCAATCAACCAACAACAGGTTTAATTGACATAGCGCCTTTCACCAACTCAAGGATGCTTTATAGACTAATGGCACTACCAAAAGGCAAAAAACAGGATGACAAACAACTTCATCATCCCATATAATCCCCTCAAGGGTGGGGTGGGGGGTTCCACTCCCCATTTTTGTCCATCACTCACTTAGGTCAGGTCAATCTCCTGAGCATCCTCTTTGACGAGACCCCCCCATCTTTTCTTTGGGCGTCCTCTGGGTCGCTTCACTATCTCCGTTCTTTCTACTACCCATCTAATTATTTCTGATGGATCTTTCCTCTTTGTGTGTCCATACCAGCTAAATCTGCTCTCTTGTATCTTCTCTTAACTGTCTAACTTTTGTTCCTTCTCTGATGGTCTCATTTCTTCGTTTATCTTTCCTAGTAATCCCCTCTATAGTTCTGAGGCACCTCATCTCTAATACCTCTAGTCTGTCGAGTTGGGTCTTCTTCACCAGCCATACTTCTGCTCCATAGAGTAGGGTTGGTTTCACGACTGTTTTGTAAACTCTACTTTTCAGTCTCTTGGGCATCCTTTTATCATAAATCATGCCCCCAACTCCCCTTTAGCCAAACTCTGGATAGACAGTGCCCTCAGTAAATCCCTGAAGGTCAAACTTCTTGAAACACTCATTTGGCCCATCGCAACCTATGGTGCTGAAAGTTGGACCTTCAGGAAAGATGATATGAAGCACATCAAGGCATTCGAGTTGTTCGGATACTGCAGGATTTTACGGGTTAGCTGGGTAGAACTAATAAGTCCATTCTGCAGGAACTGAACACCCAAAGGAAACTCCTGCCTGCTATCACCAAACATAAGCTAGCCTATTTTGGCCACATAAGAGCTGGAGGTTGTACCATCTTGGAGGGCCGAGTGGAGGGGACTAGATCAAGAGGTCGGCCTAGGAGGAGATGGATGGATGGCATTTGACACTGGACAGACCTGACCGGTGCCGCGTGCTCTGCCTTGG
This sequence comes from Neoarius graeffei, assembly GCF_027579695.1. Taxonomy (NCBI): domain Eukaryota; kingdom Metazoa; phylum Chordata; class Actinopteri; order Siluriformes; family Ariidae; genus Neoarius; species Neoarius graeffei. The sequence goes on from NC_083580.1 coordinate 69,729,019, forward strand.
CACAGGACAGGCAGGGTCGGAGGAGCGTGTGTGCGTCTCCTAGGATCACTGACCCTCAAACATAAGGATGGCCAGAAAGAGAGAGACTCCCCCAACTCTCCTCCATGCTTTTCCTTTGTTTTGAACTCGTGCTTGGATTTCACGGTCCAAATCTCTGTTGTTCTGGATCCAACTACTGAGATACTTAAAGGCAGTGGTCTCAGCAAGTTGGTGCTCTCCTACCCTGATGGTGCACTGGGGTTGGGGATTGTTTGCAACAACAAACGAACCAAAAAAAAGGCATACCGGATACAACACAGAGAAAAGGAAAACAACAAAATCACAAGGAACCTAAAAGGCATAAAGACAGCAGACTCCCCCAAAACACGGAACAAGATTGAACAGTCAGTGACCAGGAATGGAGGGACAGCAGAAAAAGATAAGATTTACGTTGAGTTTTGAATTTGGATAGAGATGTATGATCACGAAAGCTCAGAGGGAAAGAATACCACTTGGGGCTGCAACTCTAAATGCCCATGGTGGAGAATTTAAATTTAGGGACAGACAACAGGCCAAAAGATGAAGATCTGAGACTGCGAATGGTAGCATAGGCTTGAAGTAATCAATCAATCAATCAATCAATCATCACTTGAATACCACAAGCTATTTGAGTATTATTGCTGACATGAACATCCCTCCATGGCCACAATTCACCCATCTTCTAATGCCTACTTCCATCATGATAAAGCACCATGTCACATCTCTGACTGGTTTCATGAACACGACGATGTTCTTCAGTGGCCTTCCCAGTCACCAAAACTCTGGGATATTGTAGAACAGGAGCTTCGGCGCACGTAAGCGTACTTGAAAAATCTTCTGGAATTGCATGACCTAATAATAAATCATATCAACATGGACTAGAATCTCAAAGGAACGTTTCAAACATCTTGTAGAATCCTATGAAGAACCGACGCTGTTTCGGGATGCATCTTGAAAACACGATTCTGTGGACTCAGTTTCATAACTACAATATTTACTCTCATAACATTTAATATCACTGAAATGATTCAAACCCAATAGGTTGTGTAGTATTCTTAATAGGAACATTGCGCATGCGCAGATGGCCCACTAACCAAGCACACATTATCTTCTGCAGTATTCTTAACAGGAGTACTGCGCATGCGCAGATGGTCTGCTAGCCAAGTACACGGTATCTTCTGCAGTATTCTGAACAGGAACACTGCGCATGCGCGGATGGTCCAGCGCTTAAGTACACGTTATCATAAACAAATGAGTTAACCAGGACAATAAGTGTTTATTAGTTTTACGACCAAATGCGGCCACTATTAAAATAAACAAACCTGTTCGTTTTATCTCCAGAACATGTTTTTACAGACTTGGAAACCAATAAAGCGAGTTTAGCAACTACCTCAGTCAAACTACACGAAATGCAATTCAGCGTTCATTTAATACTAAAGCTGGTCTAGAGAGCCACAGATACCTGCATGTTAGGTATTAATAAATTAAAAAAAGGACCCAAATGCACCATTTTGCAGTTTTATTACTTGTAATATGCAGAAATAGCGACTACTGGTAAGCTAGCTGGAGACAGAATAATAAAACTAACTAGCTAGCAAGCTTACATTATATATTTCATTGTATTATTGAAAGAATTCAGAAAATATATATATATATATTTTTTTTTTCCTTCACGGATTACCTGCAATCACGATGAAATGGCAGTGTTCCCTGTCAGGTTTATGTGTTATAATAGAGGAAGTGTTTAACACGCTGTTGTGAAGTCAGCAATTTTATTACAAATGATGACTGACGTTTAATCTACAAACTAACACACGCACGATCGACTTAACTATTAATCGCACTTAATGTTAATATTTACATTTTTAATGAAACGGTATTTGTGCGAATTGTGTTTTATTTTTCTTGAAACAAAAGATGTACTCCATGTCAAGACTCTTATTATGACAGGCTATCACCGAACCCACTCGACGCCATTGCTCCGTTTAACTCCTGTAATACGCTAACACGTCCGCCATATTGGAAGGGACCATATTCAATTGAAAGCCAATTAGTAGTGTGTGGAGAGATGCAAGTCCATTCTGAATAAATCTGCTAGTTAGCTTTACGTAGTATTTGAACGACTTTTCACAGCTTTTGCTATGTTACAAACGTCACAAATTTCAGGTTATCAGAGGTGAATGTAATTGTAAATACATATCACTGTCAAAGTGGTATGTTTACTAAGTACACACTTGTATGGAAACTGTACATCGTGTACGTGGTTTGATTGCATTAGTCGAGAACAGGGTGGACCACGTGAAGGTTGCAATCTCCCACCCTACCTGGGCCAACAGCTGCCATACCAAACAAGTTGATACAGTCTAGAACTCTGCAATGCGAGTGGTCACAGGGACACTGAAATCAACTCCCCTTCCATGGCTCCCTGTCCTCTCTCACGTCACTCCCCCAACATACGCAGAAAAGAAAGAATGATGAAGGACATGATTGCCATTGAGGCCAACCTTGATCTTCCCATTCAAGATGATCTCAACAACCTATCGGCCATGCGTTTAAAATCTCGCAAGCCTGTCTGGATGTCTTTTGAATCTCTGGACAATTTTGACGTCAAGACCGGATGGCATAGGGCATGGGCAGATGCCAACTCCAAATGGGACCACACCACCATTACAGATCCCACAGTGAAGCCAAACGGTTTCAACCTCCCACACAAGCAGTGGCAGACATTGACCCGCATACACACCCTCCATGCAAGAACAAGACACCGTCTGCATAAATGGGGGGGATGGCAGACAGCTCTGCCTGCAACTCTGGCCACCAAGATCAGACAATTCACCATGTTGTGAATGCCATATATGGCATTTCACTGGCAGTTTCAAAGAGCTGGACAGAACAACCGGTGCCGCCCTTGCCTAGATATCATCCCTGGATTTGACTTTGTAGATTTTGTGGTTTGTGTACATCGTACGAAAGATGTATGGAAACTAAGATTATTTCTGCCAGTCTTGGGCAAGCTATTTACCTCAATTTACACATTTTATATTAACTAGGTTTTTTTTTCCATACATCTTTTTTTATTTGTAAAGCAACCTTGGGTTTTGAAAAAGGCACTATATAAATTGAACTTATTATTATTAGAACTATATACTTATCAGAGATGATGATAAAAATGTGAAACTAAAACAATAAGTCGGCCTATACATTTTGTATATGATTATGTAATGAAAAAAGTCTTCCTGACAACATATTAATAAAGTGCCTCTGAAGTCAGAGCAAATGGGAGGAAATTCATGCCAACACAGGGAGAGCAGACATGAACCCAAGCTCAGGATCGAACCCATGAGGTGGCACCACCACCCACTGTACCACTGCGCTGCCCAGTAAACAGTAATGTTCGTCAAAAATAAATCCACAAAATAAACTTTACAAGTACTACCAAATAAAATATAAGAGCATTATCTAAAAAACTTGGAGCAAGTTTATAAGTAAACTGTATATTCAACCATCCATTATCTGTAGCCGCTTATCCTGTTCTACAGGGTCGCAGGCAAACTGGAGCCTATCCCAGCTGACTACGAGTGAGAGGCGGGGTACACCCTGGACAAGTCGCCAGGTCATCGCAGGGCTGACACACAGACACAAACAACCATTCACACTCACATTCACACCTACGGTCAATTTAGAGTCACCAGTTAACCCAACCTGCATGTCTTTGGACTGTGGAGGAAACCCACGCAGACACGGGAAGAGCATGCAAACTCCATACAGCAGGGGTCTTCAATCCTATCCACAAAGGGCCAGTGTGGCTGCAGGCTTTCATTCCAACCAAGCAGGAGCTACCCTGCATTCATGTGCTCTGGGAAGATGATATTTTCCAGTTGGGAAGTGGTATTTACCAGTGTGTTGTGTTCACATGCTTTTGTTGTGGTTGACAAATTAAAGATGGTGGACCAGATTCAAGTTAGCAATAGTTAGTTAGCTATCGTTAGCAATAGTGTCTGCTCTGGATAGGTAAAAACAAACCATAACAACGCATTTTTAAAGGAAACGGATTTCTAATGTATTATATTACACTTGTTAATGACGCAACATTGCATAGACACCAAAAACTACCCACTAGTACTAGTAAAAAAAAACTTTAGTAGCGTACAATGCTTAGCATTCAAGTGTCTTGTACCGCTCGCCGCCATGTTGAAAAGGTTAAAGTTCATCTCATCTCGGCAACTCGTGTATCAAAATTTTCTACGAGTTGCCCAGTGGAAAATACCACAAGAGGGGGCGTTCATGTGTGTTTTCCATGTCGGCGTTTGGTATTTACCATAATTCCCATAGCACATGAATGCAGCACTACACCTGATTTCACTTGTTTAATCATTTCACCCTCGTCTCCAGTCAACAATCAAGTGAGCCTCCAATTTGGCTGTAATGAAAGCCTGCAGCTACACCGGCCCTTTGCGGATAGGATTGAAGACCCCTGCCATACAGAAAGGCCGTCACTGGCCGCTGAGCTCGAACCCAGGACCTTCTTGCTGTGAGGCAACAGTGCTAACCACTACACCATCGTGTTGCGCTGTATATTCAACCAGACTATGCTAAAACATAGCAAGCAGTTATAAATGTAATGAAAGTAATTTAGCTCAATCAGTAAAGTTGACCTATCCAAGATGGCAGCCCTTAATCAGCTTTTATGATGAGTCATGTGGGTCGTTATAGGAAGCTTCTGCTAGTAAATAACCAGCTGGAGGCGCTGCTGTGCTACTCATTTTCTCAACTCTGGGTTGCTGGGTTGTCTTTTTGTGGTCATGGCAAAAGGGGAAAAAAGCCAGTAGGACTAATAAAAATCAGGGATTTGAAATGTTTTTCTATTCACACAACTGCAAAAATGTAGTACGCACATCCGACTACACCTTCACATACACATGTAACCTCTAACCTAGCCAGACTAAAGATGCAGAGGGTGTAAACCTCTCCCCTCCTTCACATTAGCACATTATTATAAAGCCATGTGTAAAGCACATAGAAGAGCAGCTCGTGACTCTAATCACTTCATTCTTCCTAAACAGGATTTTCATTTAAATCTCATGAGTCATTGTAATGTGGGACTATAAAGTACGTGGCTGAAATACAAAAGCTCCTGTTGCTGTGGGTGACCAAAGACAGACACAGTCTTGCTGTCCTTCTGCACACTCTGCTGCACGTTTCGCTGTGATACAGTGCAAGGGAATGAGTCATTTTCACACACACACAAAAAAAGACCTCACAGATATTAATCACGATTAACTCCCTGTGCTGTCTATTTTTAGGCACCTGCAACCTCAGAGAACAATGCATGCAAAATATAACTACATCACTCCAGTGCAGATCAGGCTTCCTGCTCGATCACAGCTCGGTTGTAAAACTAATCATTTGTATAGAGCTGCTGGGTGTCAAATACTATACCATTACTGAGGATAAGTGGACAACGGTGCTGGGACTGACTCAGAGAGTAGAAAATCACCTCGGTCAACAAAGCATCCATCCATCCATCCATCCATTACCTGTAGCCACTTATCCTGTTCTATAGGGTCGCAGGCGAGCTGGAGCCTATCCCAGCTGACTACGGACAAAAGGCGGGGTACACCCTGGACAAGTCGCCAGGTCATCACAGGACTGACACAGAGACAAACAACCATTCACACTCACATTCACACCTACGGTCAATTTAGAGCCACCAATTAACCTAACCTGCATGTCTTTGGACTGTGGGGGAAACCGGAGCACCTGGAGGAAACCCACGCGGACACTGGGAGAACATGCAAACTCCACACAGAAGGGCCCTTGCCAGGCACTGGGCTCAAACCCAGGACCTTCTTGCTGTGAGGTGACAGTGCTAACCACTACACCACCACCAAAGCACTGTGTCCAAATTTGTGCTTTCCATGTGCTAAATGCAGATACACTACTGACGTTCTAGTGAACAATTAGGATATTGCATTGCGTGGGGCACACAAAGGCAATACATTGGCTGTTTTACTGCTGTGGGTGGTGGTGGCTTGGTGGTTAATGTATTGGGCTACGGATCAGAAAGTTGGGAGTTCAAATTCTAGCATTGCCAAGCTGGCACTGTTGGGCTCTTCAGGAAGGCCCTTAACCCTCATCCACTCAGTTGTATCCAATCTCAATTGTAAGTCACTTTGGATAAAAGCACCAGCCAAATGAGCTAACTGGGGAAGCCATGGCCTAATGGTTAGAGAAGCAGCTTTTGGGACCAAAAGGCTGCCGGTTCTATTCCATGGACCAGTAGGAATGGCTGAAGTGCCCTTGAGCAAGGCACTTAACCCCCAACTGCTCCCCAGGCTGCTCTGGGTATGCTGCACGCCATTCTGGATAAGAGCATCTGCTAAATGCCTGTAATGTAATGTAACGTAACTGTAAATGCTGTGGGAGATCTGATGAACAGTGGGATACCTAGGCTGGATATGAGGCAACCCTTGGTCAACCTGGTGGCACTTTAGGTCCCTGTAAGCCCTTTCTTTCCCCCTAAATTGTCTGCATGACTTGCACAAGTCTGAGGCAGGGGGAGTCATTCCTTAAGCCTCCATCTATCTTGCAAAGCTGGGCCTAAACAGAGCACCAACCAGCCCTCCACCTTGACCACTAATAAAGAGTCTCATGGGGAATGACCACAAAGTTGGCAGGTTGGCAGGGCTGATGCTTTACAAATGCAAACACTGGACAGGGACTTGATCTGACCCGTCAGTCCTGATGCTCGTGCTGTAGGGATACAACCTCCAGTTATATCTAACCTAACCTTCACAGGGTTCATTCACATCTGACCTCAATAAAGTTGTCACTCTGACAAGAGAAGATAGTTTTCTTTCAGACATTACATTCCAGGCATTTAGCAGACGCTCTTATCCAGACCGACTTACAACACACCCAGAGCAACCTGGGGAGCAGTTAGGGGTTAGGTGCCTTTCTACGATATCAGAATTTTACAGGTCAACTTCCATCCTACAGAAATATGTACAGGTAAGCCATTTGCTCACTGAGCAAGCGAGACTAGTCAGCCAGATCTTTTAATGTTTTACAGTATTCTTAAGATGTCACTTTGATATTCCATCCATTATCCATAACCACTTATCCTGTGCAGGGTTGCAGGCAAGCTGGAGCCTATCCCAGCTGACTATGGGTGAAAGGCAGGGTACACCCAGACAAGTCGCCAGGTCATTGCAGGGCTGACACATAGAGACAAACAACCATTCACACCTACAGTCAATTTAGAACTACCAATTAACCATGTCTTTGGACTGTGGGAGAAATTGGAGCACCCGGAAGAAACCCACGCAGACATGGGGAGAACATGCAAACTCCACACAGAAAGGGCTCCGTCGGCCACTGGGCTCGAACCCAGAACCTTCTTGCTGTGTGGCAACAGTGCTAACCACTACACCACCGTACCACCCACTTTGATATTTATTATCGATTTCCTGTTGTGCCATGGCCTAATGGTTAGAGAAGCAGCTTTGGGACCAAAAGGTTGCCAGTGTGATTCCCTGAACCATCAGGAATGACTGAAGTGCCCTTGAGCAAGGCACCTCACCCCCAACTGCTCCCCGGGCTGCTCTGGGTTTGTTGTACATCGCTCTGGATAAGAGCATCTGCTAAATGCCTGTAATGTAATGCAACATGTTAAGTATATCTAATTGTTGCTACAGCCTGGAGGTAACACATCAGGATGATGCATAAAGGGCATCTCATCTCATTATCTCTAGCCGCTTTATCCTGTTCTACAGGGTCGCAGGCAAGCTGGAGCCTATCCCAGCTGACTACGGTCGAAAGGCGGGGTACACCCTGGACAAGTCGCCAGGTCATCGCAGGGCTGACACATAGACACAGACAACCATTCACACTCACATTCACACCTACGGTCAATTTAGAGTCACCAGTTAACCTAACCTGCATGTCTTTGGACTGTGGGGGAAACCGGAGCACCCGGAGGAAACCCACGCGGACACGGGGAGAACATGCAAACTCCGCACAGAAAGGCCCTCGCCGGCCACGGGGCTCGAACCTGGACCTTCTTGCTGTGAGGCGACAGCGCTAACCACTACACCACCGTGCCGCCCGCCATTGTTTATATATTACTGATAATGGAGGTGGTGTTTACTTTAGCATAGCTCACATGGTTCATCAACGTAATTGTTCAAAAATGTCTTCCTCACAAATAGAACATTTTCAGATTTGTCCGTCTTAGACATGTAAAACAAAAAACGTAATTCCTTTCAGTAGTTTTTCACTACATGATCTTTTCTCGATTACTTTTATTTGTACTCAAGTGATATGATTACTACACTAGCACTACTTTTTGCTCTGCATTTTGTACTCTTTCCACCATTGTTAATATTTATAGGTCAATTTTGTCATTTCGAGCTTGTCAGCAGCATCAGAATGAAGAAAACAGACGTGTGTTGTGTGCTTTGATTACTAGGATGATGTATTATTCTCTTAGATTTAATTATCTCGAATACTCACTTATCCCAAACACTTCATGTTCAAGAGCAGGTCTGGAAAGACGACCCCCTTAGCACTCCAGCAGATCTTATGGCAAATGACTAATTAAATGTTGGAGCAGAGCATGCTGTGAATCTTAACGATGAGGGTACACCAGTGTGGAAAATAATCCGGAAATATTTTTTAGATTTCATAGTTTATACTAGATATACACTGGGAGAAATAAGTATTCAACACATCAACTATTCTTCTATTAAACAAATTTCCAGTGCAACTATTCATATGAAATGTTGAGCAGACATTAGTATTACTGCAATAAAACTACAGCGGAAAATAAATTGTAATTTTCCAATCCATTAAAAAAAAAATTAAGTGCAATAAAGTTGAATGATAAAGTACTGAACACACTAACTGAAATGTATTTAATACTTGATGGAAAGGTCTTTGTTCACAATGACAGCTTCAAGATGCTTCCTGGATGGAGAAACTAATCTCTCACAGTGTTCAGGTGGGGTTTTGGCTCGTTCTTCTACATGAACAATCTTCAATTGAAATGGTGAATCATGATTTTCAGTTCATTCTACACATGTTCTCTTGTGGTTAAGTGTGGTGATTGATTGGGCCTTTCCAACACTTTTAGGCCAAGTTTACATTAGACCGTATCTGTCTCGTTTTCTTCGCGGATGCACTGTCCGTTTACATTAAAACGCCGGGAAACGGGAATCCGCCAGGGTCCACGTATTCAATCCAGATCGTGTCTGGTCCGGTGCTGTGTAAACATTGAGAATACGCGGATACGCTGTGCTGAGCTCTAGCTGGCGTCGTCATTGGACAACGTCACTGTGACATCCACCTTCCTGATTCGCTGGCGTTGGTCATGTGACGCGACTGCTGAAAAACGGCGCGGACTTCCGCCTTGTATCACCTTTCATTAAAGAGTATAAAAGTATGAAAATACTGCCCATTGTGTAGTTATGATGGTCTTTAGGCTTGCCATCCTTCCACTTGCAAGTGGTAAGTGACTTGCGCACAGCGGCTCAGTCCCGAATCACTGCTCGTGCGCTTCACTCGCGCGCTCTGTGAGCTGCGCAGGGCCGGAGTGCGCACCCTCCAGAGGGCACTCGCTGTTCAGGGCGGAGTGATTTGGAGCGCAGCCGCTGAGGAGGAAGCGATGAGCCGCACTGACACATTTCAACTTACGTGCCGAATTAGTCATGTGATTAGCGTATCCGTGTATTGGCGTTGCTGTGTGCACGCGAATCGTGTACTGGCGTTGCTGTGTGCACGCTAATCGTTTTTAAAAACGTTAATCTGATGATCCGCTGATACGGTCTAATGTAAACCCCACCTTATTTTCTTCCTATGGAACCAAATGAGAGTCTCCTTTGCAGCACGTTTTGGATCGTTCTCCTCCTGGAAAGTCCATTCATGTCTCCTCCCATTCACTATACATTTCCATTATCTGTAACTGCTTATCCTGTGCAGGGTCGTGGGCAAGCTGGAGCCTATCCCAGCTGACTATGGGCGAGAGGCGGGGTACACCCTGGACAAGTCACCAGGTCATCACAGAGCTGACACATAGAGACAACGAACCATTCACGCTCACATTCACACCTACGGTCAATTTAGAGCCACCAGTTAACCTAACCTGCATGTCTTTGGACTGTGGGGGAAACCGGAGCACCCGGAGGAAACCCACGCAGACACGGAGAGAACATGCAGACAGAAAAGCCTCCATCGGCCACTGGGCTCGAACCCAGAACCTTCTTGCTGTGAGGCGACAGTGTTAGCCACTACATCACCGTGCCGCCCGAGCAACAGAACCGTCTCAAGAATTTTCCAGTACATGACTCCATTCGTTTTCAGATTGGTCATTTGGATTCCACTGGTACCATGAAAAGAGAAACACCCCCCACACCATGATGCTTCCATGCAGCTCCTAAATTTACAATAGATCTTATAATTTTAGTCAGGGGCGGAGCTAAAGGGGGCGGACGGGGCCATTGCCCCTGGGCCTTGGGCCCTCCCCCTAGCCGTACAGGGCCCCACCCTTTGACAGTCAGGCCCTCCCAATAAATGTGCCTTACGCGATTTCATTGGAAATTCCTTGAAACCTACAAGTTTTCACATGATTACAGACTAGTTGACCTATACTGTATATCTCTCATTTTTGCTACACATTCTTATCATGGTTAAAAATAAAATAAAATAAAATAAAAAACCTGTGAAATCCCTAAACAAACTTAAAATATAATAAATTGTAATGTTTTCAAGCTAAACTAAGCTGTTCCTTTTGTATTTAATTGTTTTTCGTTTGAGAAATTTGCAAAAAAACTGCAATGCATGATGGGTAGGATGTAAAGGCTGCCCAACGTCCTCATCCATCTGACGACATACAACAAGACCTTGAAATGCCTCTGCCCAACCCACTGGTCCTCCCGCTACGATGCGCTTGTTGCGTTAAAGTACAGATATGGAGACATCATTAAAGCTCTCGACAAGCTCTCGCTTACAAGCGAGAAAACGAATGAACGAGATGAGGCCTTAAAAAGGCCATTACTAAATTTCAGTTCATATTTTTAATCAGCCTTCAGACAAAGATTTTGGAGTGCACTAATGCCATCTCAAAGTTACTGCAGGAGAAGACCACTGATCTCCTCAAAGCGTCTGCATTATTGCAGAATGCTGTACGAACTCTACAGGAGTACAGGGAGCAGTTTGATGAGGCAAAGGCTTCCACTCTGGCATTGGCTGTGAAATGGGGCAGTCAAACGCAATTTGTAGCCACCAGGTTGAAAAAAGTGACGCGCCACTTTGATCACCTTAGCGAAGACAGTCGGCTTTCCGATGTACATTATTTTCAGGTGAATGTGTTCTATGCGTGCCTTGATGTAATCATTCAGCAGCTGTCACAAAGGTTTGTCAGTTTAAATTGGAATGCTCATTTGTTTGAGGCTATTCATCCAAATACGCTCCAGCATGCCAAGGACGAGGAGCTATACGAGGTGGCCCGTCGACTGTGTGATCACTATAGTCGGGATATTGACTGCAGCTTTCCTGGTCAACTAGTGTCAGTTAGGGCTTGTTTCAAGGAGCAGATAGCGAGACACACATCTGTGCTTAGCCTGGCCAGGTTGCTGGTAGGAGATCATCCAGCAGTAACTTCTACATTTATGGCCCTTTTCCACTACCCTTTTTCAGCTCACTTCAGCTCACTTCAGCCCGACACGGCTCGCGTTTCGACAATCCAAAAACAGCACGACTCAGCTCGCTTCAGCCCTGCTTAGCCCCCAAAACTCGCACCGTTTTGGAGTGGGGCTGAAGCGAGCCAAACCGAGCTGAGTGAGGCTAGGGGCGTGAGCAGACACTCCCCTGCGCGCTGATTGGTGAGGAGTGTCCACACACGCCCCGCGAGCACGCTGGGATCTGTAAACACCGTAAACCCGGAAGAAGGAGAATTACGAATTACGAGAATTATGAAGCCTTATGCGCCTCGCCTCATCTATACACTCTTGCCAGTATCTGTTGGCGTTGTCGGTGACAACAAGCCACAGCACCAAGACCAGCAACACTAACGACTCCATGTCCTCCATGTTTATTGTTTACTCTCCAGGTTGTGAGACTACCGCTTAAAAGCTCACTGATGTCACTGTTTGCGCCGCCTAACAACATCACCTGACGTCCACCCACTTTCGCTAACTCCACCCAATGTGTCCACCCACTTCCAGCCAGCACGGTTCAGCGCGGTTGTAGTCGAAATGCAACTCCAACAGCCCCACTCGGCTCGACTCAGCCCGACTCAGCACGGCACGGCTCAGCCGCGTTGGTAGTGGAAAAGCGGCATTAGTGAGGTGTGCACGGCCTTCTTGCTTTTTCTCACTCTCCCCATCTCAGTCGCGACAGCAGAGCGCTCTTTCTCCAAATTAAAATTGATAAAAAATTATCTCAGGAGCACAATGGGTCAAGAGAGACTCTGTCGATTGGCCATTTTATCAATTGAGAATGATCGAGCAAGAGCGCTTAACATCCCTCAAATAGTCGACGACTTTGCGGAGCGCAAGGCGCGTCGAATGCCTTTTTAATGACGAACGCAGGTTTCCGTGTTGGCTTTGTAGTTGAAGACGTGCTTACGCAATGAGGGTGTATCATTCATGATTGCTGGATCTATTTGTTGTTGTTTAGTGTCTATTTGGAACATAATAAAAAATGAATAGAAAATACAGGCTATGTAGGCCTATAAAAAAAAAAAAAATAAAATAATAATAATAATTAAAAAAAACTTTGAGCAAGTTCTGTTCTAATATAGCCTGATTATATGCCGCAGGCCTTCTGTTTGTTTGCAATTTCGCCATGGCTAGGTCCAAAGGCTACGTTCTTAAAAACTGCTTTTTGTTAGATATAGCCTGAGTAGGCCTATAGAGATCTTGCAGTCATGTGACCGGAAAGTACACAGCCGCCATCTTGTCGGTAAAAAACACAGCTGAATACTGCTGCACTCGTGTACAAAATGGATAAATTTCAACCGACGGACTACACGGCTCATTTTTCTAATGAACAGATAACTAGATATATGTCTAAAATAAACGATCTACAGATTAGTGACCCTTATCGATTACCGGACGTAGTTTTAACGACCGTGTCAGTGGATATGGAACTGCCAGAGGTGGAATACCCAGATGTGTATAATTACCTCATAAACTTTCCCTCGCTGTTCAGTGGTGAAGCACTGCGTGCTTATAAATCTCTGGGCAGTTATCTCATCTCATCTCATCTCATTATCTCTAGCCGCTTTATCCTTCTACAGGGTCACAGGCAAGCTGGAGCCTATCCCAGCTGACTATGGGCGAAAGGCGGGGTACACCCTGGACAAGTCGCCAGGTCATCACAGGGCTGACACATAGACACAGACAATCATTCACACTCACATTCACACCTACGGTCAATTTAGAGTCACCAGTTAACCTAACCTGCATGTCTTTGGACTGTGGGGGAAACCGGAGCACCCGGAGGAAACCCACGCGGACACGGGGAGAACATGCAAACTCCACACAGAAAGGCTCTCGCCGGCCACAGGGCTCGAACCCGGACCTTCTTGCTGTGAGGCGACAGCGCTAACCACTACACCACCGTGCCGCTGGGCAGTTATCTTTACAGAAATTCAGGATTTGTCAGCCGCCCTCAGATGTGGCATCTTGTAAACAAGAAAATAACAATCCTCATTGGACAGGTAAGTCACTTAAGTATTGAGTACTAGTACTGATACTAGATATATCAGTAGTACCTAGTATAGCACTGACCAGCCGATTATAGAATAGAATAAGGTAATTCCAGCTGCAATTCCAAATCGTCTGTCTTGTTTACCATGGATCTGGCGTTGGACAGATAGAGGCTTGGCAGTGGAGATTTGAGTGGCTGTTTTCTGAGCTTAGTCAACAGGCCGGCTCTGCAGCCTCGGTTTTGCTTCCTCTCCCGACGCCGCCTCCTTCGCCTGCCAGACCCAATAACAATCCACGGAGACCCCGCTGGTCTCGCTATCTCGTCCGGAATGTTGTGCATGCGATGGAAATCGCTACAAACCGTCATTTTCTGCTGGAAACCAATGTCCAGTAAGTCCATACGGTTGTAGTGGATATTGAAGTCCGGTACAGACGAACAACACGCAAAAATACACACAAAAAACATAAAAAACATGCACAGGTAGGGAGAGCTTGTAGCCGCAGCCGTTGTAGTAGAATTGTATATAGTAGGGTTTTCCAGAAGAAAAGGTAGAAGTAGAAGCAGAAGTAGAAAGCGGAAATATGGCGTTTGACCGACAAGATGGCGTCTGTTACAATCTGAATCGGCTGTGACGTCACATGCAAGATCTCTATATGCCGCAAGCCTTCTAATTTGTTTGTTTGCAATTTCGCCGTGGGGGGGGCCCTGACTGGTGTTTTGCCCCGGGGCCTTGTGTGCAGTTGTTCCGCCACTGATTTTAGTGTCATAGCGCTTTGAAAAGTTCGATGTTTTTGTCTCGTCTGACACTACATTCTCCCAGTAATCTACAGGCTTCTTGTAGCAAACTTCAAACAAACTTCAACATGTCTTTTCTTCAGTAATGGAGTCTTGTGGGGTGATGGAGAGTGGAGACCGTGCCTGTGGAGTGCACTGCCTATTGTGTTCTCTGTAATAACTGTACCCGCTGCTTCCAGCTCTTTCTAGAGCTGTTTTTGATTTCTCCTTAGCTCTTGGGCTACTTTTCTGACCAGCGGCGAACCGTTACTATTAGAGCTCGGACTTCAGCTCAGCCAAACCTTAGCCAGACACACCAAAAAAAGCAGCAGGCCAAAGGATTTTGAAAGGGATTAGCGGCAGGCTGCCAGGTCGCTCGCAAATCTGTTGTGTGTAGTTGCTGATGTTGATTTTAAAAGTAACTAAGTAAATTACAGACGGAAATAAATATTTAAGCCTGAGTGAAAAATACTGTGGTGACCATGCAGTATGGAAGACGAGTCTGGAGGCAGAAATCTTAGTTTCTCGGTCGTTAGCCTGTGCTACTTGCTCTCGATAACACTGGCTTGGCCGCTTTATTAACATTCGCTAACACTACTAATGAACGCTACACCAGCTGGAAGGTTATTTTACTGCTGTGCTGATGGCGCCGACTCGCGGTTAAGCTAGTGTTAGGCTTCGAGAAGGCCTAGGGCGATAAATTTTTGGTCCCTCTCACTACAAATCAAAATCCGATATGTTAATTCATGTCACTTCCTACATAAACATACCATGACATGGCCTTCTGTCCCAGCAATGAAGTCCTAACCAACGAGTGAACCAGCTCTAAACTCTTCTCAGCCTAGAGACAACAAACAAACAAAAAAAAATCTCATTGGATAACTCTGTTTTAATGTTTTCAGGACAGTAACTCTTTCATTTCTGAAGCAAATTTGATAGAAAATGAGCAATTCATTGTTGTTCTGAATGTAACATGAAAAGGACTGAACTGGGGCCGACTTGTGAAGGCAACAGCACATGAGGAAAAACAAGTTCATTGTTATCAAATGGCCTTCATTCCTAGGACTTAAGGCGGAACGTGTACATTACTTATCAGAAGAAGAGGATGACAAACATTCTCTCTGCACCAATAACTATCTAATAGGTTTTACCAGGCTATGCAGAGGACTGCTTTAAGGTGAGAAGAAGTCAAAGCCTTGATAGATAAACAGACAGAACTCACAGTCCACATGCAGGAGATATGTGCATCAAATCTTGATAAGGAGGGAAGCGGAGACATCTCTAAGGTCGGCTTGATCTGGTGTAGTCTCATTGGCCTTGTTTGCTGTAGATGAGATAAATGGCAAATGGGTGATCGAAAGGGATGGGGAGACATCTCGTAACGGTAAAGAGAGGTAGGGCGAGTAAGACAAATTAGTATTAGCCGATTAAAGGAGGCAAATGTGTCCCACCCTTGGAACTTTTAAGATCATGTACCAGGGACGGCTCCGGCCCAAGAATCTGATAGATGCACATTTGCAGAAATATTTTCACTAATTTTACCAGATCGCTATGGATTTTTGTTTTTAAGATATGCTAATAAACATTATCAAGTCAACACACCATGTACGACGATGTTTAATTTATTAACATCATACTGTTTGAGCAATGATTTTGTATTGCACACACAAATCACATTTAATAATAACAATGTAACAAGTTCATATGAAATTTCAGTATTTTCAGCGCCATTGTCACTGGTTGTGCTGTTGTTGTTGCACGATCAAGCTCGTGGTAGAATGACCTCTTTCTGGAGTATTTTATTGGTTTGACCTAGATTCTTTGTCTCAGGTCACGCTATAAAAAAGCATCGTGAGAATACGGGTAATTAGGTCAGGTAAGCGGGGCAGCACGGTGGTGTAGTGGTTAGCGCTGTCGCCTCACAGCAAGAAGGTCCAGGTTCGAGCCCCATGGCCAGCGAGGGCCTTTCTGTGCGGAGTTTGCATGTTCTCCCCATGTCTGCGTGGGTTTCCTCCAGGTGCTCCGGTTTCCCCCACAGTCCAAAGACATGCAGGTTAGGTTAATTGGTGGTTCTAAATTGACCGTAGGTGTGAATGTGAGTATGAATGGTTGTTTGTCTCTGTGTCAGCCCTGCGATGACCTGACGACTTGTCCAGGGTGTACCCCGCCTCTCGCCCATAGGCCCTGCCCACACGGCAACGGATTCAGGTGAATCCGATACAATTGTTTATCGTTTCGGCCTGGCATCCACACGGCACCGGCGTTTTGGGTGCCCCACAACACAATCTTTTGAGAACGGGTTCCAGAGTGGAAAGATCTGGCAACGTTGCCGTTGCGAAGTCGTCTGGATGAGTAGAACGGATTTGTTTACGATGACGTCACAACCGCATGACTGTCAGTGTTTCACGCCGGGTAGAAGTGTAACGAACTCGATGCGAGTTGTCAACAAATCCTATAACTTGGTTCATGAAACGCGCTTACAAAATATTTTCACTGTGAATATTTATTGTGTAATGGTGCAAAGTGAGAGAGAGAGAGAGAGAGAGAGAGAGAGAGAATAGCTCTTAGGGCAGAGTCAATCCCGCCAGCAAAAATAGGGAAAAAAAGGAGCGATCTCACCTCTTCAGATGTTGGTTTAAGTCCTACAATACATTCCTCAAAAAGGGCGTAGAAGAACAAATTAATCCATCAACGTGTAGCATTCAATTT
Source organism: Neoarius graeffei (assembly GCF_027579695.1). NCBI lineage: Eukaryota > Metazoa > Chordata > Actinopteri > Siluriformes > Ariidae > Neoarius > Neoarius graeffei. Next base: position 69,746,230 of record NC_083580.1, read on the forward strand.
ATTCCGGACCATTAAAGACGCTGCCTTCCGCATAGAATCATACGTCATCCTCGCCGCCATATTGGATAGGTCAAAGCGGAGAATAAAGATGCCTCTTTCATGTGCTGCGTTTAACTGTACCAACAGGTTTACCGTCCAAACGAGATCACATGGGATTACCTTTCACAGGTGAGACTGGAAAAATACTTTTCATTGTATTTGGTCATTATAACGTAACTTTACGAACAGATTTTCCTGACTTTGTGGCTAATATGAAGCCTCGCGCATAATAGTTTATGCGCATGCGTCCTTACTTCTTCTATTGTCCTGGTGTCTCCGATGGGACCGTCTTACAGCGCACCTAGAGGTGTGGCATGTGTATTGCATCGTTTTCAGCAAGCGTTGCGTTGCCATATGTACCTGATATTTTACTGATCCGTTGCCCATGTGGACGCGATTTTTTTTTTAATAACATCTCGTTGCCGTTGTCGTGTGGATGTAGCCTAAATTGTCCACAGGTGTGAATGTGTGTGTGCATTGTTGAGAGGAGAAAACCTTGATAATAATCCAGTAGAAGGCAATGGGAAATCACTAATGTAATGTTCCCTAGAAGCTCTGATGGATGTTAGAGCCAGACCTGCCAATCAGGCAGAAGGACGTATTGGCTATGCAAAGAAATGCAAAACAGCGAGCTTTAAAGCAGTCTGTATGGGACGTCAGAGCAATCATGTGACGCAATGAAAAAAAAACAACACAGTACGCTACATGCCCACACCATTCATCTCCACACAGCCCTCAGCCAGAGTGTTAATGCACAGCATGACCTTTTCCATCAGAGCACTGGTGCATGCAGACAGCTGCTTGCATGTGAAAGCATGAAAACAAAGCTCTCAAATTGGCCATCACAAATGAAAATTAAACAGATGGGCGCATATTGAAAACACACAAATAAAGCAAATTAGGTGTTTGCCCTCCAGAGCAGGTTCTACAGCCCTCCAACGAAGCATTGTCTAGTCTCCCCCTCCTCTTTTTTTTTTTAAATAGCAAAACCCTATGGCCCACTGACCAGAGCTGGACCACAATAACATGAGTCAAGCATGTAATAATGACAGGCAACAAAAATAGGGCACAGGAGGAGAGCAGGACTGGCTCGCCACCAGAGCAGCCATGGATGACTGAATACTGCAGCCAGCTGTCCCTGAGGGCAAGAGAAGGAGAAAAAAAAAGCATTAACGCATTATTTTGTGCATGCGTGTATACACACACACACACACACACACACACACACACACACACACACACACACACACACACAATTCACTCACATATGGTAGCCTGTTTCCACTACATAAGAGAAATTATTGCACAGATTTATCTTATAATTGTGACTTATTAAACTTGCAACTGCAAGATAAAATCACTCACTTGTGACTTTTTGTATTTGGTAATTGTGAGTTATTTTCCTGCAAATGCAATTTAATATCACAATTGTGACTTTAAAGGAGAACTGAAGACAATTTTTTTATTATCAAAATTCTATTTATCTCATTATTATCTCTAGCTGCTTTATCCTGTCCTACAGGGTCGCAGGCAAGCTGGAGCCTATCCCAGCTGACTACGGGTGAAAGGCGGGGTACACCCTGGACAAGTCGCCAGGTCATCGCAAGGCTGACACATAGACACAGACAACCATTCACACTCACATTCACACCTACGGTCAATTTAGAGTCACCAGTTAACCTAACCTGCATGTCTTTGGACTGTGGGGGAAACCAGAGCAAACCCACGCGGACACAGGGAGAACATGCAAACTCTGCACAGAAAGGCCCTCGCCGGCTACGGGGCTCGAACCCAGACCTTCTTGCTGTGAGGCGACAGCGCTAACCACTACACCACCATGCCGCCCAATCTATTTATCTCATTTTATTAAATATAGAAATGCATTTTTGATAGCTATTTTGTCACTGCTATAGCAAGTTATGAGTGTTTGAAATATGCTATGTAATATATCAGTCCATATGTCAAGGCAAGGCCCTGTGACGACTTGGCGACTTGTCCAGGGTGTACCCCGCCTTTTGCCCGTAGTCAGCTGGGATAGGCTCCAGCTTGCCTGCGACCCTGTAGAACAGGATAAAGCGGCTACAGATAATGTACGCTGATGTAATCAAGCTGGAAGTTTTGTTTGTTTTGATAGCAATCAGGAAAGTTTGAAAAAAGTAGGCAGTAATCGTCATTTAAACTCGTTTTTGTGCAATACATCGTTTGGAAAACAGTTTTCAAAATGGCAGCGCTGACACCTGGCTGACACTTCACGTTTCGAAGTCTCGCACAAGTCTCGTGAAGATCGCGCGGATAAGCGACGCCTGCCGTGGACCAAACTAACTAAATTCAACACGGCTAAAAACCGAACAGGCCGATAAGTATAATATTTAATTGCAATTACTTGCCAATGTGAGTCATGATATAAGGTTACTAAAACCAAAAATGTAATTGAATAACACGTTAATTATGAAATAAAGCAAGTTTAAAAATGACTTCAGTTCCCATTTAAACTATCTCACAAATGCAAGTTAATATTTAATAATTGCAAATTTTATTTCACAAATTGCAAAATATCACTCAATTATGTCTTTTTCAGGCTACCAACTTTTTTCTACCAACAATGACTTCATAATAATCTCACAATTATTTCTTAATATCACACAAGTTCGACTATAGCATTTCATAACTGTCAGTTAATAATTCACAATTTTAACTTTTTTTTATCTTGCAAATTGCAAAATATCACCCAATTATGATTTTTTCTTCATAACTGTAAGTTAATATTTCACAATTGCAAGTTTTTATCCTGCAATTACTTGTTTATATGACGTAATTGTGACTTAGTGCTTCCATTTCCAAGAAACAAAACAACAGAATACATATAGTACCAGTCAAAAGTTTGGACACATCTTCTAATTCAATGTTTTTTCTTTATTTTTATGAATTAAAGGTCACTTCATGTCTTAAAGTAATGATGGATGTCGTTTCTCTTTACTTACTTGAGCGGTTCTTGACATAATATGGACTGCTACAATTGTGGATGGAATAGGGCTATTTACTGTATTTTTATTATTTACTATTTGATCTCAAACACATTAAGAAGGCAAGAAACTCGTCCACTAATTAACTTTTGACGAGGCACACCTGTTAATTGAAAAGCATTCCAGGTGACTCCCTCATGAAGCTGGTTAAGATAATGCCGATACATAGTTTTCACATGACGTCACAGAGTCGGGGATTCCCTCATGGTGGCCATCTTGTGGGTCAAGCTTACCGTACGGGTCACTGAGCACACATTGTAATGCCCGAGTACAAAGTCTTCAAAAGAACCCAAGCAGGCTATTTAAAGCTAGCAATGGTGCACACCTGTTGTATTCACGGCTGTCGTAATAGGTCAGATGATGACGTCAAGCGGAGCTTTTATGGAATTCCCACTGTACGGGAGCACGAAGGCGAGCAAACAAAGAAACTCAGCATACAAAGGAGAAATCTATGGCTTGCAAGAATCAACCGCAAGGATTATCAGCCTTCCGAACACAGTAAAGTCTGCTCCGATCATTTTATAAGTGGTAAGTTGTTTAAATAAACAATCAATTGTGTTTAAGTATAAGGATGAGAAAAAAACAGTTTAAATCGGAAAGTTGTGCACATTTGCGCAGCTTTGCGCAAATGTGCGCAGCTTTCCGATTTAAACTGTTTTTTTCTCATCCTTATACTTCCTATGTTTCATGGACTGTAATGGATTTGCTTATTTAGTAATTTTAATACAGAGTTTACTTTGAAATTATAATCAGACACTCCAACGCCCCCCTAAAAAAAAATTGGATCTGCGCGATTCAGCCGTGAAAAAGGCGGCATCCGCCAAAAGGCGCGCTGTAGAATATATAAAGTTGTATATATCAGACAGCCTTTAAAGTTTGATGAAGTCAGTTTCAGGCTTTGGCAGCCCTGCATAGTCACTTGAAAATGCATCTTTGTCCACTTCGTAGGGGTCAATTCCCCCAATCAAGGCCAGTTTGGCTGCATACCGTTGTCGTGAGATGTCGTCGAATGTATCTATATACTTCTGTTTGCTTGATTTTGCCGACATTGATCTTTATTTTAGAAAACTGACTATATAACTTCATAAATTCATCCAAGATAACGTAGCCGGTAATGGCGATGGTCCGTTTTGTTTGCCCCACAAGATGGCGGCTGGAGGGCGTTCCCCGGAATGCCGTGACGTCAGTGAAAACTATGTATAGTGTGCAAAGCATCATCAAGGTGGCTATGTTGAAGAATCTAAAATATGAAACATATTTTGTTTTTTAACACTTTTTTGTTTACCACATAATTCATATGTTATTTCATAGTTTTGATGTTTTTAGTGTTGTTCTACAATGTAGAAAATACAGAAAAAACTACGAGCCGGGGTGTACAAACTTTTGATTGGTACTGTATACAGATATCACTCAGTTGCAGTTTTTATGTCTCATAATTGTGTTCTTTTCACACAAATGAAAGTTAATATCTCACACAGTCATGAATTACCTTCTCACAATTGTGACTTCAATTTTTAGCTCATCCAGCCGACAGGTCATGAGTTTATGCCATCATGTGTTGTCTGTCATCCGTCCAGTGTCGTCCATGTTTCACGAAAATCGCTTCTTCTCTCTCAATTCTTCACTGATTTTTATTCTTTTTGGCAGGAAGGTAGGTCTGTCTGGGGTGCATATAGCGTCTATCCAAATGTGCGTAATTGCAATTAATAATGAAGATATGGAGTAATTAAGCCCTAACGAGCAGTTTCCACACAAATCACTTCTTCACCGATTTTGATTCTTTCTGGCATGAAGGTAGGGGTACCTAGGGTGCATATAACTTCTACCCAGATTCGTTTCATTACAATTATTCATGAAGTTATGGACTAATTAAGCCTTAATGAGCAGTTCAACAAAAATCACTTCTTCTCGGTCAGTTCCTCACCGTTTTGGATTCTTTCTGGCAAATAGGTCGGTATTCCTAGGGTGCATATAACTTCTATACATAGCTTGAATATAATGTATATAGCTTGCAATATTTATTGTGCAAGGTGGCCCACTTTAGAACGTTCCTTCTGGTCTAGACGGGGCCGGAGCAAGCTACGCCGTCAGTGATGGTCTTGTTTTTCAATATAACACAATTGTGATGCCATAGTATCTCACAACTGCCAGTTAATATTTCACAATTGCGACTTATTTTCACTCAACTGCAACTTTTCCAATATAAAAACCACAACAATAGAAACAGACCCAGATAATATCACTAAATTAAAGGAATTTGTTTTGTGTGTGTGTCTCATAACTGTGATTCACACAAAGTTAATTTCACACAACTGTGATTTTATTGTGTGATTGTAAATGACTTTGAAGCATTCCTTTCAACAGGAACTGGCTGCTCCAGGAGAAGGTCTTGAACAGGAAGTGTGCCTGCAGGGTTAGTAAGAGAAAGCTTAATACACAGACGCACAAAGTGGCACTAACTGTGAGATAAAACATCACATTATATTAACTCACAGTTGAGAGATAAATCTGTATAATATTTTCTCATATACGGCAGAAACAAGCTTCCATACACTCGCACCCATAAAGTGCTTTATCTTTTTGTTGAGAGCTGGACAGAAGAATAAGGAGACACAGAAACGGAGAGAGAAACCGTGAACTCGTCAGGACAACAAATAGAATGTAGAATTTCAAATCACAAAGTCAAATAAAATACAATCCATGAAAACAAAATGTAATAGCAACAGAGGAGATAAGACTTTTTTTTAAGGCCTTTTAAGATAAGGGAATTGCTGCAGACCGTACTGTTATCGATTGTGGCTTTGTTTAAACTCATTGATTTTATGTGGGTGCAATGTGAAGCAGGGGCTCGTACCACTCTTAAAGTGTGGATCCGTTTACTTGGGGGTTATAAATATTTTAATAACTGACATTGGGGTCATTAGACTGTGGCAGGGTTACACTCTGAATATTCATATCTAATTCATCATTGTAGCTACAGGTGCTGTCGAGGCATTCTAAGCATTCTTGAATACTTAATGAGAGCTGGAAGATGGCAACCTGCAGAGCTACAGTGATTCAGAGGAGGGGAGGAGGGGTAAAAGAGGAAGGGAAATTGAATGGATAACGAAGAGCGTTGGAAGATGAAAGCAGGAGATGGCAGATCATAATAGACCATCTATAGTGAGACACTCGGCTGAGGAGCACTGATGTGAACGTCTGCTGATATGACTGACAAAGCAGCTGGAGTGTAAGAACGACTCACTCTAATCCTCAAGTGTTGCAGCAGCCTGGGATAATCAGATAGAGATATAATCACTTATCACATAGTCGTATTTCACACTCGGATGAGTCCCATTGCTAGGCCACGTTTTCCCATGTGCTACATAAGATGACACACTCACTGGCCACTTTATTAGGAACACCCACCTGCTGTTTTGTGCAGTTATCTAATCAGCCAATCCCTTGACGGCAGCACAATGCAAAAAAAAATCATGCAAATCAAGAGCTTCAGTTAATGTTCATTTCAAACATCAGAACGGGAAAAATCGTGATCTCAAAGTGTGACTTTCACTGTGGCATGGGTGTTGGTTTGAGCCAGATGGACGCTGGTTTGAGTGCTGATCTCCTGGGGTTTTCACACACAACAGTCTCTAGAGTTTACACAGAATGGTGCGAAAAACAAAAAACATCGAGTGAGTGAGTGAGTGAGTGAGCGACAGTTCTCAATGTGGCTGGAAACAAACGCCTTGTTGATAAGAGAAGTCGGAGGACAATGGCCAGATTGGTTCGAGCTGTCAGGAAGAATAGATATAGTAATCACAGCAACTCTTTACAACCGTGGTGAGCAGAAAAGCATCTCAGCATGCAACAGCAGAACACCAGATTGGGTTCTACTCCTGCCAGCCAAGAACAGGAATCTTAAAATCAAGAACAAGTTCCTATTAAAGTGGCCGGTGAGTGTATAGGTGGGATAATGGGTTCATTTCCTTTTCCCCTCGAATCATTCTTTCTCAGTTGAACTTCCACTAATCATGGTCTTATGAATTGAACAGAACATTAAACTAAGTGTAAAAATAATAATGCAGTATTTGGTAATACTTTCTATGAAGCCCATATTCATAAAAGAATACTTACAGTTTTTTTTAAACATAGTTAAAATGTCCTCATCTCATCTCATTATCTCTAGCCGCTTTATCCTGTTCTACAGGGTCGCAGGCAAGCCGGAGCCTATCCCAGCTGACTACGGGCGAAAGGCGGGGTACACCCTGGACAAGTCGCCAGGTCATCACAGGGCTGACACATAGACACAGACAACCATTCACACTCACATTCACACCTACGGTCAATTTAGAGTCACCAGTTAACCTAACCTGCATGTCTTTGGACTGTGGGAGAAACCGGAGCACCCGGAGGAAACCCACGCGGACACGGGGAGAACATGCAAACTCCACACAGAAAGGCCCTCGCCGGCCACGGGGCTCGAACCCGGGCCTTCTTGCTGTGAGGCGACAGCGCTAACCACTACACCACCGTGCCGCCCTTAAAATGTCCTTCACAACAATATATACATGTTTGTTATTTGTCTGAAACAAATAAAACTTTGCTAGCGTTTTGCCTGGCCCAGCCTGCTATATCTTCATTTTAATAAAAAAAAATTAAATTCCATAATTCAATAATATACTTATTAATAAATTACTTCAAAAATATTTTTTGCGCATTCATGTGTTAAAAATCTCGTCCACAAAACATCCACAGGATTCAGTCAACCCTAAACACATTCACCCCTATAAAGGGGACATGTTCAACAGGGCCTTTTGCCCGTAGTCAGCTGGGATAGGCTCCAGCTTGCCTGCGACCCTGTAGAACAGGATAAAGCGGCTAGAGATAATGAGATGAGATGAGATATGTTCAACAGGAATTTATAGCTTCTGAATTTCCTGAAGATCACAAGAAGAAGAAAAATTCTTTCAGTCTTTCTTACTGAGCTCTTCGTAAAAATCTAGAGAGCTTATAGCTTTTTCCATGCTGTAGAGATGAGTGAAGCCATCTGGCCACCATCTTACCACTCACATCGCGTGTATTTGGTTTGTGTTTTAAACTGTTTTATCCAAACAAATTTGCCCCAAGAAAAGTATCTCCTGACTTTTTTCTTTCATTACTTCATCTTATTTTCTCAACTTTACCCACATTCCTGACACATCTTTATAGTGTTCCCCTTCCATCATTGTTTTTGTTTTCCTTTTCCAGTCCAGTCTCTGATAATATTTTTTGAACAGCTCTTTTACTACTGTAATTATTTCAATGGAGATTATTTCAGTTTTTCTCTTATACAGTGTATCTTTCTCTTTTATATATTTCTTCATCCTTTCTATCTATCTATCTATCTATCTATCTATCTATCTATCTATCTATCTATCTCAGAGGTGGTGGCACAAAGTTTTGGATGGGGGGGGGTGACGTGTCACACGCCAAAGGCGTGCCAAATCTAGGGGGGTCCGGGGGCATGCCCCCCCAGGAAACAAAAGACAGTGAGACAGACTTTGTTTTTTTTTTTCCTCTTGCAAACCATCATAAAATGCTATAGGGGGTCCACGCAAATGGCACTGTGCACACACATGTAAAAATAATCACACATCAATACTCACAGGTGAAATGTCCGTCCACAACCTTTGAGATTGAGATGCTGACCTCTTCTGCTCCTCGGACCTGCCTGATCCATCCTGGTGCCCTATGTCTGGCTGGAGTCTCAACACATTGCTCCTGTGGAGGACGGCCCCATATGGACAGTTGAAAGTCGCACTTGGAAGACGCTCTGGACACTTACAGTTATGCTTTTATGGCTGAGGACTACAGTTGACTTGCTAACTTTAGGACTGCAGTTGTCATGAACAGTTTTGCACTCAAGCTTCCATCAATGAAGAGTTTATAACATCAACGAAACTGACTTCATGTTAAAACTGTGAAAAATGTTATAATCACGTTGTCTGTTATCACCCAAATGAGGATGGGTTCCCTTCTGAGTCTGGTTCCTCTCGAGGTTTCTTCCTCATGTCGTCTGAGGGAGTTTTTCCTTGCCACGGTCGCCACAGGCTTGCTCATTGGGGATAGATTAGGGATCAAATTAGCTCATGTTTAAAGTCATTCAAATTCTGTAAAGCTGCTTTGCGACAATGTCTATTGTTAAAAGCGCTATACAAATAAACTTGACTTTGACTTGACGGTTTGTACAGTTCACTGCTGCACATGCAGGCATTTTTCTTGTAATTTTTCCTCATCAACTGCATAAATAACTTGTCCAGTTTTGGGTAGCTTCCAGTAGTCTAAATGACCGTGCCGCTCCGTGATGTGAGTGGTAAGATGGCGGCCAGATGGCTTCACTCTGACGAGCCTGTGAGCTCTCCAGATTTTTACGTAGAGATCAGTGGTCTTTCTTCATTTTCAGCTATATTGTATTGTAATAGTGATGAGTGAGGTCACTTGAGAAGTACAATGCTGTTACCAAAATTATGGAATGAAAGTTGTTTTTTTTAATTTCATAATTAGAATCCTTTAGGGGCGGCACGGTGGCGTAGTGATTAGCGCTGTCGCCTCACAGCAAGAAGGTCCGGGTACGAGCCCCGTGGCTGGCGAGGGCCTTTCTGTGCGGAGTTTGCATGTTCTCCCCGTGTCCGCGTGGGTTTCCTCCGGGTGCTCCGGTTTCCCCCACAGTCCAAAGACATGCAGGTTAGGTTAACTGGTGACTCTAAATTGACCGTAGGTGTGAATGTGAGTGTGAATGGTTGTCAGTGTCTATGTGTCAGCCCTGTGATGACCTGGCGACTTGTCCAGGGTGTACCCCGCCTTTCGCCCGTAGTCAGCTGGGATAGGCTCCAGCTTGCCTGCAACCCTGTAGAACAGGATAAAGCGGCTAGAGATAATGAGATGAGATGAGAATCCTTTAGCATGGATGCTAGTGAATCCCATTTTTTTTCTATCAGTTATTTACTACTTCTATCCTAGAAATCGCTTCTTTACTCATGATCAAATGCATGATTTCTTCGATTCCATTTTAAGATTGATAAAAAATTAAAGTAGCTTCATTATAAATAGTGCTCTAATGGTGGAATCACTTTGAAAATAGTCCATAGTGATTATTTAGACCCAAGTCTGGTCAGATCGTTGAATTTACCCTCCATCTTCTTTCTTCCTGTCAGTTTACTGGCCAGGTTTGCAATTGTTCTCTTATTTTTATCTTGGTCTGCTACCTTTCCAAACAAAAGTGATATTTAATTAAAAGAGAAAACAATCCATACAAATATCTCTAAAATGATCTTTCGGATGTCTGAAGCGCACAGCTTTCTTGATGTATGTTGTATTTGCTGTGGAGCTTCTATTCAATAAAAAAGGAAGGAAAAAAAGGTTCCTGAGATCAAACCTGCATTCATTTTTTTCAGATAACTTCCACAGACCGACCCCCACAGGTATTCAGTGACAGGAGGAGCAATACATCATTTCTAACGAAACCCCACGCTTCCTGTCATACTGTGCTTGTGGAAGCATCATTTGAGTTATTTCTGGCAATCATAAAGAACGTCTAATTGAGTAGAAGTTGCTCGTTCTGATTCACACACACACACACACGCTGAATTTGGTGTTTTATGTTACCCATGCTAATGTAATTTGATCGATGATTCATGCCCTGATCTCTTTCTCTCTCTCTCTCATTTCAAGCTTTCCACAGTTAAAGGGAATACGAGATTGACAGTTGATCAGTAAACTCCCTCATCCTTTACAGATCATGTGACCACAAGGTCAAGTAATAGAAACCCATTTATTGCAACTGCAGCATCGTTAATCTGTGTCCTTTAATAAATAATCTGTTTTGCCCCCATCTTTTGTTCCGTACCATGTTCCATCAAATATTTAAATAATATTGGCTGGCTTTTTTTTCGTGCTATATCAGATATATTCCATTCGGCTAGCATGATATGGAATGAGTTGAAGACGAGTTCAGTATCATGCTAGCTGAAAAGAATATATCTGATCTACCAGGAAAAAAAGCCATAATAATAATAATAATAATCCTGAATAGGATCATCTATGGGTGGCACGGTGGTGTAGTGGTTAGCGCTGTCGCCTCACAGCAAGAAGGTCCGGGTTCGAGCCCCGTGGCCGGCGAGGGCCTTTCTGTGCGGAGTTTGTATGTTCTCCCCGTGTCCGCGTGGGTTTCCTCCGGGTGCTCCGGTTTCCCCCACAGTCCAAAGACATGCAGGTTAGGTTAACTGGTGACTCTAAATTGACCGTAGGTGTGAATGGTTGTCTGTATCTATGTGTCAGCCCTGTGATGACCTGGCGACTTGTCCAGGGTGTACCCCGCCTTTCGCCCATAGTCAGCTGGGATAGGCTCCAGCTTGCCTGCGACCCTGTAGAACAGGATAAAGCGGCTACAGATAATGAGATGAGATGAGATAAGGATCATCTATCACCTTGTTGACAAAATTTATCCTGAACCACAGTGTGGTTTCCGTACCGGTCGTGGCACCATTGATATGATCTTCTCACTTCGTCAAGTTGCTGAAAAAGTTCATGAAAAGAATCAAGAGCTCTTCATGGTGTTTATCGACCTCACCAAAGCCTTTGATTCGGTAAAAAGAGAAGCGTTGTGGAAAGTCCTAAAAAAACCCCCAAACCTTGGAATCCCTGACAAAGTGATAAGCATCGTGTCATCATTTCACAGTGACATGCAGGCATCAGTCATCTCTGATGGCGACTCGTCAGGTAACTTTAGCGTTTCCAATGGTACCAAACAAGGTTGTGTTATGGCGCCAGTTCTTTTTGCATTGTACTTCTCTGTGATACTGCAGTACGCATATAAGGATGAGGCGTTAGGTTTGAATTTCGAACCATGGGTGGTACCTTTAATCAAAACCGTTTTAAGGCAAAGACTCGCTTGAGAACCACTCTCATTCATGATCTCCTCTTTGCCGATGATGCAGTCCTAGTAGCAACATCTCTTGCAGAAGCCCAAAGACTTGATCATTTTTCAATTGCTAGCAAGGCTTTTGGGCTGACAATCAGTATTAAGAAAACTGAGGTAGTGCATCAACCTATACCCACTCCTAAAACCATCATCGGCGTCAAACAGCCTATGCCAGCTCATACTCTTCCTGATACTGCGATACAGGTAGATGGAAAGGATTTGAAATACAGAAAGACCTTCACATACTTAGGCAGCCAAATAAGCTACAATGCTTCCCTGGACAGCGAAATTTCCAACCGCATAGCCAAAGCTATTACTGCTTTTGGAGGGCTTTGGCATTGCCTCTAGAGTCAGCATGGGATCTCCTTAGAAACCAAGATCAGTGTTTATTGTGCTGTTGTTATCACCACCCTTCTGTACGGATCTGAGTCATGGACTTCCTATCGCTCTCAGATTGAAAAGCTTGATGCCTTCCATAAACAATCACTCAGAACCATATGTGGCTACACATGGGAAGACAAAGTATCCAATCCTGAGCTTTTCAAGAAATGCAACATAGGCGGCATAGAAACATTTCTAATGCAAAGGCAACTGAGATGGGCTGGTCATGTGATCAGAATGAGCGACAACCAAATCCCCAAATGTCTTCTGTACAGTCAATTAGCTGGTGGTTCTAGAACATGAGGTCGTCCGCTGCTGCGTTTCAAGGACAAGCTTAAAAACAATCTCAAAGCCTGCAAAATTCCTCCATCTCATTTTGAGTCGGCAGCAAAGGACTGAAAAAATTGGAGAACTACAGTTCGTCTAGGCGTCCAAGAATATGAGGAGGCACGCATTAGACATCTGCGGAAGCTAAGATCCAGAGCAAAAACTTGAGCTACAATTCCTGCCTCGGAGAGCATCGATCCTGTGTTATGCCCTGTCTCACAAGGTGTGTAAGTCGAGAGCAGGTCTCGCTGCCCACAAGCGGCATCGTCACAAAGAAGCAGCAAACTTTGAAGGTCCAACACCCAACCTCTGCGTAGAACGGTCATGACACTCGTACGTCAAAATCGACGGGAGAATCCATCAATAATAATAATAAATTATTATTATACATACACATTCGATTCTCTCGAAATCTTCCATATTTAACAAAGCAAACCTGACAGCCATGTTTGTTTACAAATTGTCACAGTTGCTCACATGTAATATGTATCTTATGGTATTTTCAATTCACTGCAACAGTGTACTGTGGGCACCGCCAGCGAACAAATGCTTCTGCACATGCACAGCAGAAAACTCGTTGGATATTCGGAACAGCTTCGACATGTGATGTCATATTGTCTTGACAACCATGCAATATCAAACCATATTGAACGCTCATTCTCCATTGTGACGTAATACACGTAGGATAAGCGATATACGAACAACATTGCATGCTATCAAACCAAATGAGTGAAACCCGCTAGAAAGGAATAGAACACGTTTTTATTCCATCGAAAAAAGTGACCTGTATACATAATAATCATATCTAAGGTATACTACAATGTCAGAAATAGGGGTATAGTAGGAGTCCATTTCTATCCCCCAAAGTATAATCTACACTAATGTACCCCCCTAGGGCTCATTATTGGACGAATTTATTTCGAAGTGATCGCCCAAGCAAAGGTGGTGGTGTTGCCATATATGTCAAATCAAGGTTCAACTGCACCATAACAAAATCTATTTCACGTCCCAAACTTTTTGAATTTCTGTCTTTAGACATTACATTATCATCCACATCTTTCCTAACTGTCATTGGCTGTTTATAGGTTTCCCTCTGCTTCAAAGGAGTCATTAGACCAACTGGCGGACTTAGCTGAATGGCAGGATAGAGAGTTTGTGCTGATGGGGGATTTAAACTGCTTGCTCTGACCCCCTGAAGCATATCTGTATTGAATTAAATCTTACTCAGATTGTTTCTTCCCCCACCCGTCCTAATGTTAAATTTCCTGCTAAGTCAACTTTGATTGATTTAATACTCACAAATGCTCCTCAGAAATATTCAGCGACAGGAGTGTTTTCAAATGATATCAGTGATCATTGCACAATATCTTGCATCAGGGACACTAGGCTTCCCAAAACTAAACCTCGTATACTAATAAGGAGAAATTTTAAAAGATTTGTAGAACAAGCCTTTTTATATGATCTAATTAACTGTGATTTCTCAAGAATCAGCCTCATTCCTGACATCAATATTGCATGGAATTATTTCCACACGCTTTTCCTATCTGTCACTAACAAACATGCTCCCATGACCTCCTACAGAATAAAGGGGCGGGATAACCCTTGGTTCTCCCCAGAGCTGGCCTCACTGATTCATAGTAGAAATTCTGCTTGGGCTTTAGCAAGAGCCACAGGCTCACAGTCTGACTGGACTAATTTCAGATATCTGAGGAACAAATGTACATACTTAATAAGAAAATGTAAATCTGATTTTTTCTTAAGTCATCTCATCTCATCTCATTATCTGTAGCCGCTTTATCCTGTTCTACAGGGTCGCAGGCAAGCTGGAGCCTATCCCAGCTGACTACGGGCGAAAGGTGGGGTACACCCTGGACAAGTCGCCAGGTCATCACAGGGCTGACACATAGACACAGACAACCATTCACACTCACATTCACACCTACGGCCAATTTAGAGTCACCGGTTAACCTAACCTGCATGTCTTTGGACTGTGGGGGAAACCGGAGCACCCGGAGGAAACCCACGCGGACACGGGGAGAACATGCAAACTCCGCACAGAAAGGGCCTCGCCAGCCACGGGGCTCGAACCCGGACCTTCTTGCTGTGAGGCGACAGCGCTAACCACTACACCACCGTGCTGCCCTTTCTTAAGTCAGTTTCTGATAATTTAATTAACCCCTCAAAATTTTGGAAAACGATAAAGTTATTAGCTCAGCCTTTGCGAGACACAGCTCTGCCATACCACATAGGTGTAGATGCCAAACAGGTTTCCAATAAAGAGAGTATTGTGAATCTTTTCAATAAACATTTCATAAAATCAGGGAAACTGTTTCTTGTACTGTTGACCTTACCCCCTTATCTGCTACCCCCCTTCCTGATACTTCTGTCTTTCAGGATGGGTTTAATATTGAAGCTATCCCCACAGCTGCAGTACTCAAGGCCCTCAAACAACTTGACACCAACAAATCGGTAGGTCCTGATGGTCTTGACCCTGCCTTATTAAGATTGGCAGCGGACATAATCG
Organism: Neoarius graeffei; assembly: GCF_027579695.1. NCBI lineage: Eukaryota > Metazoa > Chordata > Actinopteri > Siluriformes > Ariidae > Neoarius > Neoarius graeffei. Next base: position 69,761,465 of record NC_083580.1, read on the forward strand.
CAGAACCTCTCACACATATTTTCAATTTCTCTCTCTCCTCCAACATCATACCAGATGTTTGGAAATCAGCCTACGTGTTGCCCCTCTTAAAAGGGGGGGACCCTGCTAATTTAGATAATTACCGTCCAATTTCAAAATTGTCTGTTCTTGCTAAGATCCTGGAGTCCCTAGTAAACACCCAGGTTAAGGAATTTATCTTACAGCACGAGATCCTTAGTCCGGCATAGTCGGGTTTCAGGACCCAGCATAGTACCATCACTGCAGCATCACAGGTTTTAAATGACATTATAAAGGCACTGAACAGGAAGATGAGCTGTGCTGCCTTGTTCATTGACCTGTCCAAGGCCTTTGACACAGTCAATCACACTATCCTGCTAAATAGGCTGCTTAACATTGGCATGAGCTCAAAGGCTGTTGGCTGGTTTAAGGACTATCTATCCAACAGAACTCAAACTGTTGTTGCTGACGGTGTCAGTTCTCTGCCCATGGAGGTCATGAATGGGGTCCCTCAAGGCTCAATATTGGGTCCAGTCCTTTTCACCATATACATCAACACCATTGCCTCTGTTGTTGGAAATGCTAAGATCCATCTGTATGCAGATGATACAGTTTTATATTGTGATGCCCCTACCCTGTTTCAAGCGAACCAATTGTTACAGCAGTCCTTTAATTCATTACAGAGTACTTTTGCTGACCTAAGATTGATTTTAAATGCCAAAAAGACTGTCATGCAGTTCACTAAATCACGATTAGCTTCCACTCCCCTAATAATAACCACCCTAGATGGCCAATGTATAGAGAAAGTCTCAGTATACAAATACTTAGGTTTGTGGATTGATGATAAGATCACTTTTAAAGTTCACATAGAGAAACTGGCCCAGAAACTGAAAATTAAGCTTGGATTCAATTTTAGAAACAAAGCATGTTTTACTCTTCAAGCTAGAAAGAAACTGATAAATGCTACCTTTCTTCCTGTACTGGATTATTGCGACATCTTATACATGAATGCTGCCTCTACCACCCTTCACGTCCTCGATACAGTTTACCATGGTGCACCACGTTTTATTGTGAATGCCAAACCACGCACTCATCATTGCACTCTCTATGAGTTGACTGGTTTTAGCTCTCTCTCACTGCGCAGATCGATCCATTGGCATATTTTTATCTATAAAGGTATTACTGGCAAATTGCCTTCATATCTTTCTAATCTACTGTCTCAAATGCACTCATCTTATAGTTTGCGTTCAAATAACATTATACTTTTAGACACACCACGAACACAGACCGAGTTAGGTAAGACAGCTTTTAACTTTGCAGCTCCCTGGTGCTGGAATCTCCTTCAAAAAGATCTTAAGTTATCTGTTGCTATTCCTCTCAACCATTTTAAAAAGCTACTCAAACACCTTAGATCTGACAGCTGTAAATGCTTTCACTAACTAACCATTCAGTTATTTCCGTGTTGTGCGATACTTGTCTTGATTTGCTTACTTGTTTTTGTATTTTAATCTCTCCAGTGTTATATATGTTTTGTTGAACCTGTTTTTATGTGTTCCGTTTCTATGTTTCGTCATACTTTGTGTAATGTCTATATGTCTGTATGTCAGGGCTCCCTTGTAAAAGAGGCTGAATGTCTCAATGGGACTCACCCTGGTAAAATAAAGGTCAAATAAAAAAATAGGACCTCAAGGTACCCATGTGTACCTTTTCAGGGCCGAAAAGGTACATACATGTTCCCAATTGGTATATTAAGTGTACAAATAAGTACTTTAGAGGGAACTGCCCCAGTGACGAGCCATTGTACCCCTAAAGATACAATAATGTACTTTATTTTCTGAGTGTACTGCTACCATTTATATACAGCAGGTTCCAAAAGTTGGACACCACATTGAAATAAACAATGTTTAGAATTTTAAAACAATGAAAGGAAATGCTCAATTTCTTGAATGTTTAAGTTATTCTACAAAATTGAGGCTACATCCACACGACAACGGCAACGAGATGTTATTTAAAAAAATATCGCGTCCAAATGGGCAACGATCAGTAAAATATCAGGTCCATATGGCAACGCAACGCTTGCTGAAAACGATGCAATACACATGCCACACCTCTAGGGGCGCTGTAAGACGGTCCCTTCGGAGACACCAGAACAATAGAAGAAGTAAGGACGCATGTGCATAAACTATTATGCGCGAGACTTCATATTAGCCACAAAGTCAGGAAAATCTGTTTGAAAATCTGTTTGAAAATCTGAAAATTACGTTATGACCAAATACAATGAAAAATATTTTTCCAGTCTCACCTATGAAAAGTAATCCCATGTGATCTCGTTTGGACGGTAAACCTGTTGGTACAGTTAAACGCAGCACATGAATGAGGCATCTTTATTCTCCGCTTTGACCTATCCAATATGGCGGCGAGGATGACGTATGATTCTACGCGGAAGGCGGCGTCTTTAATGGTCCGGAATAAATTGAATGCTACACGTTGATGGATTAATTTGCTCTTCTACGCCCTTTTTGAGGAATGTATTGTAGGACTTAAACCAACATCTGAAGAGGTGAGATCGCTCCTTTTTTTCCCTATTTTTGCTGGCGGGATTGACTCTGCCTAAGGGCTATTCTCTCTCTCTCTCTCTCACTTTGCACCATTACACAATAAATATTCACACTGAAAATATTCTGTAAGCGCATTTCATGAACCAAGTTATAGGATTTGTTGACAACTCGCATCGAGTTCGTTACACTTCTACCCGGCGTGAAGCACATGTGGTTGTGACGTCATCGTAAACAAATCCGTTCTACTCATCCAGACGACTTCGCAACGGCAACGTTGCCAGATCTTTCCACTCTGGAACCAGTTCTCAAAATATTGCGTTTTGGGGCGCCCAAAACGCCGGTGCCGTGTGGACACCAGGCCAAAACGATAAACAATTGTATCGGATTCACCTGAATCCGTTGCCGTGTGGACAGGGCCTGAGTCATACATGAGCTGATAGCCGCATAGCACTGAGTTGGCTATAAGCCATGCATGACGAGATTGAGTGGAATAACTCATTCTATCCACATTCACTGGATTTTGAAAAACAGAGCATTTTTAGTTTTTTTTTGCAAATTCGATAAATAAAAACTTTATACAAAACGTCTGACAAAATAATTTCTGCTAAGAATGTAAACAAACCGGCAAAATGACAGGAGCAATTTGTGAAAAATGCTATAATAATAATAATAATAATTATTATTATTATTGAAAAATCAAATATATGTTCTTACCATCAAATACTTTTATTCCATATTTTGTTGTGCTTTTTTTTTGTATTTTTTTGGGGGGGGTTGTTTTTGAGTAGAGTTTTTATTTCGTCCTCGGTTGGTTCCGCAAAACACTTTGCCATTTTTGTTTTTCTCTACTCACAGTATACGAGCTGATATCCTAGTAGTAGAGTAGCCAATCCGAGCACGCGATTGCTCATATCCAGTGAATGTGGATAGAATAAATGCCATTATTTCAAAGTCACCATTTGTGATATGTTAACTCTTTCGTTCCTCTGTTAACTTCCTTGAGTCTTTTTTGCTTCAATCGAAGCACATGTTCAAATAACATGCTGAAGGATTTGCGCAAACATCATCAGGCTCGTCAGGTTTTACACAAACTTGTGGGATCCATACCATGAGTGCACACTGTCATTAAAGGAAGAAAAAGCAAACAAACAAACAACAAAACCCACAATTCTTAGATTCTAAAGATAGAAAATAATGCAGAATAGAAGCATTTTCACTTGTGGTCTCAGATTTATGGACCTTATTATACGTCTCTAATTCCAAATAACAAGCAACACACAGTCAGCCAATGTGTTATCCTTTTTATTTCATATCAGTTTTGTTTTCCAGTATCAACTAACATGTTATGATGAATTAGTATTTGGATAAACATTAACAAGTCATTAACGAGAAAAAAAATTCCACAAACCCTATTAAATCTATGATTCCTAACAAGCCTGTAAAATTAGTTCCACTTCTGTCCAGCATGATCCCGATTATTAAAGCATATATATTTCTAATTTAGTATACTGATACACTGAATTTCACCTTGAAACAAGCTCAGGAATTTAGAAACATGTCCGTTCCATTTGTAAAACCCTCATAAACCAGGACATCAACAGTAATTGCTTAGTAAAATCTCATTACATATTCAGAAAAACATTTCTTTTGGTTGTATTTAACCTATTTAGGAAAAAAAAAACAGTTAAATCGGTTAATGCTATATGATGAGAACAACTGACCATTCATGACGTCGAGAAGTCCAGAGCTGTTTTGATTTTTCTCAAATCTATAAAGAAGCCTTTCTTCACCTCAAGAACATAATAATATACACACTGTGATGTAATGTATGGAATGGTGTATAATGCAGAGGCCACGTCAGTATGACTAGTAAACAGGTTTAATGGTTTAAAGGCAGTATGAGCTACTGACAGAACCAGTACTAAGCACACACAGTGTTACAAGAAATTTTCATCCCAATCTATCTACCACATACACTCACCAGACTACCCTTGTTCATTCGTGCAATTATCCAATCAGCCAGTCATGAGACATAAAATGCAGATACAGGTCAAGAGCTTCTTCACATCACACAGGACAGAGAAAAATGGCCAGACTGTCCACAGTAACTCAAATAACAACACTTTACAACCATACTACTACTATGGCCACGTTCTTGCCTGAACTGATAATTGCATCACCAGTTTTTCCTTGTGTCTGATTCCTTGGCTAATCAGACACAAGGTACACCACCACTCTTGCCAGAGCAGTTGGGGGTTAGGTGCCTTGCTCAAGCCAATCCTGCTAGTTCAGGGAACAGAACCAGTGACCTTCTGGTCTCAAAGCTGTTTCTTTAACCACTTGGACATGGCTTCCCCAACTAACTGGACTTTTAGAACTAAATTACACTTATGGTGTACCTCAGGGCTCCATCATTGGTCCTGCACAGTTTAGTGGTATATGGTTCCTCTTTTGTTGAATTTACAGTGTAGCTTTTGAAAATGGTTCTCTGCAACTTCTACTTGTCATAAGACTAAAAAAAAAAAAAATTCAGTCTTTCTATAGCAGTTGTCGCAGGTCTAATGGTGAAGGTATTGGGTTAAGAATCCGAAGGTTATGAGCTCAAATCCAGGATAAGTATGAAAAAAGATATGCAAAACAATGCTAAATAGCTAGATAGGAATAGCAGACAGACAAGAGGAAATACTAGGTAGGTGTAGACAGAGAGGAAGTGGATGGAAGAAAGAGAGACAAAAGAAGTGATGGAAAATCCCTTTTAAGAATCTTAGACAATCCAAAATTTAATCTACGCTGGAAATTATGAACTAGGTAAAAAAAATTTTTAACCCAGGTCAAAAAAGATCACCTAGGTTGAAATTTTTTGACCTATAACATCTACGTCGGACATTTTACAGCAACAGTTAGTCATACCTTTCCACCAGATTGCTCCTGGATACCACAAATCTTCAGGAAATTAATAAAACAAAACTGCTTCCTGTTATATTGTGCCAAGTGTTTGAAGTCGATATAAATCTGCATAAGAGTAGCTTTGGTAAGACTTCAAATATCTCTCATATAATTGCTCCATTATTTACTACTTATTAACTGAGCATGAGGTCTTCACAGGAAAATATCAGACCGAGGTCTTGACAGTACGGACCGAGCCACAGGCCTGATATTTTCCTGTAAAGACCGAGCAAGTGAGATTAATAAGGAGTTTACTACATGGCTTTTTTATTTCTAAGATTAAAATAGATGGTCATTATAATGAGGCATGGTGATGCTTTCAGTCCCGTCATATTTGTAACGTAGTTGAGTCACGCATGCGGAATCAACAGCCAGTGGTTTCAAAGCTAAATTTCTGTTAGCGGTTTCTGAATGCTCCTTGTCGCTTATTTCTTGAATAACTCGGTGACTTGTTTGTCTTTTGGCCATTTTTATTCCATTTTGTTTTTTTGCAACATCGAAAGCCGGCGCCTTGGAAAGAAAGTCCGTAAATCGCTCAGGGATGTTACGGGAAAATTCTGTCCACCAAGGAGCCAATCAGAGTGCAGGATTTTACTGGTATACGAGCTGATATCCTAACAGTAGAGTAGCCAATCAGAGCGTGCGATTGCTCATATCTGGAAATCTACTCTGCCTACTCTACTGTTTTAACTAGTCTTCACATTCCATCTTGACTTCCTCTGTCAGGATTTATCTTGTGCCATATAATGATATTGATGCCATTTTGTTTTTCTCTACTCACGGTATACAAGCTGATATCCTAACAGTAGAGTAGCCAATCAGAGCACGTGATTGCTCATATCCAGTGAATGTGGATAGACTACTTTTATTTATTCTATTCACCGGATATGAGCAATCGTACGCTCTGATTGGCTACCCTACTGTTAGGATATCAGCTCGTATACCATCTCATATCATCTCTAGCCGCTTTATCCTGTCCTACAGGGTCGCAGGCAAGCTGGAACCTATCCCAGCTGACTACGGGCGAAAGGCGGGGTACACCCTGGACAAGTCGCCAGGTCATCACAGGGCTGATACATAGACACAGACAACCATTCACACTCACATTCACACCTACGGTCAATTTAGAGTCACCAGTTAACCTAACCTGCATGTCTTTGGACTGTGGGGGAAACCAGAGCACCCGGAGGAAACCCACGCGGACACGGGAAGAACATGCAAACTCCACGCAGAAAGGCCCTCGCCGGCCACGGGGCTCGAACCCGGACCTTCTTGCTGTGAGGCGACAGCGCTAACCACTACACCACCGTGCCGCCCTCTCGTATACCATGAGTAGAGAAAAACAAAATGGTGGAGCGCATCAAGTCAGATACGTCATTTGATAAAGTATTATTTATTATCAAGTAGATAGTTGCAGTTCTTACACTCTTAAAATTGTTTGACAGAATTTAATAAAAACTGTCCTTAGACACCAGTTATGAGTTTCAGCTAATTTTTTTCAGTTTACGGTAGGTGCTGATTTCTCAGCACCGGGAAACGAATGGAAATAGACGCCGTGGAGGGAAATTAGGTTGAAAATCCCTTTGGCAGCCATTCCAGATTATCGTTCACGAACACACCGTTCAGTTCGACGATATCATCAACTTGTAGTTGTAACACACAAGTTGCGTCTTTCTCCTAAAACTAGCATGGTTAACATGGCAACACCAGACCTCTTCAGCGGTGTTGAGATGTTAATGTTAAGAGGTTAAAAGACAGCAAGTGATCAAACGTTAGTTCCCAATTTAACAGTACTCCACTGCCGAAGCTGAGGCACTCCAGATGTTGCCTAATGGATTACCAATTCGCCACTATTCGAGTGCATGAATGCGTGGTGTCGAGTGCTCTCCATAGACTTCTCTTGCAAACCTCACATTTAATTCCCGGCTACAAAAAGATAACACTTCAAATGAGAAACCTTCAGTGGCAGTGCTGTAGTGAGCGACAGGAAAGGAAAGTACGCCAAAGGATGTGGCTCTGCAGACCAAAAAAAAAAAAAACATGGTGCACCTGATCCCAGGAGGAATGTAACAGGATTGGTGTGATTCACATTCAGGGGAAGATTGGAAATAATTTGATTTCAGCATCAGGGAGTGAGGTTCCTGCTGACCCGCCAGTGTTTCAGTGGACCTCATCTCATCACCAATGCTCATTGTGATAATTGAAACTCAGCCAAGAATGCATCAATGGCGAGCCAGCCAACTCTTTAGTTCTGACTAATGCATTCTGGGTAAACCGCAGCAGAGCTCTCAGTGCTAACAAGGCCATACATCATATTCTCCATGACATTATTTCACTTTATAAATTAATATTTTTCCAATGAATTGGAATTGTGTTACCCAACAATTAAAAAAAAAAAAATCTGAAATGGTCTTAACTAAACAGAAAAAGAGAAAGCAAAGCTACGGGTTACGCCGGCAACTTTGTCTCTTTTGGTTAATTTGGGATTAAAGGCAACACCCAAAAGGTTACGTTACAAGAAATTAGATGCTATTTATATTTTTTTAGATTTATTTTTGTGCAAATTTGAGTCTACTCATAAATACACCCTTTTCATTTATTGCTTGATTTTTTTTTCTTAATTAAACATCTCTTTACCGCGACAATCCTATTTCTGCATATTTCTAAGACATAATGACATCAGCATTAACAGAGACACTCCATGTTAATGTAACTCTAGTTTCCAGCTCATGGATCATTAGCTCTGGTGATTACACATGACAGGTGATTATGTAAAACAGATTCAGATGACACAGAAACAAGAACTCTTCCGCACCCGGAGCACAAACACTAAATTTCGGATACATTAGGTAATAACTACGTGTAGGTCATGTAAGACTAAATATTGAACGCTGTCCCTCTGTCAATTCCAAAATCTGTGCATACGTTCGCTTCAAAATGTGTGTGCGCATTTGTTTAGTGTGTGTACAACATCCTGGATGTTATGTGACGTCGCTCCGTTTACTCTGTGATCTCCAGAATGAGATCATCTCCTTCCAGGTTGCTGTCGACTTTGACGTAAACTTTAGCCACGGTGCCGGAAAGCGGCGAGTTCACCACTGTCTCCATCTTCATGGCGCTGAGGACGCACAGAGGCTGTCCTTTCTCAACCTTCTGGCCCTCCTTGACCTTGATCTCAACCACTTTCCCTGGCATGGGTGCTCCTACCTGGCCTCGTACGTCCTTCAGAGCCTTTGGGTGGAAATGCATCTCCTGGAGGAGCACACAGAGAGGAAGTTATAGACTATCAAAAGGGCACAAAGAAAAGGAGACACGGAAAATAATCGAGGAGGGAGCAGGGGTCATCACGTGGCAGCTTGTGGTCTGGATGTGGAGCCAGGAAAAATGTTTGGACTGAACTGAGCACTTGAAAATGTACCAGAGCCTACTGTATGACACGCATAAATTATTTAGATGAAAGTAGCCCATCAGCCTGGAGATTAGCTCCACTGAGAGCGAGAGAGTTAGTCATGAGTCACAGTAGTTGAAATGACAAATGTGTTTCAATTTTGGGAAAAAGTTTTTCAGAAAATATTGCGGGTAGGTACATAATGATGCCAGGAGCAAGTGTGATCGGTCAAACTGTCTGGGAATGGGAGTGTGAGTGGGATTAAAAAACAAACAAACAGTCATGCACAAACCTCTATTTTTATTCATGGCAAAAGTGGTAATATGAATCTCCAGTATGAAACAATAAACAGCCAGTTCAAATTGTCTTATTCATAGCATCAACTATTCACTAATGGCTAAACCTTTTAAAATTAAACGCCGAACCATCACGCCCATTCAGTCATATTAGCTGCTTATCCGGATCTTCATAAGTAAGGACTTTTAGGCCAAGTTTACATTAGACCGTATCGGTCTCGTTTTCTTCGCAGATGCACTGTCCGTTTACATTAAAACGCCGGGAAACGGGAATCCGCCAGGGTCCACGTATTCAATCCAAATCGTGTCTGGTCCGGTGCTGTGTAAACATTGAGAATACGCGGATACGCTGTGCTGAGCTCTAGCTGGCGTCGTCATTGGACAATGTCACTGTGACATCCACCTTCCTGATTCGCTGGCGTTGGTCATGTGACGCGACTGCTGAAAAACGGCGCGGACTTCCGACTTGTATCACCTTTCATTAAAGAGTATAAAAGTATGAAAATACTGCAAATACTGATGCAAATACTGCCCATTGTGTAGTTATGATTGTCTTTAGGCTTGCCATCCTTCCACTTGCAAGTGGTAAGTGACGCGCATGCCCGACATGCACTGAGATCACACACACAGCGGCTCAGTCCCAAATCACTGCTCGTGCGCTTCACTCGTGCGCTCTGTGAGCTGCGCACGGCCGGAGTGCGCACCCTCCAGAGGGCACTCGCTGTTCAGGGCGGAGTGATTTGGAGCGCAGGATGCCTGCGGAGCCGAGCGTATCCGTGTATTGGCGTTGCTATGTGCACGCGAATCGTGTATTGGTGCTGCTGTGTGCACACTAATCGTTTTAAAAACGTTAATCTGATGATCCGCTGATACGGTCTAATGTAAACCCCACCTTACCCTGTCCACACTAGGGATTTTGTACCGATACGAAATTACTTTTGTACCGCAACACCTGTCCACACTAGCAACTATACCGGTACTGTAGCGGTATAACTGTATTGGTACGAAACCCACAAATGTATGGGTTTCGTACCGGTACAGTATCGGTACTGTAGCGCTTCGCTGTAGTGTGGACAGATGAAGCGGTTCTGTATCGATACAAATATAATGCACATGCGAAAACGAAACAACCGTGGAGCTACATGGAGCAAAGAAAGGGAGGAGGAAGGGAGGGGGGAGGAGGGAGGGAGGGGGAAAGATGGAGAAAGAAAGGAGGAAGAGGGGAAAAGGGAGAGAAAGGGAGGGGAAGAGAAGGGAAGAGGGAGAAAGTGAGGGGGGAGAAAGGGAGATTCGTTTTCTTTGTTTCTTTCTCAACTGCCTCGCGCGTTTTATACAATTCGACTGAATAAATGACCACCAGAAATACAGACTGTACATTGACGACAACAAAAAGCACACACACGTTGTTTCATCCGCCATATTCTCGGAAGGAAGTTACTCGGTAACCACGGAAACATTTTGCGCACGCGCATTTCAACTACCGTGAAAGAAAACCGCAAACATTTCTCGCTAGTGTGGACAGATGCACTAAACTGTACCGGTATACTTTGTATCGATACAGTTATACCACTTTCGTACCGGTATAAGTGTGAACACAGCATTATGCAAGGCCCTGCTCACACTACAGCTCGCAATGGGCAGCATCGCCACCAATTGTGCAATACACGCTGAATGTTCTCCGAGCTTTGCGAGTTGTTTTTTGGTGCGTCTCCGCCTTGTGAGTGGCCAAAAACATCACCAAAAATTTCAGTGCACGCGCTGAAATTTGGTGGCAATGTTTTCGTCGGCAAACTAAGCAGCCGAATACTTGCGGATGGGTTTGGGAATAGTTCCCGAAGCTCAGGGAACCTTAATCGAGCCTCTTGAGATGCATTTGTCTCAAATTCATATCCCCGATGCTCACGGGAGCCTCATCAACACAGCGGCTCGGCACAGCCTAACCTTCCCCTAGACTTAAAAAGTGCATTTACATTTGGGGATCCTTCAGACTGCATTGTCTACACGCTTGGGACCCGGTTGTTACGGGAAACACCTGATGCTGATTTGAGCGCAATCAGCACGTGCATATAAGGACACCGTTTTCACAGAGACTTTGCAAAGTATTCTGCCAGGAATGCAGCGGTAGACGTACCTTAGTGCAGGGAGTGTGTTTATTAGCAGGTGTGATATTTACAAAACGCAAACGAAACCGAAAGCAGAGTCATAAACGTGGCTAGAAACAAACGTGACCGCAATAATGATAATACTTTGCAAAGCCTCCGTGTCCATATATGCGTGTGCCGATTGCACTCAAATCAGCATCAGGTGTTTCCCATAATGACTGGGTCCTGTGAGCGAGCATGGTCATTTGAGTGCGCGAAGGTGTAACAGTCAAGTGTTCACCTGCTGTGTGACCAGAACTTTTAGCCTGCCTGTATATTGCCGTGCATTGTCACCATAATACCTCATTTTTCATCGATAACCCATCGCAAAGCATCGCGAGCTGTAGTGTGACCGCAGCTTAACAGGATTTTACAATCCTCCAGTGATTGTCCTAATGCAAATTTCTATGTTGGAAATTCTTATTTAAAGGGGACATATTGCACCACTTTTCCACAAGTTGACACAGTTCCCTGAGGTCTTACTGAAACGTCTGATACCCCTTTTCCACCAAATTAGTTCCAGGGCTGGTTCGGGGTCAGTGCTGGTGCTGGTTCACAACTCGTTCAACTTGCAAGCCAGCTGAGAACTAGTTTGGTTTTCCATAGCTCGCGGTAGCCACGTCATTACGTCGTTGGATACGTCAGTTACGTCGCTGTATACGTCAGTTACGTCGCTACGTTTGCATAAACCTTGGCGTGAATATCGAAGCAAAAACAACACGGAAGAAGCAGCAGCAGCAACAACAATAATAATAATGGATGACTTTGCGTTTGTACAGCTGCTGCTTCTCGTCGCTTAAAAATGGTGATCTTTCGCGGTCTTGCTATTGTTGTTGGTCTTAACAACTCCGCCCCCCGCTGACGTAAGCGGTTCTTTCCTCTGGCCCAGCAGAGAGTTGGTGCTAGCCTGGAACCGGTTTTTCTGGCCCCAGAGCCAGTTCTTTGTCAGTGGAAAGAGAAAACCCGGTTCCAAACTAAGCACTGGCCCGAACCAGCCCTGGAACTGCTTTGGTGGAAAAGGGGCATGTGACATGCTTTGGTCAAAATCCTACAAGGATAAAGCACCACAGCTCCTTTCTCACCCTGCCTAAACAGCCCTGATCAAAACGGCTCAACCGTGTCCTTTAAATCAGACCTGGGCATTTTACGGCCCGCGGGCCGCATCCGGCCCTTTGGTTCATTCTGACCGGCCCGCGTAAGGTTAATTAGAAATTACAAAATAAACATATTTTCTAATTTTACCTCACGCATGGACTGAATGTGCAGTGCTTTTATTTTGAACTTGTGTTCAACAAAAACGCAATGCGCGCGACATGAACATGACATGAAATCCCACGAAACCTAATCCCGCGATAACTACTTCCGTAATTTGTCCAGACCAACCACAAACTTGTACGTCATCCTTCAAACGGTCCAGCCAATCACACAGTGTGACGTCACCAGCAGGCGCCGGAGCCCGAGCCGATCTGTAGATCTGATACCTACACCGAATCGACTGATGATCATCTGTCAGCTGTGCTTCGCATCTCCACCTCAGACATTCAACCTGACTTTGATGCGCTCGTTAAAGACCGACAGAGACTAGATTTCTCTCACTGAACAAATAAAAAACTGAAAAACACCAAATGAGGTGATTAGACTACAAATGTGGGCATCATTATTATAATATGATGTATCTTGCTTGATATTTGGAGTAGAAAGACAATATTGTGATGCCTTTATTGTGTTTCGGGGTGAATGTGACTGAAAATAAATGGTACAAACGTTCATATTTTGTTAACCATTGTTTTGGGAAATTTGATTGATTAAAATGACATTTTTTGTAAGGCAACCTCGTTTTTTCCATCCTCTTACCAGTCTTAGCAGCTTGTAAAAACAATGTTATTTACTGCTTTATATAAAGAAATACAATTAATATTATGCAGAATTTAGTTCAGCCTTTTGGTCCGGCCCTCCACAAAATTTTCTGTTTCTCATGTGGCCCCATGGAAAAAATAATTGCCCACCCCTGCTTTAAATGATAATGAGCCACTGCTCACTCCACCCCCCTTTTCTGCCAACCAATCAGGTAGCACTTTTCTCATGAATATTCATTCACAAAGGCAATTGTCAGTTGATAAGTGGAGATACTCCAGATACTCATCATTCTAATTAGCTCCACTTGTGACAAAGAAAATGGAGACAAATCTCAACGGCTTGTTGAAAGACATTTTTTCCCCTTTGTTTTTGTACGGTTTGATGTTTGTTTTTTGTTTGAATGTTTTGTCTGCCAGTTGTGGTGTAGCTCCAGACCCAGTTTTGGGCGTCGGTTTCCTTTTGACCTTGGTCCGCCATTGGTGATGCTTGTGTTGCTCACTATGGGCTCTTGTGAGCTCATTGCTCTCTTTAAAGGACATGGGACATGAAACATAAATGCACGCTATATCAGTTTCTTTCCATTAAAAATATGAATTAATTGCATCAACAAATACAAAATCATCTATTAAATTCAGCAAAATCGTTATATTCGTGATGATTATATGGCATTTCTGCTCAAGCTCCGATATGCATATTTTACAACCGGAAGAGCCGCCGTCACGTGATCATACGTCACAAAAACTTTCGGGCACAGCACAAGCGGGTAGATGAACGGAGAAGTGAATGACAAGAAAATTGTTTTTATAGTCTTTAACGTACATTGAACATCATGGTGTATTGTGCTGCTTATGGTTGCAATAATTCCAATGGGAAATGCCCTGGAGTAAGTTTTTTTGCATTCCCCACGGACCCGAAGCTGAGGAAAGTGTGGGCTCACTGCTGCCGTAGAAAAAACTTTGCACCTACTGTTTCCCACAAACTGTGTTCGGACCATTTCACTGAGGATTCTTTCAACATTAATACTCTGGTACTGAGCGATATTAATTGCCAAGCCAAATTTAAGAGGCCGTATAGCCGGGTTCATGGAGGCAGTGATAGCGCCATAATATACAGGGCCTAACATTCCTACAACTGCAGAGACAGTCAAGAAATCCTGTAACATTAATGGACATTTAAATAAATGTTAAAGTTATGTTGGTAAGTTTGTTTAACTTTTCTTAAATTTTCATCTCTTTCGCCAAATGGCGTAGTGTTGTTGGCTGTGTGATGGCGTTTCGCCATTTTGAATGTTTTCATCTCGGACTCTGGAAGCATTGCATCTCAATCAATCTCGAAAAATATCAGCAAAAAAAACTAGCTTGCAACGGACTTTAGCTAGATCTATGATGAACTTTCAATGTATGATACAAAAATAATACTTCTTTCAACAGATCATTAGCCTTTGAGCAGAATTGTTTTTAACTTACCAGGAAGTGTTATCGAGCCGACCGCTTTCAGTTTCATGGGGATTGAATGAACTCTCACTCTCAGAATCATCTGACCCGTCAGAGTAAAGACAAGCTCCATGTTCATGTGAATTTCCAGCTATCGGTTCGAATTGATAGGGTCTAACTTCACATCTCTGTGAAACATCGGGAATGTCACTGTCGATGGTGTCCATTTCGGTAACCTGTTTACATTAGATACCCAAGCGCTGGCTCCTTGGAAAGTTTTTGTGACGTCACAGGTCACGTGACCACCTAGCTAATTAACGAATCATTGTTTTACGCTGATGTATAAAAAAGTTGAATAATGTGATGATTTTCACATTTTTGACATCCTGCAGTGATTTAGATGGCATTTCTTATGTCCTTTATACATAATTATACCCAGAAAAAAATCCATGTCCCATGTCCTTTAACATCATGGTTGTCCAGCGTTCTGTGTGGCGGTGCTTCTGTGCTCGCTTTGTGGATCCATGGCGCAGTGTTCTGAGCGATGTTGCCTGGTGGTGCTGTGGTGGTTATGCAGGCAGTTTGGGACAGACCCTCGTGCACCTTTTGGTGGGACCGTGGGCAGCTGAAACCTCCGCCCCTTTTTTTTTTGTAATTGTAAAGCAACCTTGGGTGTGAGAAAGGCACTATAAAGTTTAACTTATTATTCTTATCCTTCTTATTATTAATTTGCACTAGTAGCGGTAGCGCAAATTGTTACTCTAACTCAGGATCTTTCTACTTTATTCTATTTCTTCTTCTTCTCCTCCTAAAATTTTTAAGACACTATTTCTCCCTCAGTTTTCAACCAATCACCACCAAATTTCACATGAAGAATACCTCTGGGCTGAATTAAATTGCTATGACTTTTGGTGCTGATCCGGATCACTGAACCGGAATGATCCATGAAAAACGGGCTCCCCCCTCACTAAGCGTCATTCTCCATCTCTTACTGTTCCAGCTCTATAGGGTACAGTGACCAGACATCCCAGTTTGTAAGAGCTAACGCACATCACTGTCACTTTAGTTACAGTATCTATCTAGTTCTTCTTCGATGATGATGATTATTATCCTCCTAACATTTTTAAGACGCTATTTCTCCTTCAGTCTTCAACCAATCACCACCAAATTTCACATGCAGAATAACTCTGGGCTGAATTACGTTGCTATGACTTTTGGTGCTGATCTGGATCATTGAACCAGAATGATCCATGAAAAATGGGATTCCCCCCCCCCACTAAGCATCATTCTCTATCTCTCTCTTACTGTTCCGGATCTACAGGGTACGGTGACCAGATGTCCTGGTTTGTAAGAGCTAGCGCAAATCACTGTGACTTTAGTCACAGTCTCGATCTAGTTATTACGTTTTCTGAAATAGGCGACGATTGACTAAGTTGTCCCACTTCATGATTTGTAGGTTGGTAGACACTCCAGATACCCAGATATCTGTGCTCAAGCACTGAAAAAGTGAGTTTTTCACAATAAGTCCTCTTTAAATACACCAGATTGATGTACAGTGGTGCTTAAAAGTTTGTGAATCCTTTAGAATTTTCTATATTTCTGCATAAATATGACCTAAAACATCATCAGATTTTCACACAAGTCCTAAAAGTAGATAAAGAGAACCCAGTTAAACAAATGAGACAAAAATATTATACTTGGTCATTTATTTCATCTCATCTCATCTCATTATCTCTAGCCGCTTTATCCTTCTACAGGGTCGCAGGCAAGCTGGAGCCTATCCCAGCTGACTACGGGCGAAAGGCGGGGTACACCCTGGACAAGTCGCCAGGTCATCACAGGGCTGACACATAGACACAGACAACCATTCACACTCACATTCACACCTACGGTCAATTTAGAGTCACCAGTTAACCTAACCTGCATGTCTTTGGACTGTGGGGGAAACCGGAGCACCCAGAGGAAACCCACGCGGACACGGGGAGAACATGCAAACTCCACACAGAAAGGCCCTCGCCGGCCCCGGGGCTCGAACCCAGGACCTTCTTGCTGTGAGGCGACAGCGCTAACCACTACACCACCGTGCCGCCCTGGTCATTTATTTATTGAGGAAAATGATCCAATGTTACATATCTGTGAGTGGCAAAAGTATGTAAACCTCTAGGATTAGCAGTTAATTTGAAGATGAAATTAGTGTCAGGTGTTTTCAATCAATGGGATGATAATCAGGTGTGAGTGGGCACCCTGTTTTATTTAAAGAACAGGGATCTATCAAAGTCTGATCTTTACAACATGTTTGTAGAAGTGTATCATGGCACGAACAAAGGAGATTTCTGAGGACCTCAGAAAAAGCGTTGTTGATGCTCATCAGGCTGGAAAAGGTTACAAAACCATCTCTAAAGAGTTTGGACTCCACCAATCCACAGTCAGACAGATTGTGTACAAATGGAGGAAATTGAAGACCATTGTTACCCTACCCAGGAGTGGTCGACCAACAAAGATCACTCCAAGAGCAAGGTGTGTAATAGTCGGCGAGGTCACAAAGGACCCCAGGGTAACTTCTAAGCAACTGAAGGCCTCTCTCAGATTGGCTAATGTTAATGTTCATGAGTCCACCATCAGGAGAACACTGAACAACAATGGTGTGCATGGCAGGGTTGCAAGGAGAAAGCTACTGCTCTCCAAAACGAACATTGCTGCTCGTCTGCAGTTTGCCAAAGATCACGTGGACAAGCCAGAAAGCTCATTGTAAAAATGTTTTGTGGATGGATGAGACCAAAAATAAAACTTTTTGGTTTAAATGAGAAGCGTTATGTTTGGAGAAAGGAAAACATTGCATTCCAGCATAAGAACCTTATCCCATCTGTGAAACATGGTGGTGGTAGTGTCATGGTTTGGGCCTGTTTTGCTGCATCTGGGCCAGGACGGCTTGCCATCATTGATGGAACAATGAATTCTGAATTATACCAGCGAATTCTAAAGGAAAATGTCAGGACATCTGTCCATGAACTGAATCTCAAGAGAAGGTGGGTCATGCAGCAAGACAATGACCCTAAGCACACAAGTCGCTCTACCAAAGAATGGTTCAAGAAGAGTAAAGTGAATGTTCTGGAATGGCCAAGTCAAAGTCCTGACCTTAATCCAATCGAAATGTTGTGGAAGGACCTGAAGCGAGCAGTTCATGTGAGGAAACCCACCAACATCCCAGAGTTGAAGCTGTTCTGTACAGAGGAACGGGCTAAAATTCCTCCAAGCCGGTGTGCAGGACTGATCAACAGTTACCGCAAACGTTTAGTTGCAGTTATTGCTGCACAAGGGGGTCACACCAGATACTGAAAGCAAAGGTTCACATACTTTTGCCACTCACAGATATGTAATATTGGATCATTTTCCTCAAGAAATAAATGACCAAGTATAATATTTTTATCTCATTTGTTTAACTGGGTTCTCTTTATCTACTTTTAGGACTTGTGTGAAAATCTGATGTTGTTTTAGGTCATATTTATGCAGAAATATAGAAAGTTCTAAAGGGTTCACAAACTTTCAAGCACCACTGTAATAGTCAGGAGGGACACCACAACACCGACTTCTTATCTAAATGTAAATTTAACGACCACTGAAACCAATAAGTGCTTGCTAGTGGTCTATTTAATACAGAAAATCATTTTTAAAATACTTCCTAAGTATTAATTATGAAGTAATTTATAATACTTAATTAAAAATGATGTAATAACGAGCCACACAGATGCTTCTGAAATTTCCAGAGTGTTTCCCTCAGTGAATGAGTGAGCGAGGGAGTGATTTACACTCAGCTCCTTGCTCTTTACAAGCAGAACAATGTATTATGGGTATTCTGAAGCAGCTTGGGTACACTAACCTATCGCAGTTTATTGTAAGATTCATAGCCACACAAGATATTATTCAAAGTGCTTTAGGCATGACTACAGAATGGCAGGACCCGCAATATGGTTAGATTTCAAAATAAAATGAAATCCATTACAAAGAGTGCAGTCAAAGATTTGTCAAATACCTTCAGGGCCACGGTGTCTCTGACCAGGACAGACCTCAGCTGGCCATTGAGCTCGAAGAAGACCTCTCTTTGACCAGCCTTGTTTAGATCCCCCAGTGCCAGAGCTTTAATATGGAGAATCTTCCCTCTCTCCAGCTCCACCTGAATGAAATAGTAAAAACATTAGCATGTACAAAAAGACGCATGCATGGTTAATACGAGACAGAACTGCACCTCAAACTCCTCTGCAATCTTCGGCCCGTCCAGGAAAAGGCGGGTGTTGAGGCAGTCGACAGGCCCGAAGGTGGTGGTGAACTCCTTGAACTCCTGGAACACTTTGGGGTACATGGCTGCCGACATCACATCCTCTGGAGTGATGTCATCACCATGCGTCTCTCGTAGCTGCTTCTCCAAAGCCTCGAAGTCCATCGGCGGGAGCGAAGCCCCTGGACGACCCTCAATCCGAGGCAGCGATTTCAACACCTGCACCAGACAAAATCCGTTACACGACTCCAAAATGTTGTCGAAAGCCTCCCTTCGAGACATTGTATGCCCTCCACTCCAGCCACTCATGCACAGAGGACCCAGATGCACATATGTTTGTAGCCGAGTGCTTACGGTATAATCCACCAGAGCTTGGCACAAAACTGTACGAATATTTATATACGGTTGTTACAGCGAGCGCAATTAATCCTCCCCTCTTTTCCTCTCCATTTAAGAAGCTAGCCAAATCAGCTGGATATCACTCCTTAAGGACATCCTTGGAGTGGTAGCAGTTTCAAGCATAAATGAAACTTTAATATTTGATGTGGATTTCGCTCACGTCTTACTGTGGTGGTGCAAGAAACGCCCTGAAACACACTGTGGGCTAAAATGAAACATTTCTTCATATCCATAGGCAAACACCGAGATAAAGCTGAGCATTGTTAATTTCTGGCAATATTTAATTTGGATGCTGAGAATGAGGGCAATGCAAAGGAACATGTTTGTTATCCACAACACATGCTAAGTAGATGCCCTATTTATATTCAACCAGCGTGCACAATAAATTAGCTGAAATGCAAAAGGGAGGCACATTTGTCTGGGAAACAATTGATCTTGCACAGAAGAGGCTGCTGGGTAACTGGGGCATGAATGGCAAATGGGGAGGATGGGCCTTTACTGACAAACACGAGATACAAAAGATGGCTCTAAACAGAGAATTTTATTTAAAGCAAGGGATAAAAGATAAAGACAAAGTGACTGAGATGGAGAGATGAAGACATCCAAGTATTTAAAAAAAAAAAAAAAAGCCACACTCTAAACACAATCATATTTCCCCAAACCCGATAAAGTGCCTCTCCAGAGCATCAATAATCTTTGCTTTCGCTTTCTGTCCCACGTGTACTCAAAGCTTTATGAATGTCCTCATGATTCTTTGTAATTTAGTAACAATGCCCTGAAAGCATTTTTATAAACTTGCATCAAAAAGCTCTGTCGAAGTACTATAATTAATTCACTGGTGCCTTGTAAACACTGAAACATATCCCTGCTCGTTATAAAACCACACACCCTGCTGCATTACTGTCATGCCTAATAAAGATCTCAGCATCATTATGAGGAACTTGTAGTAATTTTTTAACGATTATGAAAAAAAAAAAAAACGTAGAATGTCGGGCAGCACGGTGGTGTAGTGGTTAGCGCTGTCGCCTCACAGCAAGAAGGTCCGGGTTCGAGCACTTTCTGTGCGGAGTTTGCATGTTCTCCCCATGTCTGCGTGGGTTTCCTCCGGGTGCTCCGGTTTCCCCCACAGTCCAAAGACATGCAGGTTAGGTTAACTGGTGACTCTAAGGCCCTGTCCACACGGCAACGGATTCAGGTGAATCTGATAAAATTGTTTATCGTTTCGGCCTGGCGTCCACACGGCACCGGCGTTTTGGGTGCCCCAAAACGAAATCTTTTGAGAACGGGTTCCAGAGTGAAAAAATCTGGCAACGGAGCCGTTGCGAAGTCGTCTGGATGAGTAGAACGGATTTGTTTACGATGACGTCACAACCACATCTGCTTCACGCCGGGTAGAAGTATAATGAACTCGATGCGAGTTGTCAACAAATCCTATTACTTGGTTAATGAAACGTGCTTACAAAATATTTTCACTGTGAATATTTATTGTGTAATGGTGCAAAGTGAGAGAGAGAGAGAGAGAGAGAGAGAGTGAGAGAATAGCCCTTAGGGCAGAGTCAATCCCGCCAGCAAAAATAGGGAAAAAAAGGAGCGATCTCACCTCTTCAGATGTTGGTTTAAGTCCAACAATACATTCCTCAAAAAGGGCGTAGAAGAACAAAGTAATCCATCAACGTGTAGCATTCAATTTATTCCGGACCATTAAAGAATTCTGGAGGATATCAGAATGTTGGCGTACCGGCTTCCATCTACCCCCGTTCATTCCTTTTTCCGCGTCTCCATTCAAAAAACGAGCACGTGATTTAAAGGGACTATATCCATAGGATAGGGAGTGAGAAAGTGTGTGCGTGTGACAGTGACAGGGATAGTCACTGTGCGCATGCGCAGTTATGCGCATGAGTCTACTTCTATTGTTCTGGTGTCTCCGATGGGACCGTCTTACAGCGCACGTAGAGGTGTGGCATGTGTATTGCATCGTTTTCAGCAAGCGTTGCGTTGCCATATGTACCTGATATTTTACTGATCCGTTGCCCATGTGGACGCGATATTTAAAAAAAAAAAAAAAAAACTCGTTGCTGTTGTCGTGTGGATGTAGCCTAAATTGACCGTGAGTGTGAATGGTTGTCTGTGTCTATGTGTCAGCCCTGTGATGACCTGGCGACTTGTCCAGGGTGTACCCCGCCTTTCGCCCGTAGTCAGCTGGGATAGGCTCCAGCTTGCCTGCGACCTTGTAGGACAGGATAAAGCGGCTACAGATAATGAGATGAGATGTAGAATGTCAAAAGTTAAAATGTCATCACTTGGTGCTTAAAGCGACTGACGTTATTTACAAGTCTGCTGTAAAGCACTATAATCTTTAATTACAATTTAACTAACTACAGAACACGTACACAAATACTCGGGATGTAACCAAATATGAACGCAGAGTGAACAGATTATGTGTTCCAACTGGATACAAACAGAGAGGAGAGGAGAGGAGGCATGTGACATTTTTTGGCTGTTTATTTTTAGGAAGCTTGACAGAATGGTTCACGTAGCATCTGGTTGAGACCGGACAGCCTGTGGGCTGCAAGGATTTTACTTTCCGACAGGTGCGATCAAGCTCCCGGATATCAAGCTCACGGGACATACCCATATCATGTGCAATACTAATGTGCAATTTATTTATTTATTTTTATTTTATTATTATTACTAGTATTACTTTTTATGTTGTTGTATTTATTATCAATGCTTTTTATATGTTCTCTTTGTATCTTCTATATGTTTTATATCTTCTCTTTTATATGCACGTTTGTGGCCATGCTGGCTAAATTGCATTGTTCAGGCAACTGCTCAATGACAATTAAAAGTCTTGAATCTTGAATTTTTTTCATGACTGAAATTTCACATAATACAGAAAACAGACTTTCGATGCAATTGATTTTACAACAGTTAATAGAATAAGCCCCAAAAAACAGATTGCTAGACTAATCACTTCCTGTTTATTCGAGTTGAATGGATGAATCAGGAGTCGAAGACGGCCAATAACGTGGGGGGAGGGGTGGGAGTCATTTAGGTGGGGTTTACATTAGACCGTATCAGCGGATCATCAGATTAACGTTTTTAAAACGATTCGCGTGCACACAGCAACGCCAATACACGATTCGCGTGCACACAGCAACGCCAATACACGGATACGCTAATCACATGACTTAGACAGCACGCAAGTTGAAATGTGTCAGTGCGGCTCAGCGCTTCCTCCTCAGCGGCTGCGCTCCGAATCACTCCGCCCTGAACAGCGAGTGCCCTCTGGAGGGTGCGTACTCTGGCCCTGCGCAGCTCACAGAGCGTGCGAGTGAAGCGCACGAGCAGTGATTCGGGACTGAGCCGCTGTGTGTGTGATCCCAGTGCATATCGGGCATGCGCAAGTCACTCACCACTTGCAAGTGGAAGGATGGCAAGCCTAAAGACAATCATAACTACACAATGGGCAGTATTTTCATCTTACCATGAACAACATTAAGAATGACAAAGCAAAGCATTATATTCATACTTTTATACTCTTTAATGAAAAACAAAAAGGTGATACAAGGCGGAAACAATAGCAGGAAGTGAAGTCCGCGCCGTTTTTCAGCAGTCGCGTCACATGACCAACGTGGCATGAACAACGCCAGCGAATCAGGAAGGTGGATGTCACAGTGACGTTGTCCAATGACGACGTCAGCTAGAGCTCAGCACTGCGTTTCCTCGTATCTCAATGTTTACACAGCACTGGATCAGATACGAACTGGGTTGAATACGTGGGCCCTGGCGGATTCAAGTTGTTCCGCCTGTGGAGTCGTTTCCCGGCGTTTTAATGTGAACGGACAGTGCATCCGCGACGAAAACGAGACGGATACGGTCTAATGTAAACACCACCTTAGTTCATGTTTTATGGATAAATTCGGTCTAAAATGTACATCAAGCATTGCTATTGGTGAAAGTTAGTTATAATTTGCATTATTGTTCAAAACTGATTCAATAAAGATTTCTTTTGTGGAAAATAACAAAAGGTTTTATCTCCGAGATGTGAAATGTACCCCGAATTCTAGAATGACCTTTATACCTCCGCTAACCCACATATTCGGATTTGTGTCAAAATCTAAATCAATTGTTCTTTGGCCCATGGCCCACCTTTCCTCAAAATTTCATCAAAATCCGTTCACTACTTTTTGAGTTACATTGGAAACAGACAAACAACAATAAATGGAGGCAAAAACAATCACCTTCAACAAAGTTGATGGAGGTAATAAACAGATACAAATACAGATATCAATAGGAGATTAGGTTTTTGTCGTCCATCATAAACGTCCAGTATCCCAACCTAAACACTGCCTCACTGAGCTACAAAATAAAACTATATTTCTACCATCAGTCACTACAGAAAACAGACTACACACGCACTCTGCCGAGGTCTTCTGATTTACAGGATTACAAACCCCAAGATGCCTTTTTGTAACAATGTGCACATGTGCATTTGTGATTTTATCAACGATCAGAGACCAGACATCAAATTTTGTGTCAAGCTCAGGGAATCTGCAACGGAGACCTTTGAAATGCTTCAGCAAGCCTACAGCAATGAAGCAATGAGCTGGGCGAGGTGTTTTGAGTGGCGTTTGAGCATCAAGAGGGCAGAACTTCGTCCTCCAGTGACGTCCTGCTTCTCGAAGCGCGAACGCCACTAAAAACACCTCGCCCAGTTCACTGATTCATTACCGCAGGCTTGCTGAAGCTATTCAAGGGTCTCCGCTGCATGTTGCACAAATCTCAAGTGCACATGTTATCATAAAAACGCTTGTAACACAAGTGCCGGTGCGGTCAGTATGAGGTCACGTACGTGACATACTGACTCATGAGAGTTACGGCTCGATGCTGCTGCACTTGTTTGTAAGAAGAATGGAATATTTTAATCGCACCTTGTGTTATTAGGTGGATATTTTTGTCAAATATAACCAAAATTTCCTTGATTTGGGAAACCATCATTGATTTGAAAGATAGTTCTCTAATTTAGTCCGTGACAAGAGATGGGAAGTCCTTCAGAAAAATCCCACATCTACTTCATTATGAACTCGAATGATGTAGCTGAGGTTGAGGAACCATAGGCGCTGAATAATGTTATGTTCTTCAAATTGCTATTTGATGTTATTCTATTCATATTCACTAGATATGAGCAATCGCACGCTCTGATTGGCTACTCTACTACTCGGATATCAGCTCATATACCGTGAGTAGAGAGAAACAAAATGGCGGAGCATGTTGCTGAACCAACCGAGGATGAAATAAAAAAAACTAGTCATAAACAAAACCTCCAAAATAACAAAAAAAAAAAAGAAAAAGGGGGTAAAAAAAAAATATGGAATAAAAGTATTTGATAAGAACGTATGGGTTTTTTTTTCAAGCATTATTATCGCATTTTTCACAAATTGCTACTGTCGTTTCGCCGGTTTGTTTACATTCTAAGCGTAAATTATTTTGTCGGATGTTTTGCATAAAGTTTTTATTTATCGAATTTGCAATAAATAAAAATGCTCCATTTCTCAAAATCCAGTGAATGTGGATAGAATAAAACCGTTATTCCACTCAATCTCGTCGTACGTGGCTTATAGCCAACTCGGAGCTATGCGCCTCGTCGGCTATCAGCTCATGTACGATTCAATTTCGTGGAATAACTTAAATATATTTTGTGAAGTAAAATGACTTTCCTTCAACAGCCCTGGTTAAACAAAGTGAAATTGACACAGATATAGATAATTGGAGCAGTAAACAAGTACAGATCAGACAATGGCATCACATTACGTCCCTGATAAACACTTACGAGTGCAGCTTTAAAATAAATAAATAAAGGAAAGAATCATTCCGAGATAAATATTTAAAACTTTAGGACTGATTACTTTTCCCAGTATGCTACACACCAGGGCGTCAATGACGCAGTAGCTCACACGGCTCTACCATGAGAAACCGGACTCGTTTATAATTAGCGCATTTGTTCTTCATGAGAACAATTTGATGTTCCAAACAAAACCAAACTTTCCTGAAAGTTCATTAACAGGCCTAATTAGCAACTCATTCATGAGAAATCACAAAACCAGGGAGTAACTTTTGTGCAGACTGGTTAGATCTTCCAAACAAAACCATCAGAATCAAAATCCATTGAAAATTCAGGAAGGAGTAGCGATTTTTGTGACTTGCGGACGGACGCCATGCGATGCCAATAACTCGCGACCTATGGCCGGTGAGCGAATAATTCTTTTTTTGCACAACTACAATTGTGCTTCACTCAAAAGCTTTACACCGCCTGGCTTTAGAAATATCAGGTAGTATTTATTTGTCATGCTTTCCGTGTGTTTGGTCTTTGTTGGAAATAACCGCATCATGTAGCAAGTTTTTAGCCAAATTCAAACTCAACCAGCAACTTGGAATTACACCACAATGTTAACAAACAGGTAATGATCTGATGCTCCAAGAAAGCACTGACCATCTGCCAAAACACTTTACATCCAGCCAAGATCAGATTAGAGAGACGAACTGCTCACATTATAATGAACTCCACTGAGAAAACTTCGCTGGCACTTAATACACACAAGGAACAGCAAAGTCGTAAAAAATACAATATAACTCAATTTCTAAGCAGAGAAACTTTGTTGAAAAGGCTGATTCAAAACTGCCGACGTGGGTCGAGTTGGAGTCTGTAGACTGATGAGACGTATTAAAGGAAAAAGCATCGCTTTTATCCATTTTCAGCTTTATTTTGCTGTTTTATGCCTGTATAAGAATTACCTGAGAAGAAATCAAAGTAGTAAAAATGTTTATGAAATGAAGGAAAATTGTTCACAGATCTCCCAGAAATTTCTTCATTCTTATAATAACTACAGTGGTGCTTGAAAGTTTGTGAACCCTTTAGAATTTTCTATATTTCTGCATAAATATGACCTAAACATCATCAGATTTTCACACAAGTCCTAAAAGTAGATAAAGAGAACCCAGTTAAACAAATGGGACAAAAATATTATACTTGGTCATTTATTTATTGAGGAAAATGATCCAATATTACATATCTGTGAGTGGCAAAAGTATGTGAACCTTTGCTTTCAGTATCTGGTGTGACCCCCTTGTGCAGCAACAACTGCAACTAGCTAAACGTTTGCGGTAACTGTTGATCAGTCCTGCACACTGGCTTGGAGGAATTTTAGCCCATTCCTCTGTACAGAACAGCTTCAACTCTGGGATGTTGGTAGGTTTCGTTACATGAACTGCTCGCTTCAGGTCCTTCCACAACATTTCGATTGGATTAAGGTCAGGACTTTGACTTGGCCATTCCAAAACATTAACTTTACTCTTCTTTAACCATTCTTTGGTAGAACGACTTGTGTGCTCAGGGTCGTTGTCTTGCTGCATGACCCACCTTCTCTTGAGATTCAGTTCATGGACAGATGTCCTGACATTTTTCTTCAGAGTTCATTGTTCCATCAATGATGGCAAGCCGTCCTGGCCCAGATGCAGTAAAACAGGCCCAAACCATGATACTACCACCACCACGTTTCACAGATGGGATAAGGTTCTTACGCTGGAATGGAATGTTTTCCTTTCTCCAAACATAACGCTTCTCATTTAAACTGAAAAGTTCTATTTTGGTCTCATCCGTCCACAAAACATTTTTCCAATAGCCTTCTGGCTTGTCCACATGATCTTTAGCAAACTGCAGACGAGCAGCAATGCTCTTTTTGGAGAGCAGTGGCTTTCTCCTTGCAACCCTGCCATGCACACCATTGTTGTTCAGTGTTCTCCTGATGGTGGACTCATGAACATTAACATTAGCCAATGTGAGAGAGGCCTTCAGTTGCTTAGAAGTTACCATGGGGTTCTTTGTGACCTCGCAAACTATTACACGCCTTGCTCTTGGAGTGATCTTTGTTGGTCGACCACTCCTGGGGAGGGTAACAACGGTCTTGAATTTCCTCCATTTGTACATAATCTGTCCGACTGTGGATTGGTGGAGTCCAAACTCTTTAGAGATGGTTTTGTAACCTTTTCCAGTCTGATGAGCATCAGCAACCCTTTTTCTGAGGTCCTCAGAAATCTCCTTTGTTCGTGCCATGATACACTTCTACAAACATGTGTTGTGAAGATCAGACTTTGATAGATCCCTGTTCTTTAAATAAAACAGGGTGCCCACTCACACCTGATTGTCATCCCATTGATTGAAAACACCTGACTCTAATTTCACCTTCAAATTAACTGCTAATCCTAGAGGCTCACATACTTTTGCCACTCACAGATATGTAATATTGGATCATTTTCCTCAATAAATAAATGACCAAGTATAATATTTTTGTCTCATTTGTTTAACTGGGTTCTCTTTATCTACTTTTAGGACTTGTGTGCAAATCTGATGATGTTTTCAGTCATATTTATGCAGAAATATAGAAAATTCTAAAGGGTCCACAAACTTTCAAGCACCACTGTACATGCTTTTCTTAATAGTTTTCTTGTCACTACTTAAAGACACCCTGAACGTTCCTAAAACGTGATCGTCTTACAAACTTTATTTTGTAACGAAGAATCAGTTCCGAGTTGAATTTTTTGTAGCCTAAACTTGTCCAGTCGACAATTTCACTTTGGTTAACGTTTCTGACAATACACAGTGGCGTGCAGTCGGATTTAGCCCTTGATACGTCTCGAACTAAAGAGAGCGATGCAGCAGCACTTTAGTCCTTTAGCATCTTCATTCCTCATCTGTACACTCTGCTCGGGCTGAGCGATATTTAACAATTATTCACCGAAGGCGAAGTGAACAATAATCGAGATGAAGTCGAGGTTATTATTTACTGATATTCATGGAGTCTGAGGTGGATAATTGTTTTAGTAAAAATACACAGGTGATTATTAAATATATAAATAAATAAATCAATCCTCAATGAAGCTGTAGTTCATACCGGCCACTGTTGTTGTGTGCGAGTTTGAAATCCGATTGATCCTATAGGAGGAGTAGAGATTTTTGTGAAATTGCATATGACCCCCGTGTCGCTGCATCCATGGCAGGTGGCGCCACCTGGTGAACAATTCTTATTGGAATATGTCTTTACAGTCTTCTCGGTGAGTTTCAGTGAAAACATCCGAGCGGTTTACGAACAGTAGTGTTTGGTGTGACGAGTCACCCAGAAATTTCAGACACCCATTAAATGTTAAATATGACAGGTGGCGCCACCGTCTTGACAAATTTTATTCATACTAACCTGGGGAACTTTCCATACGGGTTTGATCAAAATCTGATCACTCCTGTAGGAGTAGTAGCAGCAGTTTTCATGAAATTGCATGTGATCCCGCTGTAGCCTCATTCAGGGCGGGTGGCGCTACCTGGTGACCAATTCTTGTTGGAATATGTCTTTAGAGTCTTCTGGATGAGTTTCAGTGAAAACGTCCCAGCAGTTTACGATGAGTAGCGTTTAATGTGACGAGTCACGTAAAAATTTCAGACGCTCATACAATCATAAATATGACCGGTGGCGCCACCATCTTGAGAAGTTTTATGCACACCCACCTGGGGAACGTTGCGTGCGAGTTTGATCAAAATCCGATCAATCCTGTAGGAGGAGTAGCGATTTTTGTAAATTGTGGACGGACAACAGACAGATGACACTTGATCGCATAAGCTCATCCGGCCTGGCCTACGGCCAGATGAGCTAGAAAATCACTTATGTTGAACTTCAAAAGTGGCATGCAAACGTAATAAAGGCGCGGTGCAAACTTGTCACTCATCTCCGTCGACTCACATAAAATACTTTGTTTTGAAATCGATAAAATAATTCCCAATTCCACCTTACCTTTGAATAGTTGTAGACCAAATTCCGTAGCATCTTTAGTGCTTCTAGGAACAGCATCTTTTTTCCCCATCATTTGTAACTCTTCCTCACTTACGGTGACAAAGTGCTTGGCCAACATTTTACCGAGTCGCTTGAGGCGATTATTGAGAAATAGTCAGAATTGTGCACGATTTTCTATTAAATCACCACCGTATTTATACTAAAACAAGATATCATTTATTAATGATCCATTTCAACAATCTAATGTAAAATGAACAGTCGGAGCCTGCTTTTTATCCTCACTGATGATAAACTTCAGCTTCAGAAGGTTAAACCTGACCTGCTCTTAAACGGGCAGTATTCATTTAAGTAGATGTTCATCCAAGCCGGAAGCTGAGCGGGATGACGAGGTGTTACCTTTGACCTGAACGGCTCAGGGAAGCCTCCGTGGGGGATTCCAATGTGGCCCTGTAGGAACTCCACCACCGAGAGAGGGAACGAGAGCTCATCGGCCCGCTCTTCTACCTCCGCCCGTGCCAGGGAGTTCTGCACCATGAACTGTGCCAGATCGCCCACGATCTTCGAAGAGGGGGTCACCTGGAGAGAAACACGAGTGACAGAAGGTATCTTACACCTCATTCTTTCCAACACCACCACCAATACAATACACGATACATTCCTTCTCTGTGTTGCCTCAGCATTGTGAAGTTGGCTGAAAGGATATGACTCAGAGCAGATTACATTTATAGTCAGCCATAACCATCAGCATGAAGGCAAGGAAAAAAGGAAACGGAGTGACGGAGACAACAGAGATGTGGGAATGAAAACCAGTGTTCGTGTGGAAACACAAACACAATGCTGCTTGTTTGATTGCTTGCTTCGCTTGGGCTGGAGAGAAGAAGAAGACAGCAGAAACACAGATATCAATTAAAGCTAGACGGCCTTTCGGTTTCATAAAATCAGTGAAATTTAGTTCCCTCTGAAATTTGGTCATTGTGATATATGTTTATTTCTGTAATATCTCAAAAAAAAAAATCATGTCATTCTGTGGCTGGGAAATTATTTCATTTGAGGGGATTCCTGAGCAAATAACGTGCACGAAATCGCTCGCTTCTTCGCGCAGTCAAGCAGACAGAGGAAGTCCGTGTGCGCATGCACAGGTTTAGCTCCTCCTTCTTCTTTTGGGTTTTACAGCAGCTGGCATCCACCGTGTTGCATTACTGCCATCTACAGGTTTACCTTTGACTGTGCACTGACAGCTGATCACACCGAGGTGCTCGCTGACCGACGATATTTATTAGTTTTGTCCTGCGTTTCCTTTCCTTCGTATACAACATAACGTCATTTACTTTTTTCGTGGTCCAAATCCTGCGCTCTGATTGGCTGGCGAGCGGGTCCATATCCTACGGTACGGACCCCAGTTACGGACCTCTGGCGACTTGCTCGTTCACAACAACAACAAACATAGTAGCCTTTTTGTCAACATTTATTTTCGCATTTCTCAGGAGAATAACATCAATTTTACATCATGGATAGTGATAACGACAGTGTTCACAGCGAAAGCGAGTTTTACTACCCTGAGGAAGAAGAAATAAAACAAAACATTTCAGGAGAAAGCTAAAAACCTAACTTACCAAGCAAAAACATGGCTGAATCCTGGATGACTCAATTTTGTATAAATAGGGGACTACATAGGTGGCAAAATGTAGTTTTTTTTCCTGCCATGGAAGTGCACTTGTATACCGAGGAGGAAGCCATTTGCATTACAGCCGTGAATAAGGATTCAAAATGGCAGCTTGCCTCAATTTTCCCTTTCGGGCGCTCTCGTTTTCTGTTAGAATTTGGTAAAGAAAAAAATAAATATATTATTTACCAGCTTAAGGTTGGTCCGTATGGTGAAATACCGTGACCTCGGCCTTAAATACTGTGACCAAGGCCTTAAATACTGTGACCTCGGCCCAGAGGGCCTCGCTCAGTACTTTCAAGACCTCGGTCATGGTATTTCACAATACGGACCTCCCAGCTGGTAAATAATATATTTCTTCTCACTTTTACGTTTCATTCGCATCCTCCATTTTCCCCTCCTGTTTCAAATTTGTATCCCACAATGCCTTGTGCGAACAGGGAAAGCCCACCATGTGAAGCATGACGTAGTATTCTGGTGAAGCAGGAAAAAATAGCGGAGAATTTAGGGCCACGTGGCCCTAAATTCATTAATTGTTCCATTAAAAAAATCAATTTGGAAGTCTGTGATTCAAATTCAGTAGCTTTCAGTCCACTAAACAAAAATAACCAGGTGTCGGGGAAAATTCTTTTTATGACCTACACTTGAAAAATCTGAAAGGCAGTCTACCTTTAAAGTGCGGGAAATAAAAAGCAGCGAGGTGAGATCAAATATGCACCGATGCCACCGAGTTAGCAGAGGAACGGATACAGGACAGAAAGATAACATTTTCTAAGGAGACGTAACTTGCTTAAAAGTGCCCACCCTGATCCGTCTCCGTTCCAAAGCAAGCAGTGACACGATCACACCCCTCCTGTGAGGTGCTTATGCCATTCTCTATTTTTATTCCAACTGAAAGGACTGCACGAGCAGCGAGACAGTGCAGTCAGTGTGCAATTAAAACTTGAAGGCAGAGTGGAGGCTCTTGGGTCCAGGACTCTTGTGATCTTGCGAATGTATGCATGAATTGCAGAGAGCGCTGCGAGGTGTCTGTCAGAGCAGTAGGCGATAATTAAGTCGTATTTAACTATAGAGAGCTTGCTGCATGAAAATTGTCTTATTTAATTACAGCATAGAAAGTTCTCAGAAAAATCAAAACAGCTGCCGCTGACGAAATGACACTTTCGATACGCGTCTCAAAGGACACTGATTGGCACGGTGGCGGCAATCATAAAACGCTGCAGCTTGTGAGAACTGCACTTCTCTTGAAGTCTCGGTTGGATGTGATCCACTTACCTTGATGAGGTCTCCCAGCAGTTTGTTGGCCTCAGCATAGGCTTTCTTCACCTCCTTGAACTTGTTGCCTAGGCCCATGCTGTGAGCCTGAAAGTGCAGGTTGGTGTATTGGCCTCCCGGGATCTCGTTCTCGTAGACATCTGCGTTCCCGGATTTCATAGTGGCTGTGCAGTCAAACGGAGCATAAAGACCACGGGCCACTTCCCAGTACTCACTGTAGTCAAAGACCTTATCCAGAGATATGCCTGAAGGAGAGAGCGAATGGGAAACACATATGCATTTAGAATACATTCGTTTTCACACTTGTGTTTCTTTTTCCCCCCAGGACTGCAAAATGAAAAGATACTTGCCGTACCCTTGAAAACACGCTGCAGTAATAAGCAAAAGGTACAATTTCATACCATTATTCTTCACTTGGCTCTCTGCACTTCTCCAGAGCTCTTAAACAGCTTTCACACTTCACCGAATGTCCCAAAAGCCTTTTCAGGACTTCGAATTGATCTCTGCTCCTTCTGAAACAGGTGCTCTGGGGCTCACTTCAGCGAAACTGCATCATGTGTGGTCCCGCATCATGAATAGAAGGCATTTTAAATTTATAAAAACCAGAACGTCAAGGACGTAGTAGCTCATCCGGCCTGCCATCAAAACAACTGTGACGCCCAAAATTTCAAACAGAACTGAAATGTGACTATGTGAGAGAGGACCAACCTCCACGACGAATAGTTTCCAACAAGAAAATCAACAAAGGACGACATTTTGTTCCCGGAGGGAAGATCGACCCAAAACATCGATCAGAACTGAATTCGCATGATAAATGAGAGAGGAAGTACAATTCTAGTCAGAAGAAAATGTGTGAAGTTGACCTCATTGCTAATCTGTTGGCAAAAAATTGACAATACAATGACCAAGTGTTGTACAGAAGGACTAGTTCTTTCAGCTAAAACAATCAGAACTGAAATCCATTAAGAACTGAGAGAGGGAGGAGATACGATTTAACTGAAAGTCAACAAAGTTGTAAACAAATTTTTTACAAGAAAAAAAAAAACATCAACAAACAAACGACCAAGTTTTGTTCCCCGAGGGAAGATCTACCCAAAACATCAATCAGAACTGAAATCAGGTGAGAACTACGAGAGGAGATCCAAATTCTAACGAGAAGTCCCAAAATGTTAGCCTAGTAAACTAGACCCACCCGCCTAGCGGCCAAAAATATTTTTTGCCTACGAGTGGGTCTAGCCTCGCACCATATCAACAAAACACCCCGGGCATCAAATCGTGCCCGCCAATCACAACGCAAGGTTTTTGTTTGGATTCTTTGGGCGGGCTTTTGCAGGAGTGACGACAAAGCTGCGCAACGCTGGAGAAAGCACAACAGGAAAGATGGCTACGGCTAGTGAACAGCGCGCGTTTGACTCCGCTTTGGAATCAGTTTTAGAAGAATTAGACTTGGAGTTTTCGTTGAAACATGAGCAGGAAGAGGCTCTCCGCTCATTCCTTTTCAAGAAGGACGTTTTCGCTGTTTTGCCGACCGGCTATGGCAAAAGTCTGATCAACCAGCTGGCTCCGCTCGTAGCCAAAAGGATGGGGCTAGTTTGCGCAGTACGAAGAATTAATAAACAGCTTTGAAACATTACTTTTTGATTGTTTCTTATTTTCCCGTTATTTTAAATTCAAGGGAAATTATTTCACCAAACACCACTAAATAAAAACTCTCAAAAACAAAACCCTTGAAAAACACTTGGAAAAAAAAAATGAGTGTATGTGGTACAGACTCCAAACTTGTGGTCATTATCTCCAAACTTCTTAATATCTAGAACCTGTTTATTAATTAATACGCATTTTGAAAAATTATTTATTTCAAGGCCTCCCGCCACTGCTTTCTGTCGCTCTGACTACGTCACAGTCACTGTTGCGCTGATTGGTCAGAGCGTTGGCCTATACGCACAGAGACAGTTTGAAAGACAGCGGTTTGTTCCTCCCACACCCTTCGGAAATGTCTACGAGCGAGGCCAGACTAAATATTCACATTTAGTCTGGCTTGCCAGGCTACCAAAATGTGTTAATTTGACCTAATTAGCATTTCATTAGCAAAAATGTGACAATACAATGACCAAGTGTTGTGCAGAAGGACTAGTTCTTTCAAACAAAACGATCAGAACCAAAATCCATTGAGAACTGAAGGAGGAGATATGATTTAACTGAAAATAAACAAGATCAACTGTGAGCTACTGCTCACTTGCGTATCCCCGCCCCGCTCTCGTTTATATCAGAATGCAAGCAATCGAAGGAATAGGACACTTATTATGAATGTTGACTTCAACAAATAATTAACCCTGAAACAAGTCAATAAAGAGCAGCGTTCTCCCCAGGGATTTCAAATAGCATCCTGGTAAACTGTCATTTTGAAATAGCGTCAAAATCCACGCTATATGTTTCATAAATACATTGTCGGTAAACAGGAAGTTGATGTCTGACAGACCTGAAAATGGTATATAAGGTATAGAACCCCAAGCTGAAGTTCGGTACCAAATATCAAGCAGTTGTGATTTGTAGCTGCTGAGAAAAGTGTTATGGAAATGTTATAAATCCACGCTATATGTTTCGTAAATACATTCAGTCGGTAAACAGGAAGTCGACGTGTGACAGACCTGAAAACGGTATAGAACCCCAAGCTGAAGTTTGGTACCAAGTGGTTATGATTTGTGGTTGTTGAGAAAAAGGGTGTTTCGGTCAGACGGATGGAGATATGGACAGATAGAGGTAAACCAGTATCCCCCCCCCTCCCCAGAGCGGGGGTATAACAAAGTTGTAAACAAACTGTTTACAACAGGAAACTCAAACAAAACAATCACATTGTGTTCCTCAAGGGAAGATCTACCCAAAACATCGATCAGAACTGAACTCGGATGAG
This sequence comes from Neoarius graeffei, assembly GCF_027579695.1. Taxonomy (NCBI): domain Eukaryota; kingdom Metazoa; phylum Chordata; class Actinopteri; order Siluriformes; family Ariidae; genus Neoarius; species Neoarius graeffei. Next base: position 69,796,441 of record NC_083580.1, read on the forward strand.
AAATGCGAGAGGAGGAACAATTCTAGTGAAAGGCCTGGAAAATTTGGCCTAATTAGTAACTCGTTATCAAAAAATTTGACAAAACAAAGACCAAGTTTTGTACGGAGTGAGAAGTTCTTTCAAACAAAACAATCGAAATGGAAGTCCGTGGAGAACTGACGGAGGAGATACGATTTAACTGAATTGTGGACGACGGATGCCACGTCATGGCAACAGCTCATCGGCCTTATGGTCAGATCAGCTAATGATCAGAGGATACGTGACGATTCTGAGAAGGATCATCTACTGAATGGTGAAAATTTTGTTTAAAAAAAATAAAAATTCCAAGTAGTCTTAAAGTTATGGCCATTTTTAAAATTTGTGCGGAGTTTTTAAAATTTATTACTTAATTAATTCATTATAATTAACTAAATTGGCGATAATACAATAAATTAGTTGGCATCATTTTCATGGACTTTAAATTAACTGGTACCGCCATTTTATTTTATTGAATTACGTCAAAAGATTTGTAAGTTGTAACATGTAAAAGGGAATCTTTCTCACAAAGTGCTCAAAATTCTCTGATTAGTTTATTTATTTATTTAAATGTAGAACAACTGACCAAAATTAGCCCAATTTTTCACCATTCAAAGTGGCATAACTTTGTTCACAGAAATAAAATTTAAACAGAAATTTAAAGTTTATTTTATGAGCTCATCCAGCTGACAGGTGATGATTTTATCCCATCATGTGTTGTCTGTAATCCGTCCAGCGTCGTCCACATTTCACAAAAATCGCTTCTTTTCTCTCAATTCTTCACCGATTTTGATTCTTTTTGGCAGGAAGGTAGGTCTGCCTGGGATGCATATAGCTTCAACCCAAATTTGCATGATTGCAATTAATAATGAAGATATGGAGTAATTAATCAATCCCTAACGAGCAGTTTCTACACAAATCGCTTCTTCTCCCTCTTCACCGATTTTGATTCTTTCTGGCATGAAAGTAGGACCTAGGGTGCATATAACTTCTACCCAGATTTGCTGAATTACAATTATTACCTCGCCCGCTACAGAGTAAGTGGGGCGAAGTATTGTTTTTCATCGGGTTTCTTCGTTAACAATATTACAGGACAATGGCTGGATCAATCTTCATGAAACTTTCAGGATAGATGGACATTGGTCTCAAATAGAACCAACATTTTGAGGGTCATCGGGTCAAGGTCACCAAAAAGGTCAAAATCGCTTTTGTTGTGTCTACTGCCTCATATACAGGCGCTAGCCACTACGTCATTGTGCTGTAAGAATGTAACAATCGCGCACTGCGCATACATGCGTTCCGATTAAAATGGCCGGTGAGTGTATACAATTCAGTTCACCATTCAAAATAAATGGACTAGACTAAAGAAATCGCTTTCAGACATGTTTACGCTTATTACAGAGGGAAAGTGCGTTCCACTGAGCTCTAGCACCGGGCCATTTCCAGGAAATAAGAGTTTCGGTCATGGCGACAGCGTGTGTATGTCAGCCTCGGTTCGGAGGTTTCGGTTTTGAAAACTGTAAGAGGTCAGAGTAGAATAACAAAAGTACAGACACTTGGTATATTTTACTGCTGTGATTTTTAAATTGTTCAATTTTGGATTACGCTTCATTTTTGTGGGATCAGAAAACAATTTTATTTCTAAGCAGTAGCCACATGTACCCATAGGGTACCTATTTTTTACGCGATATCTTCCTTCATATTCATCATAAGTGCTACCGGGCGAGGTTTGTTTTGCCTGGCAACACTTGTTAATGAAATTATGGACTAATTAAGCCTTAATGAGGAGTTCAACAAAAATCAGTTCTTCTCAGTCAAGTCCTCACCGTTTTGGATTCTTTCTGGCAAATAGGTCGGTATTCCTAGGGTGGATATACAGTAGCTTCTATATATAGTTTGTATATAGTGTATATAGCTTGCAACATTTATTGCACAAGGTGGCCCACTTTAGATCGTTTCTTGTGGACTAGACAGGGCCAGAGTGAGCTACACCATCATTGACTGTCTCGTTTTTTTTATATATATATATATATATATATATATATAAAAACATATTTTAATAGGCGGGCGGCATGGTGGTGTAGTGGTTAGCGCTGTCGCCTCACAGCAAGAAGGTCCTGGGTTCGAGCCCCGGGGCCGGCGAGGGCCTTTCTGTGTGGAGTTTGCATGTTCTCCCCGTGTCCGCGTGGGTTTCCTCCGGGTGCTCCGGTTTCCCCCACAGTCCAAAGACATGCAGGTTAGGTTAACTGGTGACTCTAAATTGAGCGTAGGTGTGAATGTGAGTGTGAATGGTTGTCTGTGTCTATGTGTCAGCCCTGTGATGACCTGGTGACTTGTCCAGGGTGTACCCCGCCTTTCGCCCGTAGTCAGCTGGGATAGGCTCCAGCTTGCCTGTGACCCTGTAGAACAGGATAAAGCGGCTAGAGATGATGAGATGAGATATTTTAATAGGCATTTGCCCCAAGAGCACAAAGTGCTTATCTAGGAGGCTCACGCCAAGATATTTATCAACTACGGAATGCAATGTGCTGGTGCTTTTCAAACGACAGACTGGACCTTCTGATCACTTAAAAAATCAACCAGAATTCTTAAAGTGCATATCACGGGTAAATTCAGGAGCAAGATCAATGGAATTCTCCTATTTAATATTAAACTTTGGTCAAATATCTGTAACATTCTGCATTCTCTGCAATTTTTTTTTACCTTGCGCAATACCAGAAAAACTCAGTTGAAATCAAGCCATTTGAGGCGAATTGGTCCGCCTCTGAAAAAACTTTGCGTTTGAATTTCCTGGGATACATTGATTTTCATGACGTCATCTGCGGGACGCCTCCGTCTGAATCCTACATCAGCGCTGGTTTGTTTATGAGAAAACGACCTGGTGGTTTTCTGCAAATTTCTTCAACGTTATCGCGTAATGATTAAAATGGTTAACAGATGTATCGTAGGAGGGTGTAGCAACACCAATCTTGATGGGATTAGTACTCATCGTTTCCCAAAAGACCGGACAATGAGAGAGAAATGGGAGCGCTTGGTCTACACAGGCTGTGCACTGAAACTGTGTAAGCTCGCACAGCCTGCTGGTGCTTCCGCAGATGATGTCACGAATCTGGCTCCAGACTCCCTTGGGATTTTTCCAGACGCGTTTTGTTGTTTTAGTTTTTTCTGCTGTAGACAGATGGCCTTGTGCAAAATTACCCTTCTGGATGAGCATGTAAAGGGACATACTTTCATATAAAAAAACCCCTCAAAATTGGTCCAGAATATGCACTTTAATAAAGTACTGGCTTGCTTGAAATAAAGTACAGTTTTATTATTCTGCTCTGTGCTCTCGCGGAAGGCGGTTGCATTCTCTGCCTCTCCCTTCCCTTCTTCTGCTGTCTCGTCTGTCTAGCGTCTATACTTTTGAGAGACTCTCTCCGCACTGCTCTCCAAACTAAAAACCATGGAATTGATAAACTGGTCTCTTCACGCAATTGACACAATCTTCTCGACGAGAAGCCTGGGTTCGGGGGAACCAGCCTGTCCTGCTGGAACGTTCGCAGCGGGCTACACGATGGACACGTGGGAGCGGTGGCAGGTCGTGTACCTGGCGGTTCTTTCTGTGGAGAACACTGAAGACATCTCCCTATTCGGAACCATGATTTAGTCGCCGCTTTTACCCACAGTATGACAAGTCGGTAAGCACCATCTGGCTGCAGGACCGGACTGCTTGTTTACGCTGGGTTACCTATACCTCCGCCCTCTCCCCCTTCCCCCTTGAGTCCCGAGTCATGTGTAAAGTGTACTGTGTTATTTTTGTGCTTATGTGCTGAGGTGTTTTTTTTTTAAATGTTCCCACACTGTACTCCCCCCAGGAGCATAGTGTGGGGGTTGCTTTTTTTCTCCTCCCCTCCCCTCATGTTACTACTGTATTTTTCATCCCTGTCTTCCTGTCCTGTCTACTCCCCGTGTTAATTGTATGTGTATACGTATGGACGGGTTGACGGCTAATTTCGCTGGTACTTGTGACTAGTGACAATAAAGGGTCATTCATACGTCGGAGAATTTGAACTGAAAAGAAATATATCAACTTTCTGATAATGAGATAAGCAGTCCCATCTGGCAGAAATAATTTGTGAATTTTAAAGTTTAAAGTTTATTTCAGGCCCTTATCAGTGGTACTGTTTACGATGAACACATCAAGTTCGTTTTTTTTTTTGTGTCTCGTATCTATTTTCATCCAGAATAATTTTAAAACACTTATTTACTTAAAAAGTAAACTCACAGAAAAATGGTACCAGACTCTTCATTTTCCTTCCTGCTCCAGTGTCCCTCAAAGGTACATGAAGTATTTTTTACTTGACAAAGTAAACATTGTGTTCCTTTAAATCTTATTTTAAGGATATAATTTGACCTGAGGGCAGCACGGTGGTGTAGTGGTTAGCGCTGTCGCCTCACAGCAAGAAGGTCCGGGTTCAAGCACTTTCTGTGCAGAGGTTGCATGTTCTCCCCATGTCCGCGTGGGTTTCCTCCGGGTGCTCCGATTTCCCCCACAGTCCAAAGACATGCAGGTTAGGTTAACTGGTGACTCTAAATTGACCGTAGGTGTGAATGTGAGTGTGAATGGTTGTCTGTGTCTATGTGTCAGCCCTGTGATGACCTGGCGACTTGTCCAGGGTGTACCCCGCCTTTCGCCCGTAGTCAGCTGGGATAGGCTCCAGCTTGCCTGCGACCCTGTAGAACAGGATAAAGTGGCTAGAGATGATGAGATGAGATGAATTTGACCTGAAGGACCACAGTTGTGGCATAAATGTCTTTAGAAGGTCCACTAGATTCATTTCCCTGTGCAAAATGTATATAAATACATGCCCTTGAGGTACACACCGGTGATGAGCAACGGTACCATTTGGTACATTTTGTTCCTGAGAGTAGAAAAACTGCTGAGGATGCAACAATACAAAGTAGATATAGAATCTATAAGGATATGTCATCTGAAATACTCTAACCTGAGACAAATGCTGGTTTTGCTAAGAGAAGTTTGAGAGTAAAAAAGCTTGGTAATACTTAATATCCAGTATCAATCAATCAATGGTCTTTAATTAAATAAGATAAATATACGTGTCTTATTTTACATGGCAAAACAGAAGACAAAATATATATAATAATAAAACACATGCACACAAAAAAAATCATAGATACCAAGAATCAAAGAAATGCCTAGCAAATTCTATACGCTGCTCATTAAACAGCTAATTCATATTTAAATACAATTTATTTTATTTCGTCCTTAGTTGCTTCAGCAACACACTCTGCCATTTTGTTTTTCTCTACTCACAGTATATGAGCTGATAGCCTAGTAGTAGAGTAGCCAATCAGAGTGTGCGATTGCTCATATCCAGTGAACGTGGATGGAATAAAAAGAATTACAACAGTAGCGTGTATTATGTTCTTATGAACTAGTCGCAAAGGGTTGCCAGTTCAATTCCCAGGACTGGCAGGAGAAACACAAGGGGAGTTGAGTGAATGAACAGCACTTTCACTTCCCTCTGTATCATGGCTGAAGTGCCCTTGAGCAAGGCACCTAACCCCCTACGACTCCCCAGGTGCTGTAATATATATACCCAGAGCAGTGGGCAGCTATGTGTGTGTGGGGGCAGCGGGGGCGTGGTCAAGCGTCAGTCTTGCCCCTTTTCCACCAAAGCAGTTCCAGGGCTGGTTCGGGGCCAGTGTTTAGTTTGGAACCGGGTTTTCTGTTTCCACTGACAAAGAACTGGCTCTAGGGCCAGAAAAACCGGTTCCAGGCTAGCACCAACTCTCTGCTGGGCCATAGGAAAGAACCGCTTACGTCAGCGGGGGGGCGGAGTTGTTAAGACCAACAACAATAACAAGACCGCGAAAGATTTTTAAGCGACGAGAAGCAGCAGCTGTACAAATGCAAAGTCATCCATTATTATTATTGTTGTTGATGCTGCTGCTTCTTCCGTGTTGTTTTTGCATCGATATTCGCGCCAAGGGTTATGCAAACGTAGCGACGTAACTGACGTATACAGTGACGTAACTGACGTATACAGCGACATAATGACGTGGCTTCCCTTAGCACCGCGAGCTATGGAAAAGCAAACTGGTTCTCAGCTGGCTCGCAAGTTGAACGAGTTGTGAACCAGCACCAGCACTGGCCCCAAACCAGCCCTGGAACTGATTTGGTGGAATGGAATGGAGGGCGGAGTTAGGGAAGGTAAGTGGCAGAATCACTACACCTGATGGGAATTAACCTGTGTTTGTGTGTCTTCCCCAGTGACCGTGCCCTATAAAGAGGAGAGGGAGAGCAGAGGAAGAGAGCTCTCCCCCAACCTGGACACTTGTGTGCAGGCGTGTGTGTATGTGAGGGAGTGAATATAAAAGCTGAAAAGCTAAAATAAAAGAGTTTTTGAGAACTCAGCTCTGGCCTGTCGTGCTTCTGTGCTCCACCCACCTAGAACTCTTGCTACAGTGTGTTCACTGCTTCAGATGGGTTAAATGCAGAGGAGGAACTTCACTGTGCTCGAGTGTATACGTGACAAACAAAGGCTTCTTCTTCTTAAATATTATAACATTATGTAACCCAATATAACAGTCAGCTTTACGAAGTCTTGTAACTGCATGTGACCAAGTACTTCGAGTGATATAGGCTTATCTCACACTGCAAAAAATGGCCTTTCAAAAATAAGAAAAAGATTAAAACAAAGCATATTTGCTTGAAATCAGGTGAAAAAAATCTGCCAATGGAACTAGTCAAATTTGACTTGGGAAGATTTCTTAAAGTAAGATGAAAAATCTAACCTGTTTTTAGATGAAATAATTCCAAAATAAGATTGGGGAACTTATTATGCGAGATCTGATTAACTCAAAATAATCAAAATAGTTCTTATAACAAGATCGTACTTCTTACATTTAGCCATTCAAGTCATTTTTATTTATTTCATTTTAAGGGTATTTCACTTAAATTCATGACAAAGTCTTAGCAGTAAAAACTGAATTTAAGATAAATATACTAATACAACCCCGATTCCAAAAAAGTTGGGACAAAGTACAAATTGTAAATAAAAACGGAATGCAATGATGTGGAAGTTTCAAAATGTCATATTTTATTCAGAATAGACCATAGATGACATATCAAATGTTTAAACTGAGAAAATGTATCATTTAAAGAGAAAAATTAGGTGATTTTAAATTTCATGACAACAACACATCTCAAAAAAGTTGGGACAAGGCCATGTTTACCACTGTGAGACATCCCCTTTTCTCTTTACAACAGTCTGTAAACGTCTGGGGACTGAGGAGACAAGTTGCTCAAGTTTAGGGATAGGAATGTTAACCCATTCTTGTCTAATGTAGGATTCTAGTTGCTCAACTGTCTTAGGTCTTTTTTGTCGTATCTTCCGTTTTATGATGCACCAAATGTTTTCTGTGGGTGAAAGATCTGGACTGCAGGCTGGCCAGTTCAGTACCCGGACCCTTCTTCTACGCAGCCATGATGCTGTAATTGATGCAGTATGTGGTTTGGCATTGTCATGTTGGAAAATGCAAGGTCTTCCCTGAAAGAGACGTCGTCTGGATGGGAGCATATGCTGACGTCGTCTGGATGGGAGCATATGCATATACCTTTCAGCATTGATGGTGTCTTTCCAGATGTGTAAGCTGCCCATGCCACACGCACTAATGCAACCCCATACCATCAGAGATGCAGGCTTCTGAACTGAGCGCTGACAACAACTTGGGTCGTCCTTCTCCTCTTTAGTCCGAATGACACGGCGTCCCTGATTTCCATAAAGAACTTCAAATTTTGATTCGTCTGACCACAGAAGAGTTTTCCACTTTGCCACAGTCCATTTTAAATGAGCCTCGGCCCAGAGAAGACGTCTGTGCTTCTGGATCATGTTTAGATACGGCTTCTTCTTTGAACTACAGAGTTTTAGGTGGCAACGGCGGATGGCACGGTGAATTGTGTTCACAGATAATGTTCTCTGGAAATATTCCTGAGCCCATTTTGTGATTTCCAATACAGAAGCATGCCTGTATGTGATGCAGTGCCGTCTAAGGGCCCGAAGATCACGGGCACCAAGTATGGTTTTCCGGCCTTGACCCTTACGCACAGAGATTCTTCCAGATTCTTTGAATCTTTTGATGATATTATGCACTGTAGATGATATGTTCAAACTCTTTGCAATTTTACACTGTCGAACTCCTTTCTGATATTGCTCCACTATTTGTCGGCGCAGAATTAGGGGGATTGGTGATCCTCTTCCCATCTTTACTTCTGAGAGCCGCTGCCACTCCAAGATGCTCTTTTTATACCCAGTCATGTTAATGACCTATTGCCAATTGACCTAATGAGTTGCAATTTGGTCCTCCAGCTGTTCCTTTTTTGTACCTTTAACTTTTCCAGCCTCTTATTGCCCCTGTCCCAACTTTTTTGAGATGTGTTGCTGGCATGAAATTTCAAATGAGCCAATATTTGGCATGAAATTTCAAAATGTCTCACTTTCGACATTTGATATGTTGTCTATGTTCTATTGTGAATACAATATCAGTTTTTGAGATTTGTCAATTATTGCATTCCATTTTTATTTACAATTTGTACTTTGTCCCAACTTTTTTGGAATCGGGGTTGTATTAGGATTGTTAAATTCTACAACTAAGCATTGCTAGCTTAAAAGATTCTCCTTTTGTGACCTGTAATTAGTAAAATACTCTAGATATGAGACCAGAGACTATCTTGAATCAAGTTGACGACACGTGTAGCATTGCAACAAGTTTATTTTTTTTTCCATTTCAACATTCAAACATCTCTTAAGATTCCACTTCCCCAGGACCTCAGGCACCAAAAAATAAAAAATAAATAACAAAAAAAGTCTACGTATTTTGACTTACAGTGCTTACACAACGCCAAAGCAACAGTGCATTTTGGGGGCACTGACTATTCATGTGTACGAGGGGTTTACAAGATCAGGCACAAACCCCCCCCAATCAAACAAACAAAAAAAAAAACACAACTTAGCTCACAGCATTCCAAAAAGACCTCACTAAAACGCCCTCCGCTCACTCATAGCCTTTTTGAAGGCACTTGTCTGGTCTCGAGTCTGTACAGCATCTAGAAGGAGCTCACTCTGAATGACTGAGAAAACAGTCGCAGTAAACTTAGGATCTGTAAGGTGGAGTTGAATTGTAATGAAAGATTCAAAGATTTCAGTAAAGTTCATTTATTCCCAAAACAAGCATACTTTTTTTTTTTCTTGAAACAAGATGAACCGCATTTGACAAATGTCCAAAATGTACTTACTTGTTTTAAAAAACCTTGTTTTATTTTCAAAGGTGCTCCAAATAAGACTTTTTCAAGACATTTTGTCTATCCAAGATTTTCAAGATGGACTGTCTAAAAACTAGCCTTTTTAGCTAAATGAGGTTTTGCTTGTTGGGCAATTATGTCTTATAATAAGGGTGGCTAGATGTTTTGACTTGAAAATAGACAAACTTCCTAAGATTTTTATTTTTTGCAGTGCAGGCATTATAAGGCATTACGCATGCTGTCGAACATGTTATAACGCAAGGTTTATAGCAAAATGTTACCAAAGGATCAGAATACAAGGGCATTTTTATTCCAGACGATGCCTTAATAGTTCGATCAATGTGGAAGGAACGGAAAATTTGGAGCCAAAGACGACGCCAGCACTGAAAAAAAAAAAAAATCTATAAAGCAAATAGCTCACATGATTAATATTTCATTCTTAATAATCAAAAGAAGTTGTCTACTTTACTGGCTGTGACTGCTAATCAAACATGCTGCACTAAAACCTACTGGAGTGTTTAATCAGCAGAGTGAGAGCGTGGAGGCAGGAGGTGGGGGGTACAGGGGGAATGGATGACAGGGTAGAGATTGCTTCCTGCCTCTCACAGTGCCATCACTTATCAGCAGCAGCCAATTAATCAATCAACGAGACGCTTCACTCGCAACAGTTTACATGCACGTTTAACCCACTCACCCTCCCTAATTACCCAGCATTGTGATCAGCACAATCGAGCTCCAGCACGGCACCCGAGACTCAAACAATCACACACACACAGAGCGCTCTCGTACACTTACAAATGACAGTAAACACTCTGACACTCAGTCGAACTCTTATTTGCTCGCTTTCCAAGGCTCACATCATACACAGCACAAGGTCCACAAGCTCTGTAGGCAATACTACACAAGCACAATTCTTCTGAACCATAATGAGCTGGTGAGGGGGAGGAGGTAGGGGAGGGGAAGGTGAGAAAGGGGGGAAGAGAGGAAAGAGGTGAGGAGAGGGGGAGAACGGGAGGAGGAGAGGGGGAGGGAGAGAGAGAGAGAGAGAGGAGAGGAGATGGAGAGAGAGAGGGGGAGAGAGAAAAGAGGTGAGGAGAGTGAGCGAGGCGAGAGAGAGAGAGAGAGGGAGGAGAGGAGACGGGGAGAGAGAGGCAAGAGAGAGACAGGCGAGAGAGAGGAGGGGAGAAGAGAGAGAGGGAGCAGAGGAGATGGGGAGAGAGGAGAGAGGGAGAGAGAGAGAGGAGAGGAGATGGAGAGAGAGAGAGGCAAGAGAGAGACAGGCGAGAGAGAGGAGGGGAGAAGAGAGAGAGAGAGAGAGAGGGGGAGAGAGGAGAGAGGCGAGGAGAGTGAGCGAGGCGAGAGAGAGAGAGAGAGAGAGGGAGGAGAGGAGACGGGGAGAGAGAGGCAAGAGAGAGACAGGCGAGAGAGAGAGGGAGGAGAGGAGATGGGGAGAGAAGAAGGAGGGGGAAAGAGAGAGAGAGAGAGGGAGGAGAGGAGAGGAGACGGGGAGAGAGAGGCAAGAGAGAGACAGGCGAGAGAGAGGAGGGGAGAAGAGAGAGAGAGGGGGAGAGTGAGTGAGGCGAGGGGAAGAGGAGAGGAGAGGGAGAGAGAGAGGAAAGGCGAGGAGAGTGAGCGAGGCGAGGGGGAGAGAGAGAGGAGGGGAAGAGGAGAGGAGATGGGGAGAGAGAGGGGAGAGAGGAGAGGGGGAGAGGAGGGCGGGGGGGAGAGCGGAGAGGGGGAGAGAGGAGAGAGGCAGGGGGGAGAGCGGAGAGGGGGAGAGAGGAGAGAGGCAGGGGGGAGAGAGAGAAATAATGGAGAAATACCTACTGAGATGATGATGGAGGGATGAGATAACGAGTGAAGGGAAAGGGCAGACAGACTGACCAAGTGCTGAAGTAAAAGAAAGGCAAAATGAAAAGAAGTTCATGATTCATGATATAAGTGATAGTGGCAGTGCAGCCTCCCATCAGCACCACAGCGCTGCTCAATTCCTGAATCGGATTGGCCAGAAGATTTTACTTCCTGTTCCTACAGTAACAGCTCATACACAGGGGGCTTGAATGCCAGATGATCCACATAATCGAAGCCTAGTAATAATTTGTTTATTTGTCCCAGAACTAAGTTTTCATGGAGGATTTGTGCATTTTCAGGTTTCTTGGTAAGACGACGAGCAAGAACAAGTGGCTAGTGAGCAAAAGACTGTTTATAACTGCTATAGCATGAGTAATAACAGGAAGTGACTTGTCTTGCAAGCATTGGCCAGTCACTGTGGTACAAAAGAAACCAGAACATCAAGGACGTAGTAACTCATCCGACCTGCCATCGAAACGACCCGGACGACCAAAACATCTAACAGAACTGAAATGTGACCATGTGAGAGAGGACCAACCTCCACGACAAACTGTTTACAAACAGGAAAATCAACAAAGAAACGACCCAGTTTTGTTCCTCAAAAGAAGAACTACCCAAAACACCGATCAGAACTGAAATCAGATGTGAAATGAGAGAGGAGATACAATTCAAGTGAGAGGGCTGGAAAATATGTTAATTTGGCCTAATTACTAACTCATAAGCAAAACATCGACCAAGTTTTGTGCGGCGTGAGGAGTTCTTTCAAACACAACAATCGGAACAGAAATCTGTGGAGAACTGACGGAGGAGATACGGTACGATTTAACTGAATTGTGGACGACGGACGCCATGTCATGGCAACAGCTCATCAGCCTTTTGACCACATGAGCTCATAAAACACTTCAGGGAGGGCTGTTAGAGCAAAAACAACACATCATATGACACACTGATTATTTTCCAATAACGACGTCTTGAAATGTTTGATTTTAATTTTTTTATTATTACATGGCTTTGTCGAATACTCTATTCCGATTGGTCGATTACTGCATTCTACAGTCTGTCATTTCTGTATAACAAGCCGTCGCTACGGACCACATCATTCGCGGAAGCAATACAATCAATGACATCATTTCTATATCAAGATTGTGTGTCAAATTATTGATTTCTTTCGTAAGCACCCATCTAATAAGCAGGACATTGTACAGAGAGCAGGTTATTATTATGAAATAAACTCCTGGAGGATGATTCAAAACTTGCATCAGTCTGTCTGGGTTTATTTCCCAATAACTGCCAGCTCTCTGTACACTATCCCTTTCCTTCCAGTCCCAGCCCGACACTGAATAGAACATCTGAAGGTTTATAAAGCTTTCCCAGGAGTGTGCATGAATATCAGGCAGTTTGTGCATTTGGGGGAGCAAAAAAAAAAAAATTAGAAAGAATTAAACCACCAATAAATTTTCCAGTGTGAATGCACATGAGAAAGAGAGAGAGACGGGTCGTGCGTGTTGCTCCATGCACGAATGCACACGCTCTACTTTCTGCAACATGGCTTCCAGTCCCTTGACTCCTCCCATCAGAAGCATCAGCAGACGCAGTGTTTGTCGACTCCACCGTTTCACCACCGAGCCCCTCACTACAGGAAACACATCAGCCTGCAGCACTCACTCAGTGTCTGAACAGCTCCATCTTCACATTACAGTGGGCAGTCCATCAGTCCTTCAGCTTTCTTTCTTTTTTATTCCATCTTTTTTTTTTCGCTTGAGGGTAGCATTAATTCCAAGACTGTAGAACGCAACTGGAAAGAAACGCACTTATACCTAAAAATCAAGGCTGCACTAGTTCAGGGTTTCTCAACCTTTTCTACTTTAAAGTGCATATCATGGGTAAATTCAGGAGCAAGATCAATGTCTCATCTCATCTCAAGCCACTTTATCCTGTTCTACAGGGTCGCAGGCAAGCTGGAGCCTATCCCAGCTGACTACGGGCGAAAGGCGGGGTACACCCTGGACAAGTCGCCAGGTCATCACAGGGCTGACACATAGACACAGACAACCATTCACACTCACATTCACACCTACGGTCAATTTAGAGTCACCAGTTAACCTAACCTGCATGTCTTTGGACTGTGGGGGAAACCGGAGCACCCGGAGGAAACCCACGCGGACACGGGGAGAACATGCAAACTCCACACAGAAAGGCCCTCGCCGGCCACGGGGCTCGAACCCGGACCTTCTTGCTGTGAGGCGACAGCGCTAACCACTACACCACCATGCCGCCCCAAGATCAATGTAATTCTCCTATTTTATATTAAACTTTGGTCAAACATCTGTCACATTTTGTGCAATTTTTTTACCTTGCGCAATACCAGAAAAATTCAGTTGAAATCAAGCCATTTGAGGCGAATTGGTCTGCCTCTGAAAAAACTTGCCGTTTGGATTTCCCGGGAAATACTGATTTTCGTGACGTCGCGTGCGGGACGCCTCCCTCTGAATCCTACGTCAGCGCTGGTTTGTTTATGAGAAAACGACCTGGTGGTTTTCTGCAAATTTCTTCAACGTTATCACGTAATTATTAAAATGGTTAACAGATGTATCGTAGGAGGGTGTAGCAACATTACATTCTTCATCCAAAGGTGAAGTAACATCGCTCTCAGGTGACAATTCCATATTTCAATGCAAAATCACTAGCTGCTAAACTTGGTCTACACAGGCTGTGCACTGAAACCGTGCAAGCTCTCGCAGCCTGCTGGCGCTTCCGCAGGTGACGTCATGAATCTAGCTCCAGACTCCCTTGGGATTTTTCCAGGCGCGTTTTGTTATTTTATTTTTTTTCTGCTGTAGACAGATGGCCTTGTGCAAAATTACCCTTCTGGATGAGTGTGCAAAGGGACATTCTTTCATATATATATATATAAAAAAAAAAAAAAAATTTGGTCCAGGATATGCACTTTAAGGCCCACCTATTCATACTTGTAATGAGCCGGGACCCATTAAAAAAGATCCCCAATTATTTTGGCTCATCTATTCTATTAGAATCTAATAATTCACTGTAAAGTGAATTAATGGGATCCAACATCACTCCCTGTTGCAGATGGGAGCCGAGGAATTAAATAAATACAATAAAAACTAGACAGGGACACTCTAACGAGTGCAAACCCCGCCTTTTCCCTATTAAAATACATTGGGCGAAAATTTCGAAGTTCTGCCATGACCTTGACCTTTGACCTCCAAAATTTAATGGTTTCCTTCCTGGGTGATTGGCAACACATGTACAAAATTTGGTCCAAATCGATCCATTGGTTCTTGAGATATCTTGCAGACACACAGACAGACAGACAGACAGACAGATACACACACACAGACTGACGCAGGTGAAAATAATAACCCCTCCGACTACTGTCGGCGGGGTTAACAAACTGTTTTTAATTGTAGGTATTGAACTTAAAACTGTATGGATGTTCCAGAAGCCAAACCATGCATGCAGGGCATTCTCAGCCAAAAGGGGTTAATGATCCAAAAGTGGAGTCTGGTCCATTAACACAAGAACTCATTGCCATGTTTGTGTTCAGCAAACAAGCAAGTTATTAAAACCAAGAAGTACACTCAAAAGAAGTGGATATCGAAACCACTCAACGGGATTAGATCTTTACACACTAACGAAGAACGATTTTTCCTATGAGCGAGTTGGAAAATTATCCATCCATTGATTTCCCTGACGTCTCAAACTACCCGGTGCTGCAGACATCGTTCTACACGGACACATAGATGAAAACCTGGAAGAGCACAGAGGAGGACAACTTTTTATATGTGGCTGGATTAAAGATCTGCGGATCAGGACACTACAAGATAGACAGTGGTAGACAGATCTAAGTGCAGGAAGAGTGTTTATTAGCAGGCGTGATATTTACAAAAACAAAACAGAAAGCACAATCATAAAGCAGAGAATTTAAACAGTGTTATAAACAAATGTGACTGTGATAATGATAATACTTTGCAAAGCCTCTGTGAAAACAGCACCCGAATCTGCCTGTGCTGATTGCACTCAAATCAGTATCAGGTGTTTCCCGTAATGACCGGGTCCCAAGCATGTGCACAACGTGTGGCGTGAGCGTGCACAGCCTCTCGAGCTGCACTAGACTCAAGTGTGCAAAGGTGTGACAGTCAAGTGTTCGTCTGCTGTGTGACCACAACTTTTAGCTCACGTGTATATTGCCACCAAAACGCCTAATTTTCATTGATAACTCATCACAAAGCATGGCGAGCTGTAGTGTGACTGTAGCTTAATGAGGTAGATGTGACGTCGGATGCAACCCAGCAATTGTACCCTACTACGAGTAAAAATTACAGTAGCTTCAACTTGAAGAATAAAATTTGCACCCCACGAGATGGTGCTTTGTGGCTGAGAAACACTGCACTAGTTGGTGGGTGAACATCAAGAACAAATCGGAAACTTTTTTTTTTTTAAGGTTTCAGGTGAAATTAGGCAGGTGAAGACTGCAAAACACTTGACCTGGTCTTTTTCCAACTGTACTCACTATAGCCTCAGATCGCTGTTTTCGACTGTAAGGAGTAGAACCCGATTTGGTCTTCTCCCATCGTAGCCCATCTACCTCAAGGTTTTAGAGTGTTGTGTGTTCTGAGATGCTTTTCTGCTCACCATGGTTGTAAAGAGTGGTTATTCGAGTTACCATAGCCTTCCTGTTAGCTCAAATCGGTCTGTTGATTTTCTCCTGAACCACCAAACTTCTGCCCACAGAGACCCCATTCTGTGGAAACTCCAGATTCTGTTGCATGTTAAAATCCCAGGAGGATCAGCAGCTTGAGTTAAAGGGGTCCTTGCTCAAGGCAAGCATTCCCAGCTATAGGTGGCACGGTGATGTAATGGTTAGCACTGTCACTTCACAGCAAGAAGGTTCTGGGTTCGAGCCCAGTGGCTGACGGGAGCCTTTCTGTGTGGAGTTTGCATGTTCTCCCCGTGTCTGCATGGGTTTCTTCCGGGTGCTCTGGTTTCCCCCACTGTTTAAATTAGGGCTATTAAAATAACATGCTAAAAAATTAACTCTGATTAATCGCATCCTGTAGTGACCTTTGACCCAATGCTGTTCTGGCCACAAGTGACTGTAAAATGAAGGAGGCAGACAAGAATGCGCTGCTTGGTCCAGTGAATGAAACATTCACGTTTAAATAAAAACAAACAAAAAACGCCAGATGGAACTGTTGACAGGAGCTTCGTTCTCTGCAATAAGGAATTTTCATACCATAGGAGTTCACCATGTCTGAAATATCACCTCAATACAAAGCATTTAGGAGCAAACCCGGAGGTACAAGCTAGCACATCCCTTGATGCTAACGCTAGCAGCCAGCCTCGTCAAGCCACACTCGACCAGGCGTTCAGACGCAAACTTAGCAAGTCTACCTCTGACCGACTAACTGACTCACTTGCTAAATGGATCGCTACGGCCTTCAGACCAGTTTCAGCGATCGAGGACGGGGGTTAGCAAAGGCTTTACAGATAGCATCTTCTGACACAACTTGTAAGCCGCATTGAGAAACACAACTGCGTCCAAAATCCAGCAGCTTTAAGACACAGAAAAGAGAACAAAAGATGTAGTGGCAGGAGCCAAATATACAGTTGTGGTCAGAAGTTTGCATACAGTGACATGAATGCCATCTTGGATATGAATGTCATGGCAATATTTGGGCTTTCAGTAATTCCTTTGAACTGTTCTTTTTCTGTGGCAGAATGTACAGCATACATTTTAATTAAAAAAAACACTAGAATTTGGTGCACAAGTTTTAATTTTCTTAGCTTAATGATCCTACCACCACCACCAGCAGCTAGTACAGTGTCCCTCTGTACATGGTGGTCATTGTGGCCAAGCAACTCAATCTTTGTCTCATCTGACCATACAGCTTTCCTCCAGAAGGCTTTTTCTTTGTCCATGTGGTCAGCTTCAAACTTCAGTTAAGCCTGAAGGTGTCAGTTTTGGAGCAGGGGGTTATTTCTTGGATAGCAGCCTCTTAGTCCATGATGATCTGAACTGTAGACAGTCATCCATCAGCTTCCAGTTCATGGCAGGGCTGTGCCATGGTGGTTCCTAGGTTGTTCCTGACCATCCAAATCAATTTCCTTTCAGCTGAGGGTGACAGTTTAGGTTTTCTTCAAGCAAAGTGGCTTGGCAAAGTGACTACACCTTACAATAACTTGGATACAATTGTTTGGAATTTGCAGTTCTTTAGAAATGGCTTTAAGAGACATTCTGGAGTTCTGTACATCTGCGATCCTCTTGCTCAGATCTGCACTGAGCTCCTTGGACTTTCCCATTTTACTGTGTGTTGGTCAATCCAATGAGTGCTGTAAACAAACCCTTTTTATGAAGGCACAGAGAAGCTACCAGCTGTAGTCAATCATGATCATGAACAGGAAGTTAAGAGACCTCAGCCTTGGCAAGATAACAGACATTTTGGAAGTTTCAGCACCTCTGATTTAATAATCTGAGTGAGCGTATGTAAATTTTTGACCCTGTATGTATAATTTTGACCCCGTGTTGATTTCAGAAAACCCAAAGAAAATTAAAACTTGTGCACCAAATTCTAGTGGGTTTTTTTTAAAATAAAGATGCATGCTGTACAATCATTCTGCCACAGAGAAATTACTGAAAGCCCAAATATTGCCATGACATTCATATCACTGTATGTAAACTTCTGACCACAGCTGTATTGCGCTGAGTGGAAATCACTGGACTTTAGTTCGCAATCACAATTACCTCGGTGTTATTGCACAAATAATAATAGCAGCGCTGTTTAACTTGAGTCTATAATGTGGATTATTCATTGATTCAATCATCTGCCAAAATTCATTTGAATTGAATTATTTTTAAATACTTTCACAGCAAAAATTGATGGATGTGATAAATTTAGATTCATTAATCAAAGAGTACGTGAAATTAATAAGATTTTATTTATTTATTTTTGAATCACTTGACGGCCCTAGTTCAAAGACATGCTAGGTTGGTTTACGGTTATTTAGCACAAGAACACTTAATCTTTATGATGAATATTTACTGATCATCTTTAAAGATGTATGATGGATTTTTTTAAAATGAAAGTTGCTATGATTTCGATTGAAAACGAGCAATTGTATTTCCCCACTCTGCCATCTTGAAACCGCCATGTTTGACGTAGCCCGTACGTTAGTCACCAATCCTCCCTCCAAATTATTTAACACGGCACGTCCCCGACACAGCACACTGCGACAGCCAACTTCCAGGCTTGTTTTGTCTTTATTAAAGTGCTAAGCTTAAATTATATCATTTATTATTTACAGTTTGCTAATTTGATAAAGAATGAAAAGTCAAGTGAAATTTACAAGATGATGAGTTTAAAGAAAGCTTTTTGTTTGTTCTTTATTTTAATTTTTTACAAAAGAAAAAAAAAGTCAAAACAAAGGAAAACTACGTACAGCTATTCTTGGGTTTCAGTCACGTGACTTTCTTAAGCCAGTATCTCACTGGGCTGCGACAGCTTGCGACAAATTGCGAACATCATTCGCGAGAGAGTTTCAAAAGTGTCTTGAAACATTCGTGGGGCTTCTCAATTTCCTCGCATGAGTCGCAAAGTGTCGCTCCTTCGTCGCTGAAATTTTGAACATCTCATCTCATTATCTGTAGCCGCTTTATCCTGTTCTACAGGGTCGCAGGCAAGCTGGAGCCTATCCCAGCTGACTACGGGCGAAAGGCGGGGTACACCCTGGACAAGTCGCCAGGTCATCACAGGGCTGACACAGAGACAAACAACCATTCACACTCACATTCACACCTACGGTCAATTTAGAGTCACCAGTTAACCTAACCTGCATGTCTTTGGATTGTGGGGGAAACCGGAGCACCCGGAGGAAACCCACACGGACACGGGGAGAACATGCAAACTCCGCACAGAAAGGCCCTCGCCGGCCACGGGGCTCGAACCCGGACCTTCTTGCTGTGAGGCGACAGCGCTAACCACTACACCACCGTGCCGCCCTGATTGAACATGTTCAAAAAATTAGTGCGACAAAATTTCTCTCAAAACAGCCGCAAATGCGTCACTGGCATCGCAAAGCCGTCGCGAACCCTTCTCAAGTCAGTTTCCGTGAGGCTTCATCTACTAATATGCGAATATCAATTCAGTGTGATTCCAAGTGAAAACTGTCGCTAATTCACATATTTTATCGCAATTGTTGTGTCTCCAACTAGTCGCGGGCTGTCGCAGCCCAGTGAGATACTACCCTTAGCGATTTCACTTCCGGTAAAACTGCTGGTGGTCGAGCAAACCAAAACGGCTGCCGTAGTGCAAACAACTAGCGATAAGTTATCAGAGTACGCTCGTAATCTAGAAGCCACTGCTCGCTTTCAATATATTCAGAAGATTGCTATGTGTAGTGGAATCGACCCCTACAGTCTGGGAAAGAAGGATTTGTCATCTCATCTCATCTCATTATCTCTAGCCGCTTTATCCTGTTCTACAGGGTCGCAGGCAAGCTGGAGCCTATCCCAGCTGACTACGGGCGAAAGGCGGGGTACACCCTGGACAAGTCGCCAGGTCATCACAGGGCTGACACATAGACACAGACAACCATTCACACTCACATTCACACCTACGGTCAATTTAGAGTCACCAGTTAACCTAACCTGCATGTCTTTGGACTGTGGGGGAAACCGGAGCACCCGGAGGAAACCCACGCGGACATGGGGAGAACATGCAAACTCCGCACAGAAAGGCCCTCGCCGGCCCCAGGGCTCGAACCCAGGACCTTCTTGCTGTGAGGCGACAGCGCTAACCACTACACCACCGTGCCGCCCAGGATTTGTCATACGATCTCGAAAACTACCCTTCAGTCGAGTTCCCTGACATCTCTAACTATCTGGCGTTGCAGACGTCCTTCTACACTGCAAAACAGATGAAAGCGTCGAAGAGTATGGAGGCTTACAACTTTTTTTTTTGTCTGAGGCTGGGTAAAGGACCTCGGTATCAAGTCGCTGCTGAATGAATCCTGTATTGTTTTTGCCCGTGTATGTATTTTTTTTTTTAAAGCTTTTCGTTCGTGTCTTTACAACGAAGCGCCGCAAGTTGAAGTGTAAATCAAACAGTTCATTTGATTCTCACTTGTGTCGTCTCTTCTCTCTCAGGTAAATCATTCACAAAGCTCATCAGAAACCCCTTTAAAGACCTGGATCTTAGTTAAACAAGACGGATAAGTGATCACGGCGCATTGTAACTGTATGGCTGTGGAAGAATTGTCTCACAACCTTCATGCATACGGACTTTATTATTCGTTGTTGTTTTGATCGTGTGCACTTGCTGAAAGACTCGTTGAAAAGAACACTAGGACACTCTGTTAAAGGCGGCGAGACATGTTGCTTTCAGTACGGCGACCATCGAGTGAGGAGGAAACAAAGAAACAGCTGGGGACTTTAGTGCTTCGTGACTTAAAAAAAAAAGTACCGTAAAATAATGACACACAGCAAGAAAAGTACTTGGAAAACACTAAGCACAGAGCTGAGAGGGAGATACAAACCTTTCACCAAGTGATCACTGCAAACTCGAGCATGCTTCGACTCGGCCCCCTTCGATTTCAGTGAGAGGTTCAAAAGCCACCTTTCTCGACATCTTTTTGTGAAATCCTGTGTTTGTTCACCCTTTATTAGTTCATGTGGAACCCTGAAGAAACTTTGATCAGTTTCATGGTTTGATCGATTCGAACAACCTAAAGCAACGCAAGCGTAAGGCATTTTTCATGCGACCAATGCAGGTTCTCCATACAAACGCTTTGTCAACTGAGCTTTGGTAGACCACCAGCTAAAGTTTTGAATAAGGCGGATGTGACGTCACGCGAAACCCAAGAATTTCAATATTACGCTTTTTACATTTTAGATAATTGCTGTGACTTTGAAATGCAAAAAAGTGAAATAATTAAACTTGCACAGCAGCAGAAAGTCTGACATCCAGCCCCTAAGCAATCATAATAAACCCCTTCCTATATCAAGAGGAGTATTTTTTTATTATTATTATTATTATTATTGTGACCATAATCCAGAGTTGTGCTCAAAGACTTTTGTACTAAATAACCAGATACCGTTAGGTTAACATGGCGCGGCCTTGCAGAGGTGGACAGTAACGAAGTACATTTACTTGAATACTGTACTTAAGGACACTTTTTGAGTATCTGTACTTTACTTGAGTATTATTTTTTCTGGAAACTTATTATTTAACTTCATTAGATTTGAAAGAGGGCAGCACGGTGGTGTAGTGGTTAGCGCTGTCGCCTCACAGCAAGAAGGTCCTGGGTTCGAGCCCCGGGGCCGGCGAGGGCCTTTCTGTGTGGAGTTTGCATGTTCTCCCCGTGTCCGCGTGGGTTTCCTCCAGGTGCTCCGGTTTCCCCCACAGTCCAAAGACATGCAGGTTAGGTTAACTGGTGACTCTAAATTGACCGTAGGTGTGAATGTGAGTGTGAATGGTTGTCTGTGTCTGTGTGTCAGCCCTGTGATGACCTGGCGACTTGTCCAGGGTGTACCCCGCCTTTCGCCCGTAGTCAACTGGGATAGGCTCCAGCTTGCCTGCGACCCTGTAGAAGGATAAAGCGGCTAGAGATAATGAGATGAGATGAGACATTTGAAAGACAAATATCGTACGTTTCACTCCACTACATTTCTATCAAGGTCCTCATTACTATGAAGCAGCTTTGAAAGTGGATGCTTTTTTCTTTTCTTAAACATGATTGGTTTTTCCACAGGTGACACCGAGACAGCCGATCAATAATCACTAGGGTCACGTCACATCCATAGACTGTATAAAATCAAGCTCAGTTATTTCTCATCAGCATTATTTAACACAATCAGTTGATGGCAGAATGGAAGGAGGCGGTTCTTCTGGGGAATGCACACACCCATGGCCCATGTTTCAGTTTTCTGAAAGGATTGGTTTCGTTTTAAATGTTTGCCAAAAACGAACCACATCACGGCCTACAAAAACTCACCGTCAGACCTGTGGAAGCATATTGAGATATATAAACGTTTTATTCTAAGAGAAAGCTTGCAATGAAGTTCTCTGTGCTTTTAGAGCTAGCGGTAACGTTGCAAACGTAGCTATGCAGTCTGGTTAGTCAAATGACTTTCTATGGATTTGCCCGCCAAGTTGCCGTAGCCTTAACTATAGATAGTTTTCACATGATGTCACAGAGTCGGGGATTCCCTAGTGGCGGCCATCTTGCGAGTCAAGCTTACCGTACGGGTCACTGAGTACACATTGTAACGCGCGAGTACAAAGTCTTCAAAAGAACCCAAGCAGGCTATTTAAAGCTAGCAATGGTGCACACCTGTTGTATTCACGGCTGTCGTAATAGGTCAGATGATGACGTCAAGCGGAGCTTTTATGGAATTCCCACTGTATGGGAGCACGAAGGCGAGCAAACAAAGAAACTCAGCATACAAAGGAGAAATCTATGGCTTGCGAGAATCAACCGCAAGGATTATCAGCCTTCCAAACACAGCAAAGTCTGCTCCGATCATTTTATAAGTGGTAAGTTGTTTAAATAAACAATCAATTGTGTTTAAGTTTGTTTTTGGAAACCAAAACATCGTGTAAACAATCTCTGGAGGATGCCTAACTGGAACTGACATGGTACTGTAATACCACTAATGGATGTAAAATTTGTCTTAAATCAACTCGATATTATACACACATATTTATATGCAGTGTTGAGAGCTCTAAAATTCCAATGTTTACATACCTTGGCTGTAATTAGGACACGACTGTCACTTGGTTTTATATGGTGGACTTCACGGACCCAGCCACGGACAAAATAATTGTATGACTCCAGCGACTTGTATGCTTTGAGGTCGTCAAGTGTGTAGGCACTTTTACTATTCACGAAATAGTTCACAATATCAAGGTACGATATGGATGGCAGCCCTGCATAGTCACTTGAAAATGCATCTTTGTCCACTTCGTAGGGGTCAATTCCCCCAATCAAGGCCAGTTTGGCTGCATACCGTTGTCGTGAGATGTCGTCCAATGTATCTATATACTTCCGTTTGCTTGATTTTCCCGACATTGATCTTTATTTTAGAAAACTGACTATATAACTTTATAAATTCGTCCGAGATAACGTAGCCGGTAATAGCGATGGTCCGTTTTGTTAGCCCTGCAAGATGGCGGCTGGAGGGCGTTCCCCGGAATGCCGTGATGTCAGTGAAAACTATCTATACACAGCTAGTTAACTTGGACCACTGTTAGCATGTAAAAACAGAGTTACGCTAACATGAATAACGTTAACTTATCTGAAGTCCTTTCAGAAATATGTGTTTCAGCATAATCTTGCCAAATAAACAAAATGTAGAAATCTTTCTTTTCTAATAGCATTAGATTTCAAGTTTGAAAAGTTTGCTAGCATGTCAGGTAGAGCTTCACTGACTAGCTAGCTTAACGTTAAACCACCATGATGGCACAGCATGCGTTCATTTTGTGAATTCACATTTCTGTCTTTGGTAACGGCATTAGGTTTTGTAAGCGTTGTGGCAATAATACAGCGATGCGTTGACAGAAAATGTACTTTTAATACTTAAGTATTTTTAAAAGCAAGTACTTCAGTACTTTAACTTAAGTAAAAAATTTGACTGTATCACTTGTATCGGAGTAACATTTGATTAGTGGGATCTGTACTTTGACTTAAGTAATGAAGTTGGGAACTTTGTCCACCTCTGCGGCCTTGGGCTGAAGTGCCTTTGAGCGAGGCACTAAGCCCCCAACTGCTCCCCGGGCACTGTATCATAGTTGCCCACTGCTCTGGGTATGTGCGTACACTACCGTTCAAAAGTTTAGGGTCACCCAGACAATTTTGTGTTTTCCATGAAAAGTCACACTTTTATTTATCACCATAAGTTGTAAAATGAATAGAAAATATAGTCGAGACATTTTTCGGGCCATTTTGAGCATTTAATCGACCCCACAAATGTGATGCTCCAGAAACTTAATCTGCTCAAAGGAAGGTCAGTTTTATAGCTTCTCTAAAGAGCTCAACTGTTTTCAGCTGTGCTAACATGATTGTACAAGGGTTTTCTAATCATCCATTAGCCTTCTGAGGCAATGAGCAAATACATTCAGTGCGTTTACATGCACATCCAAATCGAGCTACTGTCGGTAATCGAGCTAAGGGTCCCAGCAGGGGTGCCAGAGAAATCCAATCCTACATGCACACAAGGAAATCGAGCTGTGTGAGGTACATTGTGCACCCGAGCCACAGGTGGCGCTACACGCCCCATCGTGTTGGTACACTTCCAGTTGTCGTCATGAAGAAGAGCTATTCAAGAGTATAAACAAAGTTATCAGCAGTGTTGCCAGATACTGCTGACGTTTTCCAGCCCAAAACATGTTCAAATCCGCCAAAATGCACTTAAAACCGCCCAATCTGGCAACACTGGCAGTTCCGTGTTCACAAGTTCCGTGCTCAAGCTGTTAGGCTTGCTCTAACAGACTGTATTGGCTACAAACTGTCCTGTGCAGACCACTGTTTTGTAAGACAACTTATTTTGCACAATTGTATATTTTTCTAAAGTCCATTTTTTGCTTACAATTTAACTTGTGTCTTAATAAACACACAAAAAGTTCAATTGTTTTGTTTTTATTGACATTCTTCAGATGTTGGACATATATATACACACACACACAAATATAATGACTTGTTTATGTACACAATTCACAGTTATGCAACAGCTGTACAGATGTATTTGGTGATACAGTAAGTGAGCTAAATTTTAACAGTGCAAACAATGCCACAAAAAGAAAAGATTCATGCCGTTGTCATGATTCGTTGTCATGCCGACCGAGGCTGTTGTGTTTCCCACTTGTGGTCTCGTCACTCGTCACTTCCGGAAGGGGCAGTGCTGAAGTAAGTAGCTCGACTACGTAGCTCGATAGGGTTTACATGCACTAAGTAGCTCTGCTACAATCGCATAATCTAGGTCGCGTAGCTCGATTACGAGAAATCCAGTTCGGTTCGATTTCAGCCGAGCTAAGGTGTTTCCATGGCATTTAGAACTTCGATTTCAGTCGAGCAACGGCAGAAATTCGATTTTCTCTATGTGCATGTAAACGCACTGACTGTACCATTAGAACACTGGAGTGATAGTTGCTGGAAATGGGCCTCTATACACCTATGGAGATATTGCACCAAAAACCAGACATTTGCAGCTAGAATAGTCATTTACCACATTAGCAATGTATAGAGTGGATTTCTGATTAGTTTAAAGTGATCTTCATTGAAAAGAACAGTGCTTTTCTTTCAAAAATAAGGACATTTCAAAGTGACCCCAAACTTTTGAACGGTAGTGTATGTCCTCATTGCTCACTTGTGTATGTGTTCACTGCTTCAGATGGGTTAAAGGCAGTGAGGAATTTCACTGCTTAAGTGTTCGTGTGATAAATAAAGCTGCCGTTCTTCTTCTATAAGGAAAACAGTCCTGTTTGGGGCATTGGTTAGGATGACCCTTAAGTTCATGCCAAAATCCTACCAGTGATCTCGTGATCAGCAAGAAAGCACTTACCATGTCTCAACTGCTTTACGGGGTATTATGCATACTTGTGTCCTTTTGGATGCATTCTTATAAAAAGTAACTCAAGTGTATTATTTGCATTCATAATACTGAGAAGCAGCATATTTGTAAATAAGACAGAGAAAAAGAAATATGACACCAGAACTAACATATTGCAATTCATGACTACAAGCCGTGTCATCAAATGTGCTAGTGATCCTGCAGTAATTGGATTAATCAACAACGTGACTACACGCTGAAATGAAGGCACGGAGCTTACTAAGCAGTGCCTTAATGACCAGCTAATCCTAAAATAAAAATCACTGTTGACATCAGGTAGGCACTTGGGTGCTAATCAGAGTTAATGATACCACGGTGGAGACAGCTTCAAGCTCCTTGGGATTTGTTCTCTTGAAAAATGCAAAACACCGGCGTGGGTCATGAAATGGCAAGTCAGCATCTTTATTTCTAGCAGCACATGAAGGAGAGGAATTACTACTACTAAAGGCCTACTGCTGTGCTCCAACGGGGTCGGGTTCATGAGAAGATTTCAATTGAACTGCTCACTCCTGTACTGGGCTGTGGTTAATACCAAGTGTAGTTACATTGCAATCATATTCATGGATGTGGTTTTTTTTTTTAATAAAACCCACAAGCCAGGTTTCTCAGCTGCCAAGCAACAGTGTTTTCATGACTGCAAGTGTTAAAACAAGTCCTCATCAATGGGCACTTTCGGACCAAGCAGTTCTCGGGACTCGTTGAGGTGAAATGTGCACTGGGAGACCAGGAAGTGTTGCACGCTGACAGTAAATTCTTTATTTTTTTACATTACAGAGGACGAATTCAGGGGGCGGCACGGTGGTGTAATGGTTAGCGCTGTCACCTCACAGCAAGAAGGTCCGGGTTCGAGCCCCGTGGCCGGCGAGGGCCTTTCTGTGCGGAGTTTGCATGTTCTCCCCGTGTCCGCGTGGGTTTCCTCCGGGTGCTCCGGTTTCCCCCACAGTCCAAAGACATGCAGGTTAGGTTAACCGGTGACCCTAAATTGGCCGTAGGTGTGAATGTGAGTGTGAATGGTTGTCTGTGTCTATGTGTCAGCCCTGTGATGATCTGGCGACTTGTCCAGGGTGTACCCCGCCTTTCGACCGTAGTCAGCTGGGATAGGCTCCAGCTTGCCTGCGACCCTGTAGAACAGGATAAAGCAGCTAGAGATAACGAGATGAGATGTTTACCTTACATAATAGTGTGGATTATTATTTTATAATGGTTTCCTTACATGATAGAAAAAAAAAAACACCTCCAAAGAAACCCAAAACATGGATGAGCACATTTCAATTAAAGGAGAACTGAAGTCATTTTTAAACTTGCTTTATTTCTTAATTAACGTGTTATTCAATTACGTTTTCGGTTTTAGTAGCCTTATATCGTGACTCGTATTGGCAACTAATTGCAATTCAATATTATACTTATCGGCCTATTGGGTTTTTAGCCGTGTTGAATTTAGTTCGTTTGGTCCACGGCAGGCGTCGCTTATCCACGCGATCTTCACGAGACTTGTGCGAGACTTCGAAACGTGAAGTGTCAGCCAGGTGTCAGTGCCGCCATTTTGAAAACTGTTTTCCAAACGATGCATTGCACAAAAACGAGTTTAAATGACGATTAATGCCTACTTTTTTCAAACTTTCCTGACTGATTACATCAGCATTCGAAAGAGGGCGTGTGCGTCTTTTGACAACATTGGCAGATGTTCATCACTTTGATTTCCGCTGTACGTTTTACTTCCGTCCTCAACGAATCCTGTTTACGGCCATCGCTTTGACATATGGACTGATGTATTGCATAGCATATTCCAAAACACTCGTAACTTGCTATAGCAGTGACAAAATAGCTATCAAAAATGCATTCCTATATTTAATAAAATGAGATAAATAGAATTTTGATGATAAAAATCAACCGCATATAGCAGGGGTGGCCAACCAGTCGGAGCCCAAGAGCCACAATTCTTACTGTGTTACGGCAAAGAGCCACATCGGCACATGAACATGGGCACACAATTACCCTTCCTTCTGCGCGCGTGGACACACACACACAGCCACATTGATGTCACACTCCAACTTAACCAATGCCCCACACCAACATGATGATACATTTACTGCAGTACCAAGACCACAGGCCAGTCATTTTCAAGAGTGGCGACTGGTGAAGAAAATTGTAGGTGGGGCACAAAGGCAGACATTGTTTACATGTGGGGATTCCCCCCCATTGGGGGGGTTCCGGGGGGCCTCCCCCGAAAAATTTTGGATTTCTTAGATGCAATTTCCTGTATTCTAGTGCATTTTGGAGTTACCTGTTTAACATCGAAAATGCAAAAGCCATTTTGATTCAGCTTGAATTCTCAATTGCATGACCTGCACAAGACCTGCATTCAAATAAATAAGTATTCAAATAAATACAGTCAGTCGGAAAATGGAAATTAAAGTGCTAATTTAATTTCCTCAAACAGTACAAGCTCCATAGGCACTGGGAACAGTGATCAGTGCAAGTGCAAATATAGATAAAATATAATACAATGCTCAAATTTTTGAAAGAAGAACACACGCGCACATACACAAATTGATAACTGGAAAACAAATGAACAAATACATAATGTATATACACTACATGACAAAAGTTTGGACACACCTTCTCATTCAATGTGTTCTGTGTTCTCATGACTATTTACACTTACAGTATACTCTACTCTCACTCAAGGCATCAAAACTGAATGAGCACTCACCCACTACTCAGGCTTGCGCGCCCAGCGCGTATCCCAAGCCTCAGCAGCAGGGATAGTACAATACTCACACACGCAGTTAGCATCACAAACGGTCACCCGCTACTTCAATGAGAAGGTATGTTCAAACTTTTGGCCTGTAGTGTATCTGAATTCACATCAGCACACATTCACATACTCAAATGTACACACATATACACACACAGCAGCAGAATTGCTACTTGTAGGGGAGTTTAGCATATCATCTCACGCACCTGCGCATTTGTCATGATGTGAAAATACCGTAATGAAACCAAGCGAAGCACCTTAAATAAAATAACCGTAATTAACTGCAGTGAAGCGAAAACACACATAAAACCACAAACGAACACCAACTTGGACGTGAAGGTGAGAGCCGCATGACACCAGGCAAAGAGCCGCGGGTTGGCCACCTATGGCATATAGGGTCAATAAAGCCTGGACTTCACTCTCGGCTTATTTGTCCGTGTTTTTTTCCCCCCTGTTTTTAAACACTCAACGTTAACAGCCGTTGTTTACACAGCTAATATTTTTAAACAGATTTTTTTTTTTTTTAATAGTGGTTGTTGGTGCTTGACTGATCAACATACACTTTCAGTACCAGTCAAACGTTTGGACACACCTTCAATTTCAATGTATCGTCTTTATTTTTATTAATTACAAGTCACTTCATGTCTTAAAGTAATGATGGATGTCGTTTCTCTTTATTCAGTTGAGCAGTTCTTGGCATAATATAGTATGTTATTATTATACACACAGGACACTTTTTCCATGGAATAAAAATGTGTTCTATTCCCTTCTAGCAAGTTCTATTCATTTGGTTTGATAGCATGCAATATTGTTAGCGTATCGCTTATCCTACGTGTATTATGTCACTCTACCCAATGGAGAATGAGCATTGAATATGGTTTACGATATTGCAATGTTCGTCAAGACAAGATGACGTCGCACGTCGGAGATGTAAAACTTCCATGCTAGCGAGCGACTGAGACAATTTGTAAACAAACATGGCCGTGAGGTTTGCTTCGTTAAAAACAGAAGATTTTGAGAGAATTTTGGCTGTTAGGTCGCTCCGTTGTGTGTAGACATCGATGTTGATTTTAAAAGTAACTAAGTAAATTACAAAGGGAAATGAATACTTAAGTATAACTGAAAAATACTGTGGCGAGTGTACGTGAAAGAAGAGTCTGGAGACAGAAATCTTAGTTTCTTGGTCGTTAGCCTGTGCTAGAAGCTCTCTCTCGATAGCATTGGCTTGACTGGCGCTTGCGGTGGCCTTCGCTAACACTAGTGATGAATGCTACACCAGCTGGAAGGTAACTGGACTGCCACAACAGCAGCACCGAGTTGTGTGTAAGCTAGCGTTAGCCTTCGAGAATGCTGATACGAAGAGTCTGTATAATAATAATAATGGCTTTTTTTTCGCTGTATATCAGATATATTCCATTCAGCTACTCGTCTTCGACTCGTTCAGTATCATGCTAGCGAATGGAATATATCTGATATACCACTCAACGCCAGTCAATATTATTTTAATATAATACAGTTGTTGAAGAGAGCTATTTACTTATTTGTATTTTTATTATTTACTATTTTATCTCAAACGCATTAAGGCGGCAAGAAACTCATCCACTAATTACCTTTTGATGAGGCACAGCTGTTAATTGAAAAGCATCCCAGGTGACTACCTCATGAAGCTGGTTAAGATAATGCCAATAGTGTGCAGTGTGTCATCAAGGTAAATGTTGAAGAATCTAAAAATATGAAACATTTTTTCATTTAACACTTTTTTAAATCACATAATTCCATACCTGTTCGATATATTATTTCATAGTTTTAATGTCTTCAGTGTTGCTCGACAATGTAGAAAATAGTCACAATACAGAAAAAAAAAAAAACCTAGGAATGAGTAGGGGTGTACAAACTTTTGACTGGTACTGTACTGGGAGAGTATGTACCCTGAAGTAGAAGCTATTTAAAGAAAAAAAAAAGCGTTCTAAG
Organism: Neoarius graeffei; assembly: GCF_027579695.1. NCBI lineage: Eukaryota > Metazoa > Chordata > Actinopteri > Siluriformes > Ariidae > Neoarius > Neoarius graeffei. Next base: position 69,826,969 of record NC_083580.1, read on the forward strand.
AACTACGATCGTCTTCACTTCCTACAGTCTGGAAAAAAACGCACAAAAAAAAAAAAAAGGTGGGAACATCCTCTAACAGTTCTAAGAACTATGAAAAAGTTCCTCCGGTCTACTATTACTACTACGACGTCGACCTCAGTCGGGCAAAACACTGGACTCTCCACTCCTCTCTATCCATCATTAGGGTCCTCAATCCAATGGTGTCGACCACTCCAGCATCTTCTTTGAGGACATCCATCATTGTTTTGAGCGGCCGCCCAGGGCTGCTTCTGCCACGTGTGGGCTCCCATAATACCGTTACAGATGCTGGGATCTCTGGATGTCGGAGGCAGTGGCCGGCTAGCCTGAGTCGCCTTGCTGCTATTTTGTCTGAGACCCTACGTAGGCCTCCATACAATTCTTGATTGGTGATACGTTGCTGCCAGTTGATATTGTGAATGGTTCTTGTAGAACACCCGTCGAGGGACTTGGTAAGTGGAGTGGTCAGGGTCCAGGCCTCTCAGCCATTGAGCAGGATGGATTCAATGGCTGCTGTGAATATCCTGGCTTTTAACCCTCTTGATAACTTGGATGTCCAAACTCTTTTCAGGTTGTGGAGGGCTCTCCAAGCTCGTACCTTTCTCTCTTTAATGTCCCTCTCTGTGCTCTCCATTGGCATTGGTAGTTGCTGAGTGTGAAGGAAAATCCTCCGGTCTGAAAGTGCCAAATAAGACATTTCTCGTACCATTCTTGCGTGAAAATCCCAGGATGTCAGTTTCTTAAACACTCAAATCAGCCAGCCAGGCACCAGCAACCACGTTCCAGTCAAAGTCAAGCCACAGATCTCACATTTTCTCCCCGTTCTGGTTATTAACTGAAGCTCCTGTCCTGTATTTGCATGATGTTCTGCACTGCATGCCTGCTATACGATTAAGTAACGATAATTGCATGAAGGAGCAGGTGTATACAGTGAGTAAAAAGTATTTGATCCCTTGCTGATTTTGTTGGTTTGCCCACTAATAAAGACATGATCATTCTATACTTTTAATGGTAAATGTATTCTAACACGGAGAGACAGAATATCAAAAAGAAAATCCAGAAAATAACTTTAAAGAATATATATTAATTGATTTGTATTTCATTGAGGGAAATAAGTATTTGATCCCCTAGTATGCATTAGGAGTTCTGGCTTTCACAGACCAGTTAGACGCTCCCAATCAACTTGTTACCTGAATTGAAGACACCTGTTCTAACTCATCACCTGTATGAAAGACACCTGTTCACAGAATCAGACAATCAGACAGATTCCAAACTCTCCAACATGGGTAAGACCAAAGAACTCTCTCAGGACCTCAGAGACAGGATTGTTGACCTGCACAAATCTGAAATGGGCTACAAAAACATTAGCAAGATGCTGGGTATTAAAGTAACAACCATTGGTGCAATTGTGAGAAAATTTAAGAAGTATAACATGACCATCAATAGACCTCGGTCTGGTGTTCCACAGAAGATTTCACCTCGTGGGGTGGCAATGATCATGAGAACTGTGAGAAATCGGCTTGCAACCACACAGCGGGAGTTAGTGAATGACCTCAAGGCAGCTGGGACCACAGTCACCAGGAAAACAACTGGCAACACTTTGCGCCGCAATGGATTAAAATCCTGCAGTGCCCGAAAGGTACCCCTGCTTAAGAAGGCACATGTGGAGGCCCACCTAAAGTATGCCAATGATCACCTCAAAGATGTACAAAGTGATTGGGAGAAGGTTCTGTGGTCAGACAAGACCAAAATTGAACTATTTGGCCTAAACTCTACTCGTCATGTGTGGAGGAAGAAAAATGCTGCCTATGACCCCAGGAACACTGTGCCCACCGTCAAGCATGGAGGAGGAAGCATTATGTTTTGGGGGTGTTTCTCTGCCAAGGGCACAGGGCTACTTCACCGCATCAGTGGAAAGATGGATGGAGCCATGTACCGTGCAGTCCTGAGGGACAACCTCCTCCCCTCTGCCAGGAAGTTGAAAATGGGCCGTGGTTGGGTCTTCCAACATGACAACGACCCGAAGCATACAGCAAAGGGAACAAAGGAGTGGCTCAAGAAGAACCACATTAAGGTCATGGAGTGGCCCAGCCAGTCTCCGGACCTCAAGCCAATCGAAAATCTAGGGAGGGAGCTGAAGGTCCGAGTTGCCAAGCGACAGCCCACCAACCTTAATGATTTAGAGAGGATCTGCAAAGAAGAGTGGGCCAAAATTCCCCCTGATATGTGTGCTAACCTTGTGGTTAACTACAACAAACGTCTGTCCGCTGTGCTTGCAAACAAAGGCTTTGCCACCAAGTATTAAGTGCTTTTGGCTAGAGGGATCAAATACTTATTTCCCTCAATGAAATACAAATCAATTAAAATATATTCTTTCAAGTTATTTTCTGGATTTTTGTTTTGATATTCTGTCTCTCCATGTTAGAATACATCTACCATTAAAAGTATAGAATGATCATGTCTTTATTAGTGGGCAAACCAACAAAATCAGCAAGGGATCAAATACTTTTTACTCTCACTGTAGGTGTACGTAATAAAATGGCCAGCAAGTACAAGTCTTAAAAGCCTATTGTAAGAACAGATTGTACAACAAGAACACAAAGAGCCAGATAATCAGTGTTCCTATTTACTGTGCAGGAGGAACAAGTGTAGGATCCAAACAACCTGAAGCTACACATGTTTCGGAGCCACTGCGGCATCAACACACAATCCACCAAGAATTTAAAGCAGCTTACGGCCTGAAGAAACACACCCTCAAAGAATACCAAGACACTCGAGATATTTGCAAGTGCACACTTAGCGCAACACACACACCTTCTCAGCTGTTTCACATTTACTATAACCCTGCCTGACTGTGGCTATTATCATGTTTTCTCCCATTACTGTAGTGTAAATTGTTTTTAGTGTCCTTTTAACTGAATTACGCACTGCAGGGCCTTTATATTTAACAGCTGTTCCATGAAATCGAGTCGTACATGAGCTGGTAGCCAACGAGGCGCGGAACACAGAGTTGGCTATAAGCCGTGTACGACGAGATTGAGCGGAATAACTGTTTTATTCTATCCACATTCACTGGATTTTGAGAAAAGAGCATTTTTATTTTTTGCAAATTCGACAAATAAAAACTACACAAAACGTCTGACAAAATCATTTCCGCTTAGAATGTAAACAAACCGGCAGAGGTGGACAGTAACGAAGTACATTTACTTGAGTACTGTAATTAAGTACACTTTGAGTATCTATACTTTACTTGAGTATTTTTATTTTTTTTAAACTTATGACTAACTTCACGACATTTAAAAGGCAGATATCGTACTTTTCACTCCACTACAATTAGGTCCATATATATTTGGACACTGACACAAATTTTTTTTTTTACCTGTTTACTGAAACATATTCAAGTTATAGTTATATAATGGGCATGGACATAAAGTCCAGACTTTCAGCTTTCGTTTGAGGGTATCCACATTAAAATTGGATGAAGGGTTTAGGAGTTTCAGCTCCTTAACATGTGCCACCCTGTTTTTAAAGGGACCAAAAGTAATTGGACAATTGACTCAAAGGTTATTTCATGGGCAGGTGTGGGAAATTCCTTCGTTATGCCATTCTCAATTTAGCAGATAAAAGACCTGGAGTTGATTTGAGGTGTGGTGCTTGCATTTGGAAGATTTTGCTGTGAAGAAAACATGCGGTCAAAGGAGCTCTCCATGCAGGTGAAACAAGCCATCCTTAAGCTGCGAAAACAGAAAAAACCCATCTGAGAAATTGCTACAATATTAGGAGTGGCAAAATCTACAGTTTGGTACATCCTGAGAAAGAAAGCAAGCACTGGTGAGCTCATCAATAAAAAAAGACCTGGACGCCCACAGAAGACAACAGTGGTGGATGATCGCAGAATAATTTCCATGGTGAAGAGAAACCCCTTCACAACAGCCAACCAAGTGAACAACACTCTCCAGGAGGTAGGCGTATCAATATCTAAATCTACCATAAAGAGAAGACTCCATGAAAATAAATACAGAGGGTTCACTGCACGGTGCAAGCCACTCATAAGCCTCAAGAATCAAAAGGCTAGATTGGACTTTGCTAAAAAACATCTAAAAAAGCCAGCACAGTTCTGGAAGAACATTCTTTGGACAGATGAAACCAAGATCAACCTCTACCAGAATGATGGAAAGAAAAAAGTATGGCGAAGGCGTGGTACAGCTCATGATCCAAAGCATACCACATCATCTGTACAACATGGCAGAGGCAGTGTGATGGCTTGGGCATGCATGGCTGCCAGTGGCACTGGGTCACTAGCGTTTATTGATGATGTGACACAGGACAGAAGCAGCCGGATGAATTCTGAGGTATTCAGAGACATACTGTGTGCTCAAATGCAGCCAAACTGATTGGTCGGCGTTTCATAATACAGATGGACAATGACCCAAAACATAAAGCCAAAGCAACCCAGGAGTTTATTAAAGCAAAGAAGTGGAATATTCTTGAATGGCCAAGTCAGTCACCTGATCTCAACCCAATTGAGCATGCATTTCACTTGTTAAAGACTAAACTTCAGACAGAAAGGCCCACAAACAAACAGCAACTGAAAACCGCTGCAGTAAAGGCCTGGCAGAGCATTAAAAAGGAGGAAACACAGCGTCTGGTGATGTCCATGAGTTCAAGACTTCAGGCAGTCATTGCCAACAAAGGGTTTTCAACCAAGTATTAGAAATTAACATTTTATTTACAATTACAGTATTTAATTTGTCCAATTACTTTTAAGCCCCTGAAATGAAGGGATTGTGTTTAAAAAATGCTTTAGTTCCTCACATTTTTATGCAATCATTTTGTTCAATCCACTGAATTAAAGCTGAAAGTCTGAACTTCAACTGCATCTGAATTGTTTTGTTCACAATTCATTGTGGTAATGTACAGAACCAAAATTAGAAAAATGTTGCCTCTGTCCAAATATTTATGGACCTAACTGTACATTTCTATCAAGGTCCTCGTTACTACGAAGCAGCTTTGAAAGTGGATGTTTTTTTCTTTTCTAAAACGTGATGTTTTTTATCGCACGTGACGCTGAGACGGCCGATCAGTAATCACTAGGGTCACGTCACGTCCACAGACTGGATAAAATCAAGTTGAATGATTTCTCAGCAGCGTTATTTGAACATGATCAGTTGATGGCAGAATGGAATGAGGCAGTTCTTCTGGACAATGCACGCACACATGGCTTTACCCAGAACCAATATTTCAGTTTTCTGAAAGGATTAAAGATTCGTTTTGTTTTAAATGTTTGCCAAAAACGAACCACATCACGGCCTACAAAAACTCACCATCCAACCTGCGGAAGCATAGTGAGGTATGTAAATGTTTTATTCCCAGAGAAAGCTTGCAACGAAGTTGTCTGTGCTTTTAGAGCTAGCGATAACATTGCAATAGCTATGCAGTCTGGTTAGTCAAATGACTTTCTATGGATTTTCCCGCCAAGTTGCCGTAGCCTTGTCCACAGCTAACGATAACACATAGCTAGTTAACTTGGACACTGTTAGTTAGCATGTTAAAAACTGAGTTATGCTAGCATGAATAACGTTAACTTATCTGAAGTCCTTTCAGAAATGTGTTTCAGCATAATCTTGCCAAATAAACAATGTAAAAATCTTTCTTTTCTAGTAGCGTTAGCTACCCAATATGATTTCGAGTTTGAAAAGAGTTTGCTAGCATGTCAGGTGGAGTTTCACTGACTAGCTAGCTTAAAGTTAAACCACCATGATGGCACAGCATGTATTCATTTTTGTGAATTCACATTTCTGTCTTTGGTAACGGCATTAGGTTTTTGCAAGCGTTGTGGCAATAATACAACAATGTGTTGATAGAAAATGTACTCTTTTTTTTGGGTGACCCAAAAAAAAGTTTACACTTTCATAAATGAAACTTCCAACACCATGTATCTCAGCTTCTAATACAAATTTTATTAACAATCTATACATCATTAGAAACAGCATACACCGTAGATTCTACTTCTCGATGTGGCCTCCTCCGACTGCCATGACCGCCTCCAGATGACTGCGGAAAACTTGACAAGTCTTCTTGATGTAGGATGCTGTCATCCGGTTCCAAGATCTCAGAACAGGCCTCTGCAAGGCTGGTACAGAAGGGTGGGGCTTCTTACAGGCACTGTCCTCCACAGTTGCCCAGATACTATAATCCAGTGGATTAAGATCTGGACTCTGGGGAGGCCACATATCCTTGGGCCAGAATGCTTCCAGGTTGGCATTCAACCATTCTTGGGTCCTCTTGGAAGTGTGAGCAGGGGCATCGTCTTGTTGGAACACATAATTCCCATCAGGGTAGTTGGTCTGGATCCATGGCTTGACTTTTTTTCTGCAGAATGTCCAGATATTCCTCAGTGTTGATGCGTACACCTGAGGGAATGAAAACTGGAGGCATCTTCTTGCCATCCGAGGAGATGAGACCAAAAACCATGACTGAAGCTGGGTGCTTTGTAGTGTTAGCATACTTTACAGCATCAGGTACATCTGCGGGATCACCTCCAATCCATCGGTTGTTTCTTCAGTTTGATATGGCATCGACAGTGAAGATCTTTTCATCTGAGAACAAGATCGCATGACCAGATCTTAATCCAATGGATTAAGATCTGGACTCTGGGGAGGCCACATATCCTTGGGCCAGAATGCTTCCAGGTTGGCATTCAACCATTCTTGGGTCCTCTTGGAAGTGTGAGCAGGGGCATCGTCTTGTTGGAACACATAATTCCCATCAGGGTAGTTGGTCTGGATCCATGGCTTGACTTTTTTTCTGCAGAATGTCCAGATATTCCTCAGTGTTGATGCGTACACCTGAGGGAATGAAAACTGGAGGCATCTTCTTGCCATCCGAGGAGATGAGACCAAAAACTTGATGCTGCTTGATGTTGAACAACATCAAGCAGCATGCTTGATGTTGTTCAACAATGCCTTGGACCGTTTCAACCTACTTTCTCTTTGAGCTTTAGTAAGAAGTGGAACCTTCACCCTGGCCCTGGACTTCATGTTAAGGTCATTCTTGACAAGTCGTTGCATTGAGGAAAGACTGACATCAAGCTCAGAAGCCATTTTTCTCATGGACCTGACAGGATTGGACTTGATTCGTCGTTTACCCTTGTTAATCATGTGTTTTGTTCGTACAGACTGAAGGCGACCAGATCCAGGCTTTCTTTTGGCTGTTCCAGTGCATTCTAACTTGTTTTTAATTTTGTACACTGCACATCTTGATATTCCCAGCTATGCTGCAATCTCGGTAGGAGACAGTCCGGCACGCAGTAATTCAGGCACAGCAGAAGTTTTCTTCATTTTCAAACGAAGCACATGTAGTTGAGTGAAAAGAGCACAGCAGTGGAATTAGGAGTTCAACAGCAATCGTTGGAGCGTTGAACAAAGTTAAAGAGACCTAAATTGGTGTTTATATAAGCAATCAACCAAGTGTAAACTTTTTTTGGGTCACCCTTGTAAGTATTTTTCAAAGCAAGAACTTCAGTACTTTAACTTAAGTAAAAATAAATAATTTACTAGACAACTTTCACTTGTACTGGAGTCACATTTGACCAGTGGGATCTGTACTTTGACTTGAGCAATGAAGTTGGGTACTCTGCCCACCTCTGCAAACCACTGAAATGACAGTAGCAATTTGTGAAAAATGCTAAAATAATTACATTACATGGCATTTAGCAGACGCTCTTACCCAGAGCGACGTACAACGAGTGCAAAAGTCAGGTGCACAAAGTGCTGAACTTCTAGATGAGAAAGTTCTAGCGCCAACTGAACAAGTGACATCAATACCTAGTGTAATATGCTGTTGAAATATCAATACCCAGAACTCAAAAGAGCTAACCCCAGGTTAGACCGTACACAGCCTGGGCTGGTCAAGACCAAAACGCAGTTACACAGTGGGCAGGGAAGAAGGGGAGAGGTGCAGCCTGAAGAGGTGAGTCTTCAGGTTGCGCTTGAAGGTGGTCAGGGAGTCGGCAGTTCTGACCCTGATGGGAAGGTCATTCCACCAACAGGGAACCAGGACAGACCGTCGTCTTGAGCGGGCAGGGTAGGAATGGAGAGGAGAGGAGGAGGGGCCAGGTGACCAGTAGTAGCTTAGCGTAGGAATCTGGCTGGTGTATGGGGCAGATCAAACTCTGGAGACATGCTGGCCCTAACCCTTTGAGAGCCTGGTAAGCTAGCACCAATGTCTTAAATTTTTTTAAGATTTTTTGGGGGGGGGCTTTTTTCACCTTTATTGGATAGGACAGTGTAGAGACAGGAAATGAGCAGGAGAGAGAGACGGGGAGGGATCGGGAAATGACCTCGGGCTGAATCGAACCCGGGTCCCCGGATTCATGGTATGGCGCCTTATCCACCTGAGCCACGACGCCCCCACAATGTCTTAAATTTGATGCGAGCTGCGACAGGTAGCCAGTGCAGTTCGACAAGCAGAGGGGTGACATGGGAAGAACGAGGGAAGCTGCAGCATTCTGGATGAGCTTCAGGGGTCTGATGGCAGAAGCTGGAATAATTAAAGGAGAAGTGAAGGCAAATTTTTTAACATCAAAATTCTATTTCTCTCATTTTATTAAATATAAGAATGCATTTTTGATCGCTATTTTGTCACTGCTGTAGCAAGTTATGAGTGTTTGGAATATGCTATGTAATATATATATATATATATATATATATATATATATATATATATATATATATACACACACCAGTCCATATGTCAAAGCGATGGCCGTAAACAGGATTCGTTGAGACCTGTGCGAGACATCGTAGGACGGAAGTACTGTAAAACGTACAGCGGAAATCAAAGTGACCAACATCTGCCAACGTTGTCGAAAGACGCGCGCGCCCTCTTTCGAATGCTGACATAATCAAGCCGGAAGTTTTGTTTGTTTTGATAGCAGTCAGGAAAGTTTGAAAAAAAGTCAACAGTAATTGTCATTTAAACTCGTTTTTGTGAAATATTTCGTTTGGAAAACAGTTTTCAAAATGGCGGCACTGACACCTGGCTGACACTTCACGTTTCGAAGTCTCGTGAAGATCGCGCGGATAAGCAACGCCTGCCGTGGACCAAACGAACTAAATTCAACATGGCTAAAAACTGAATAGGCCGATAAGTATAATATTTAATTGCAATTAGTTGCCAATACAAGTCACGATATAAGGTTACTAAAACCAAAAACAATTATACAACACGTTAATTAAGAAATAAAGCAAGTTTAAAAATGACTTCAGTTCTCCTTTAATTGAAATGTGCTCATCCATGTTTTGGGTTTCTTTGGAGGGTTTTTTTTTTCCTATCATGTAAGAAGACCATTATAAAATAATAATCCACACTATTATGTAAGGTAAACGTATTTTAACTAGAAATATAAATAAAAAGAAATAAAGCAAGTTGAAAAATGACTTCAGTTCTCCTTTAATAATAATTCTTGAAAAATAAAAGATACGTTCTTACCATCAAATACTTTTATTCCATTTTTTTTTTTTTGCTTTTTTGGGGTTTTGAGTAGTTTTTATTTCGTCCTTGGTTGGTTCAGTAACATTCGCCGTGATTTTCTTTTCTTCTTTTTTTGGCTGCTGGCAAACCAACTTCAAGGTGCATTACTGCCACCAACTGGGCTGGAGTGTGGAACAGGGGCTATTGGGTGGGGTGGGTGGGGTTACGACTACAGTATATTATTTTAGCCATTTCTGTTTCTTTTAAATACTTGAGAACAAAGTGAGATATCTGACTCGATGTGCTCAGCCATTTTGTTTTTCCTCTACTCACAGTACGAGCTGATATCCTAGTAGTAGAGTAGTCAATCAGAGCCTGTGATTGCTCATAGCCAGTGACTGTATGTATGTGTGTTGTTTTATGTATATATACACACACACACACACACACACACAGGTAGTCGTCGACTTACGACCTATGCGACTTACGACCGTCTGGTTATGACCAGTGTTGGGCACGTTACTTTCAAAAAGTAATTAGTTATAGTTACTAGTTACTTTTCCCAAAAAGTAACTGAGTTAGTAACGGAGTTACTTTGTCATAAAAGTAACTAATTACCAGGGAAAGTAATTACATTTTGTGTAGTTACATTTTGTGTTACCCCCCCCAAAAAAAAAAATCAATCAAATTCAATTAGTGTAATCATAATAAAAGTGAATGTTAAATGTGTTTAATGACTGAAATGGACACTTAACAGAACCAATCAGTAACATTATCTACACTATATTAATATTTTTGTGGGACAATGTGAGATAAGACATCTATCAAATTTAATATATTTTTGTAGTTATTAAAATTATGTTACTAATTACTGGCCACTGACGAGGACAAACGCTTTGTTCCTCGACATAATATGCATTGCACGTACACATTTTTGCCTTCTATTTCAAGTAATGAAAAGTAATGGCTGTATTTCCAATGTGAAAGCGCAGTGTTGGGCTGACTGCTCGCCATCGCTGTGTCTTCTGATTGAAAGTGTGCGCAGTAGTGCAGTAGGCGTGGCCTACCTACGTATGTTGTCCAAATCTACTCTGATTGGCTTACTGTGCCGTTGTCTCGCGTCTCCCCGCCCCACTCTAAAGCAGAGTAAAGAAAGGCTGAACGAGCAGCATGCCAGATGAAAACAGCTTTAATAAAGTAACGCATAGTATTTTATTGTAAGTAACGGGAACGGCGTTATAACGATGTAAAAAGTAATTAGTTAGATTACTCGTTACTAAAAAAAGTAACGCCGTTAGTAACGCCGTTTATTTCTAACGCCGTTATTCCCATCGCTGGTTATGACTGGCAAGTGTTTCCTAGCTGAGCGTACGACAGTTTCCGCCCCAGCTCCCGGCAGCGCCTCTCGCCGCGTACAACAGTTTCCGCCCCAGCTCCAGGCACATGCGCAGTCTCTCTCTCGCGCACTCCGTCATACAGTTTCCGCCCCAGCTCCTGGTTTATGAAACGAGCAAATGCTCCCGCCAGCCCGAGCGCTGCAACAGCTGATGATGACATAGACGACCCACAGCCAAGCACCACTGATGCCAGCGGTCACTAAATTTTGTATTTTGCTATGTTTTACATTTGTATTTTGGTATGTTTCAAACTAAAATGTTTTCTATTTTTCACACCTGCATTTCGTATTTTGTGTTTTGCACATATTCAACGAATTGTACTGTACGCAGTGTAGTATGCAGTGTTTGACTTAAACCAAATAATGAGCCAAGGTAATGAAATAAGAAAATGTTGATAAAATAAGACTTTAAGATGATTACAATATCATTACGCATCACAATATACTTACGTTCATTTAACACAGGCCGACTTACGACCAGATCGGTTTACGACCAGAAACGCAGTCGTAAGTCGACGGCTACCTGTATATATACAGTATATATATTAGTGATGCACTGTGAAACTTCTTACTGCACACTACAGGAAAATTTCTCATGAGTAACTTCACACTCCAGGCTGAGCTGCACAAGTGAGACTTCCTTATGTGCAGATTTTGCACGGCATATGAAAGTCCTGTGCGTGGAGATGAATACTGTACACCACGGATGGCTGCCATGTCGCAAATAGTCATACAGTAGGGATAGTTCTGCTAGCAACATTCGCTCATGTAAAAACTCGAGCCTCCTGACAATTCGGCTGCTACGGCATCATCTCCAGAAGCTAAACCCAAAGACAGGGCCACAGGAAGGAATCTGCTCGCGATAGACAAAATCGAATCAACAAAGCAGCGAACACCTCCTCATCGAGACGAGTGCTCTGATGCGATTCTCTCTGCCAATGTCATACACCCACGGCATGCTGCTGAAAAGACAAGCAGGTCGGGATCGGGGGAGTTTCTGGGTAGGATTTTTCACTTAATACATCAGTGCAGAGAGGAGAGGAGACGAGCAGAGACTGAGTGGATTGCATTGTTTTTGCTTTTTTTTGAATACTTGTGTGGGAACAAGAGAGAAATGAGGCACGGCTCAGAAAATTTTTCCTCGGAAATGCAATCAAATTAAAGTACGGGAATTTAACGTCAGTAAAGTAAGTATAGTAAAGTGCAAATAAATGCATAAAAATAAAACTCAAGTATAGTAACAAAGTGCAACTACTCGAGCACTTTCCACAAAACAGTGTGAATTGTTTTCTATGCTCAGGAAACTACGAAATACCCGAGCAAACCTTCACCACTTTCAATATGCAAGGTTCTATGAATATGCATGAATATGCAAACATGCCCTCGATCCAACTTCACCACCCACTGCGCTCTCACAAAAAAGTCTAGAGGCCATCCGAGAAAACACAACCCTGGATGCAAGAACCATCTGGCCACCAAAACCTGGGAGTTGTTGGTGCATCACAATAGTCTAGAGAAGTTTAGTTGCTGTAAAACTGGACTGTATTTTTCTGTATGGAGCTTAACGCCGCGTTAATCGGCTAACCGCTTTTGAATCAGTTCATCACAGACATGAGTTGAGTTCTAGTATCAGAGTCTTGATCATCATACAACCCCCTGGCAAAAAGTATGGAATCACCAGTCTTGGATGAGCACTCATTCAGACGTTTTATTCTGTAGAACAAACTGAGATCGCAAACATGATACAACAATAAAGTCATTCCAAAGTGCAACTTCTTGGCCTTCAGAAACACTAAAATAAACGAAGAAAATACATTGTGATAGTCAGCAAATGTTACTTTTATAGACCAAGCACAGGGAAAAAAATATGGAATCACTCAATTTTCAGGTAGAAAATAAGGACTCAGTCAATTTCCTTTCTCTAAATTGACACCTGCCTCAGATTAGATCTGCTCGTTAGTCTGCAGTTAGAAACAGCGCAGTTATCACACCTTGGAGGGCTGCTGGACCAAGTGGATTGGCAAGAATCATGGCTCCAACAAGAGAGATGTCTCTTGAAACAAAAGAGAGGATTGTCAAACTTCTTAAAGAAGGTAACTCTTCACGCATGGTTGCCAAAGATGTGGGCTGTTCACAGTCAGCTGTATCTAAGATATGGACCAAGTACAAACAGCATGGGAAGGTTTTGGGCAATTCCATGTAAATGTCAACCTCACCATGCAAAAATAAAGCAACATGTAATACATCAAAACCACTCCCAGAGATCTCACCTAGGCCTGTATTTTACAGATGTGAATAAGTTGAACCAATTTGTCACATTTTGATCACCTAATACGTCACTGTCAGTCTTTCTTTCTTATAATGTAAAACCCAAGCTAAAATCAACTTTGATCATGTACAATTCTATATTATTGCCACAAGCCACAGAAATGTATGCTAAAATCTGTAAAACAATAGCCATCCTAAATATTATTTAAGAACTTTGATAGTTTTAGCTGATATTTAGAGAGTTTTTCAAAGGGTTATGGTGGTTAAATTGCTGATTTTCTAAACATATGCCATGTCTATTTCAGACGCGTCACATCCATAACGGAATTTCATCACATCCATAACGCTGACTTTTCCTTCCGAAACTCTGCATGAAATACAAAATATTTTAAACAAAGATTTTTTAATATTCACCTTGGACCTCTCTATCAAATGGATATCTCCATTTCGACATTAGGTTTACAATTTCACAGAGTTTGATAAAAATGTAGTCACCCAAGAAAAGTGATACTTTTTCTGTCACATCCATAACGCATCTTTTATTGGCATTTTCTGGCATGCCCTAGATGTACTATGGGAATTGTTCTTGTTCTATCACTTCTCCAGTATGGTACAGCCTTAAAATATGCAACACCTGTTTAAATACTGGGAGACAATAAAACATGCACTGGGTCATTTGTTGCCATTTTGAGTTCAAGTGTCACGTCCATAACGCTGGAATTGCTCTTTTAAAAGCCAAGCGTACTGGTAGACCAAGGAAGACATCAAAGCGTCAAGACAAAAAACTTAAGGCCATACGTCTTGAAAACCGAAAAAGTACAACAAAACAAACGAAGCATAAATGGGAGGAAGCTGGAGTCAATGTACAAGTATGTGACCGAACCGTGAGAAATCGCCTAAAGGAAATGGGATTTTCATATAGGAAAGCTAAAAGAAAACCGTCATTGACACCTAAACAGAAAAGAACAAGACTACAATGGGCTAAGGAGAAGCAATCATGGACTGTGGATGACTGGCTGAAAGTTATCTTCAGTGATGAATCACGAATCTGCATTGGACAAGGTGATGATGCTGGAACTTTTGTTTGGTGCCGTTCCAGTGAGATTTATGAAGAGGACTGCCTGAAGAAAACATCCAAATTTCCACAATCCTTGATGATATGGGGCTGCATGTCAGGCAAAGGCACTGGGGAGATGGCTGTGGTTACTTCTTCAATAAATGCACAGGTTTACATTGACATTTTGGACAGTTTTCTTATCCCTTCAATTGAAAAGATGTTTGGGGATGATGAAATAACTTTCCAAGATGACAATGCATCGTGCCATAGAGCAAAAACTGTGAAAGCATTCCTTGGTGAAAGACACATCCAGTCAATGTCATGGCCTGCAAATAGTCCAGATCTCAACCCAATAGAAAACTTGTGGTGGAAATTGAAAAAAATGGTCCACGACAAGGCTCCGGCCTGCAAAGCTGATCTGGCAACTGCAACCAAAGAGAGTTGGCACCAGATTGATGAAGAATACTGTTTGTCACTCATCAAGTCCATGCCTAAGAGACTGCAAGCCGTTATAAAAGCCAGAGGTGGTGCAACTAAGTACTAGTGATGTTTTGAATGTTCTTTTGTTTGTCTGTTTTTCATGATTCCATATTTTTTTCCTCAGAATTGAGTGATTCCATATTTTTTCCCTGTGCTTGGTCTATAAAAGTAACATTTACTGACTTCCACAATGCTTTTTCTTCATTTCTTTTAGTGTTTCTGAAGGCCAAGAAGTTGCACTTTGGAATGACTTTATTATTGTATCATGTTTGTGATCTGAGTTTGTTCTACAGAATAAAACGTGTGAATGAGTGCTCATTCAAGACTGGCGATTCCATACTTTTTGCCAGGGGTTGTATTCTCAGTGATTTCTGTAACTGGAACGGTAGCCAAACCTTCAAAATACGCCAACAAACAAGACTATTACTACTACTGCTTCCTATTAGATAATGTTAAGTAAAGAATAAAACACAGCAGGGCATGAGTTTATAGGAAAACAATCCACAACAGCGTAGTGTGATGTGACCTGACTTGAAGTGGAGTTAAAGGCGACATATGATACCCCTTTTCCACAAGTTAACACGATTCCCTGAGGTCCTAATCAAATGTCTGTGACATGCTTTGGTCTAAATACCACAAGGATAAATCCCCGCAGCTAACCGTCTCACCCTGCCGCAACAGCTCTGATCGAAACGGCTCATTTGTGCACCTGTTCCTTTAAAACCCTTTGGTGACTGACCCCTTGAAAATGGTTCCTCCAGGAACGATGACGTTTCAGTTGTCAAGACAACGGAAAAACTAAAATACAAGAGCATTTTGTTTTGTGCACAAGAGCATTGTGACGTATCTTTCTGTTTTTGTATTTTAGTTTTTCCGTTGTCTTGACAACTGAAAAGTCATCGTTCCTGGAGGAACCATTTTCAAGGGGTCAGTCACCAAAGGGTTTAATGATAATGAGCCACTGCTCACCCCATCCCCTTCTTTCACCAGCCAATCAGATAGCACTTTCCTCATGAATATTCATTTACAAAGGTAGTTCTCAAGCTGTGAGTGGAGACACTCAGATGAGGGGGTGGGATCATGCTAATGAGCACCACCTGTGGCATAGAAAGTGGAGCTAAATCTGAAAGGCTTGTTGAAAGGCACGTTTTCTGAAAAAGGAGCACAAAAGACAGACTGGATGTCTTCTTTCAGAGTTTGTGTATTGGTAGGCTCCAGATATGCCTCGGTCACAACCGGCCGTACGTGCTCCTATGGCCGGTCTACATGCAAAAAACGCAAGAAACGCACGGAGGGCGCGCGTGTGACGTGCTGATTTTCGAGCCGCAGACCGGCCGCAGAGGTTCTTCGTCATGTCAAACAAACTCTACGGGTGCTTACGTTTTTTTCAGGTTGCAAGACAAACTTACGGCCAACGTGCGTCTTTCTCCACGGACAAAAAAAAACGCAGCGATTTGGGAAACGCCAAAAAAAATCGTACGTCCGGTTGTGACCTAGGCTATAAACACAACGTATGTGCACAAGCACTGAAAAAGTGAGTTTTTCACAATGCTTTAATGCTAGCCAAGAGACGCGGCTTATTTTCTTCTTTCACATCCTGAAGGGGGCGGCACAGTGGTGTAGTGGTTAGCGCTGTCGCCTCACAGCAAGAAGGTCCGGGTTCGAGCCCCGTGGCCGGCGAGGGCCTTTCTGTGTAGAGTTTGTATGTTCTCCCCGTGTCCGCGTGGGTTTCCTCCGGGTGCTCCGGTTTCCCCCACAGTCCAAAGACATGCAGGTTAGGTTAACTGGTGACTCTAAATTGACCGTAGGTGTGAATGTGAGTGTGAATGGTTGTCTGTGTCTATGTGTCAGCCCTGTGATGACCTGGCGACTTGTCCAGGGTGTACCCCGCCTTTCGCCCGTAGTCAGCTGGGATAGGCTCCAGCTCGCCTGCGACCCTGTAGAACAGGATAAAGCGGCTAGAGATAATGAGATGAGATGAGAGATCCTGAAGGGATGCAACTTGCAGCGCAGCAGTTTGCCAGTGAGAACAAATTTTATTTCAATAATGAACATGTCATACTTTTATAGTAAGTATGACATGTTGTTCAAACATAGTACACTTATAGTAACTTTTAATGTTATCAAACATCTGTGAGACAAGGTAGTTCCTCTTATCAATTTCATTATTACATTACTGGGGGAAGCCACTGCCTAATGGTTAGAGAAGCAGCTTTGGGACCAAAAGGTTGCCAGTTCGATTCCCTGGCCCAGCAGGAATGGCTGAAGTGCCCTTGAGCAGGGTACCTAACCCCCAACTGCTCCCTAGGCTGCTCTGGGTGTGTTGTACGTCGCTCTGGATATGAGTGTAATGTAATTATTACATTACATTAATGGCATTTTGCATCAAACTGGCAACCTTTTGGTCCCAAAGCTGCTTCTCTAACCATTAGGCCATGGCTTTGCCATCATAGCAGCTATAAACAACTGTTCCCTCATTAGGCTCTGTTTTTCACCCCCTAAGAAAAAAACAACAACAACATGCACATGCACCCTGAAAGTGTACACTAAGGCCAAGTTTACATTACACCGTATCTGTCTCGTTTTCTTCGCGGATGCACTGTCCGTTTACATTAAACCGCCTGGAAACGCCTGGAAACAGGAATCCGCCAGGGTCCACGTATTCAATCCAGATCGTGTCTGGTCCGGTGCTGTGTAAACATTGAGAATACGCGGATACGCTGTGCTGAGCTCTAGCTGGCGTCGTCATTGGACAACGTCACTGTGACATCCACCTTCCTGATTTGCTGGCGTTGGTCATGTGACGCGACTGCTGAAAAACGGCGCGGACTTCCGCCTTGTATCACCTTTCATTAAAGAGTATAAAAGTATGAAAATACTGCAAATACTGATGCAAATACTGCCCATTGTGTAGTTATGATTGTCTTTAGGCTTGCCATCCTTCCACTTGCAAGTGGTAAGTGATATGCGCTGGGATCACACACACAGCGGCTCAGTCCCGAATCACTGCTCGTGCACTTCACTCGCGCGCTCTGTGAGCTGCACAGGGCCGGAGTGCGCACCCTCCAGAGGGCACTCGCTGTTCAGGGCGGAGTGATTTGGAGCGCAGGATGCCTGCGGAGCCGAGCGTATCCGTGTATTGGTGTTGCTGCGTGCACGCGAATCGTGTATTGGTGTTGCTGTGTGCACGCTAATCGTTTTAAAAACGTTAATCTGATGATCCGCTGATACGGTCTAATGTAAACCCCACCTAACCGTCAAAAAATTTCCTTTGAAGGAAAAATATTACAAAGCACTGACACTGGAGACTCCTTCCATAAATCTTCAACATCTAATTATATTCTCTGTTTTTCTTCATATTTAAAAAAAAGAACAAAACTTTAAAAAAAAAAAAATCCGCTAATGACTCATCTTAGACTGCAAAACGCCCACCACTGAAGCAACAACAGCACGTTTGAACAAGCGAAACAAATATAAACTATAATCTGAATTCCAGCCAGCAAGATTGTCAGAGCTGCTGTTACAGGAAATGAATCAACACCTTGACCAGTCAGACTTGTATAATAATTTACATGAACCATGATAAGTTCAAACCCATGCACTCAGACTAAAAGATGGAAGAACAATCTTTTATGGAAGTACTTAAAGCATGGATGCAAACGGCGCGCCTTTTGGCGGATGCCGCCTTTTTCACGACTGTCTGGGGGACTTGTGTGAATCGCGCAGATCCGATGAGGGTTTTTTTTTTGGGGGGGGGGGGGGGGGGGGGGGGCGTTGGAGTGTCTGATTATAATTTCTTCAAAGTAAATTCTGTATTAAAATTACTAAATAAGCAAATGCCGTTATAGTCCATGAAACATAGGAAGTACAAGTATGCAAGGATTTCCATCAGTCCAACGAAAGTTACGTAATTGGCTTTACGTGCGCAGCTTTTTGATTTACTGTTTTCTTCTCATACTTGTACTTCCTATGTTTCATGGACTGTAACGGCATTTGCTTATTTAGTAATTTTAATACAGAATTTACTTTGATGAAATTATAATCAGACACTCCAACGCACCCCCCCCCCCCCCAAAAAAAACCCAAAAACCTCATCGGATCTGCGCGATTCACACAAGTCCCCCAGACAGCCGTGAAAAAGGCGGCATCCGCCAAAAGGCGCGCCGTTTGCATCCATGTAAAAGTGCATATCCTGAACCAAATTTTTTTTTTTTTATATATATATATGAAAGTATGTCCCTTTACATACTCATCCAGAAGGGTAATCTTGCACAAGGCCATCTGTCTACAGCAGAAAAAACATAAAATAACAAAACACGTCTGGAAAAATCCCAAGGGAGTCTGTAGCCAGAATCGTGACGTTACCTGCGGAAGCGCCAGCAGGCTGCGCGAGCTTGCACGGTTTCAGTGCACAGCCTGTGTAGACCAACTTTAGCAGCTAGCGATTTTGCATTGAAATATGGAATTGTCACCTGAGCGCGATGTGGGAAACGATGAGTACTAATCCCATCAAGATTGGTGTTGCTACACCCTCCTACGATACATCTGTTAACCATTTTAATAATTACGCGATAACGTTGAAGAAATTTGCAGAAAACCACCAGGTCGTTTTCTCATAAACAAACCAGCGCTGACGTAGGATTCAGAAGGAGGCGTCCCGCACGCGACATCACGAAAATCAATGTTTCCTGGGAAATCCAAATGCCAAGTTTTTTCAGAGGCGGACCAATTCGCCTCAAATGGCTCGATTTCAACTGAATTTTTCTGGCATTGCGCAAGGTAAAAAAAATTGCGTAAAATGCAAAATGTGACAGATATTTGACTAAAGTTTAATATAAAATAGGAGAATTACATTGATCTTGCTCCTGAATTTACCTGTGATATGCACTTTAAAGGTCCAGTTTAAAAAAAAAAAAAAGTGTGATTTTTTTTTTTTCTCCGTTGCCAGGTTAACAATTTTGGCCCAAATGCCATCTTATATGATCGGAATTAGCTACACAAGAGGGGTTTACTGTTTAAAGATGATGTTTTTAATGCAGGGGTGAGTCGGGTCTAAATTATTAGTTGACAGTCCAGTGACCTGAAATGCGACAAACTTTCCACTGACCTCTCTCTCTCTCTCTCTCGCTCATGAGATGAGGTGAAGCACTGGTGGTTGCTGTAAGGTCTCAATTAAGGAAAGGTCACACGGTCACTCAGCACAGCCAAACGATGCCCGTGCATTCTGACCCCTCTTCCTGCCCTTTTCTCACTCACCCCTACACAGACACTTTTCCTCCTCACTCGTTTTCTCTCACCCCTACACAGTCTTTCTCTCCCTCGCCCATGTGCATGTTCTGTGCCCCTTTTATTGACCGGGCTTGTCAGTCATGTTCTGTTCACGAGCCAGTTTTGAAATAGCTGGAATGCAAACATGGGAGGAGGAGGAAGAGGAGGAGGAAAACAAAAAACAAAAATGAGTGAACGAAAAGCTGCATAAATAAAAACAAACAGCCAGAAGTGCATGTGGTTATGAAAATGGGACTACTGGAGTGTGCGTGGTTATTTGGATTGCGCCACTTGGGCTGCTTTAGAACAGGAGACATTAATGCAGGGGGATAAGCGTGCTTCTGTAAAAATAAAGAGGATGCAACAAATGTTTACAGTGTGAGAGTGAATTTATTCCAAAAAAAATAATAATAATAATCATCATCACACCCTGGTTGCCTCTTGATATTGCCCTGGCTCAAGAGTACACCATGCTTTGGTGAGAAAAAAAACAGCACAAATACCGTAAAATACCAAATAATAGCCCGGGCGATTATTTGTCTCAATCACGTAAGAGACCCGGCGCGTATTAGAGACTAGGCGGCTATTTGGAACAGGCGATTAATTCCTTCTTCACAAACACCTTCCCCAAAATCTACCTCAAAACGGGGAAAAAAAATCATTCTCAGATAGGCCTACTTTTAACCAGTATAACTTACAGTTTGTTTAGAGTTAGATTACAGATAGCACGGTGCCGACTTCGGGGAATTTTGAAGACGCAGAATGCATCTTCGCATGGCACAGTCGGGGTGGATAAAGGATAAATCACACACCTTTTCCTGTTAATGACTAGTTAAGCGCATGCTTTACAAAATAATCAAGAAACCACACCATTGTCTGTGCGCAGCACTGTGATTTAATTACTCTGCAAAGTTATGGTCACTTGCTATCACCCTCACCCATGCAGCCTCCACCCTTTGCGCTTCGCGATGTCTGTCAATCTGAAATTGCATGGAGGGCACGACGTTGAAGCAACATAATTAGGGTGCGAAGTGTCAAACCAAAGGGTTTTTTCTTATGCTGAAAAATAAGTGACCTGCAGTGGCTACATACTGTCATCTTGCATCACGTTTCTCTCCAAGACGTCTCCCTATTTGGCCGATATGAGCCTATTCCCCGAGTGAGTTGGTACGGTGGCTCGACCCCGTAGAAAACTTAAAGTTCGGATGAAAGTTAGTTGAATAGGTTACTGACTTGTAGGCCTACATGTTGCCTGCCTGACGCGTGCTTCTGCCCAACTTGCACGACAGATTACTTGTTGAAAAGGCCGCTTGGATTAGATTGGCCGCGAGCAGACTGAAATGCATGTTAGAACGCTCTCACCTTTTTTGTAAAGCGTCTTCCAGATCCGAATGGGTAAGGGCAAGTGAAATGGTATAAGGTCTTTAATAAAACTCAGTGTGTGCTTTGATGCATGCATTCGGCAATTTAGGTCGTTTAACAGAAGCAGCAGTCCAACCTTGGAAACCTGCAGTCCTCAATGTCACCACACACGCTGGCTTTCGTTGGGTATACCCAAAGGGGTGGCTAAGACATCTGTCAAAAGTTACGGAGTTGCATTCCTCAAGAAATATTACGGTAGACCAAGATTATAACATTGAAATGGCATGTTTATTATCACGTAACAAAATGTTGTAAACAGTATTATAGAAATAATTTCATTCATTCATTCATTCATATTGTTTCGGTAGAAAACTATGCAATGCAAAATCGTTTAAACACCAGAAAACCAGAAAAGTGCTGGGCCTCAAGATTCTAGATAGAACGTTCGGACGCTTTTTTTTTTTTTAGACCCCGGCGAGTATTCGGAACCGGCCTTTATTTGTCACAACACACGCGTACACCCGGCCGTTAAAGGGAACTCGGCGGTTAATTGGAACTCGGCTATTATTTGGTATTTTACGGTACAAACAACATGATCAACTGGAACAAAAATAAAATAAACCACGAAGCTTCATGCAAATTTTTAAACTCACACTATCAGGAATTCTGGTACTGAGGATTATGTAGGTGTCAGAAACGTGGTCTCGTATCACTCCCAAAAACTGTCCGAAACATACATTTTACAGTATTCACACTGTTCCTGAGATATTTTTTTTAACTACTTAAAGGGGCGGTCTGTAATTTTTCAGCCGTCTTCTACCTGGGAAGTGAATTAAAAATTGAAAGAAAAAAAAAATTCAGAAAGACTTCCATCACTTCCAACCACCTCTTTCTTTTCTTTTGAAAAGTATACAGTAATCCTTTCGAAATAGAGGGTGGAGCTCATTTCTGCAGGGATGAGAATGAAAAATATTTTACAAGTCTGAAAAAACCGGGGTGGGGCACGGGGGGGCAGGGCCCATGGGGCTAATTATTTTTGGCTTTTTTTTTTTTACCCCAAAACCATTAATTTTATCAGCAAAAATTTGCAATTTATTTGGAAATAAATTCCCCTTCTTGGTGGACTCCCAGGTGAAAATGATGAATATGGTACAAGAGACTTGTTTTTAAATCAATTCACATTTGATTATTTCAAAAAAATCAATGCACCTTTTAATATAAACGAGCTCGACAGTATTATATTTCTGCATTTTTGTGATTCATCTTTGAATACTCCAATCCTTTAAAATGAAGTGCAAATCAGAAAAAAGTTCTATCATATAATTCTCTGAAGCTTTCTTCTGATGTTATCATGGTAGCAGGAGGTCTTGCAGATTAAGCAGGCAACATTCAACATCGCTTATCACTTCCCTTTCAACTGTGTGTACTAACTAGGTTTTATCTGGACAGGATGTTGTGTAATGTAATGCATATACCATACGGTCAATTTGAAGATCGAGATGGTGATTTTGAATTAAAGAACAGGCATGTACAATGGGCATTACATATTGGAAATTTTTTTAAATCAAAAACTATAAGTTCATCTCGGCCTAAAAAATGTGGGCAGACGCTCCTGCGGCACATGCCAGCAATTCCCCCTATGAAATGAGCAATAAGTAGGAGAGTTATACATGCTATCATACTTAAAATTTTATCAGAAATATAGATATGATACTATGATTCTCCCCAACATGCTACATTAGATAAGCTAACCCCATTTATAAAAGATACACACTTATATATGACGTGTAATTGATATATATTTTTTGGGGCGCGCGCTCGCCCTCTGCCATGCCGATCCTGTAGGCTGCACTGACTCAAACTCCGGTCCTCAAGAAAAGAGATAAAAGCCCGCCCACACTGAAAGCTGATTGGCTTATTTTGCTGAGTAACCCAATCAAGATGCTCTTTGTTTGGCATGCGCTACATGAACAGGCACACAGGCAGTGTTGCCAGATTGGGTGCTTTTAAGTGCATTTTGGCAGGTTTTGAAATATTTTGGGCTGGAAAACGTCAGCAGTATCTGGCAACACTGCATACAGTTTCCCTCGCGCGTGCACATTCTAAGATGCGTGATGCAGACCTTAATGTTGCGCGCGCACGCTCTTGCTTGCTTCTATCAATATGCAGGAGACTCCCGGAACTTCTGGGAGACTTGGGATGTCTGCGTTATAAGGTGACCACAGATCGTTAATCATACCCCCCCCCCAAAAAAAAAAAATTCTCAACGGATTTACATCGATCTCAAAAACGATCATTTTGGTCTGAAAAAGTCTGAAATCCGCCAATCGGCGGAAAATTCTCATCCCTGTTTCTGGGCCAGAAAAAATAAACAAACCGAAGCCTGAAATACAAGAACCTTTCAGATCCACTGCATGACGATATTACTACTCAGGTTTCTCGAAAATATTTGGAAATTGTGTTCATTACACAACTTTTAAAAAACACCCGACTCCCCAACATAACAAACTGCAACTTTAAAGAAACATTCAGAAGATCAGTAGAACTCACCCGTGTTGTGTTTGTTTCCCTTGGTGCAGGCGACGATGGCGCCCATGCTCGGCTGGGATGTCATGCCAGCCATGGAGTCCGCTGCAACGTCAACGATGTCAGCTCCGGCTTCAGCACACGCCAACATGGCTGCCACGCCGGCGCCCGCCGTGTCATGAGTGTGCACGTGAATGGGCGTGTCAGGAAAACGATCCCTCAGTGCACCAATCAGCAAGTGGCTAGCTTCTGGTTTCAGCAACCCGGCCATGTCCTGGAGCAAACCAGAGAGAGTGAAATCGAGATCGTTTATAAGTGTGTGTGCTTTAGATTGAGACAGACAGCGGATCAGTATGGTAGTGTATGAGTGGGTGGTAGCTATGTAGGAAAAGCACCACTGCGGACAGCATGTGAAAGGGAACATTATCAGAAACAGAAAGAAAGCACGTCCCAAAGAACTCCACAACCATCATCATCCTGTTTATGAGGAAAGATCTTGCACCTTGATGCAAAGTATGTGCGTGCCAGCCTTCACAAGCTCGTCAGCCAGCTTCAGGTAGTAATCCAGAGAGTATTTCTGTCTCATGGGGTCAGAGACGTCGCCTGTGTATGAGATGGCTGCTTCCACCACACCTCCCGCTGCGCCAGCTGCCTCCATTCCCAGCAGCATGTTTGGGAGGTAGTTCAGAGAGTCAAAGACACGGAAGATGTCCATGCCGTTCTCTTTGGCCACCTCGCAGAACCTGGAACAAAGCCATCATGTTATGCACCATTCCTGTTACTACTGTGTGTTGCTTTGCTAAAGAATTAAATTTTTTTTTTAAATAACATCTGAGCCAGTTTTGCATTTTCATCACCGGTTCATTTAACCAGTTTTAGGCTGCTTTCACACATTTTGCTGAATCTGAATCAGAGAAAATTTTCTTCTTCTGATCTGCTTGCTAGGAAGTTTGGGCTTCTCTCACACTGTACATAAATAAATAAATAAATAAATTAATTAATTAATTAAAGCCCCCCCACCCAAAACCATTAGTTGTTGACCATGTAGAGCTGAAAATCAACTCCGAATAAAAAAAAGGTAAGAAATGTTTGCCAAGTGCTTGTAGAAATCAAATCACTCAAGCAAGTTGAACATGGAGCCAGGGCCAAATTAATTACTAGATAACTATTTATTCTATCCACATTCACTGGATATGAGCAATCACACGCTCTGATTTGGCTACTCTACTGCAAAGATATCAGCTCATATACCGTGAGTAGAGAAAAACAAAATGGCAGCTTTGTCATCAAGTATTTAAAAAAAAAAAAACCAAAAAAAACCCCAGAAATAGCTAAAAAATTTGGTCCCCGCCCCAATATCTCCTGTTCCACACTCCAGCCCAGTTAGTGGTGGTAATGCACCTTCAAGTTGGTTTGCCAACCAACAAAAAACCCTACAGAAGAAAAACAAAATGGCAAAGCGTGTTGCTGAACCAACCGAGAACAAAATAAAAACTACTCGAAAACAAAACCCCCGAAAATACAAAAAAAAATAAAGCAACAAAAAAGTGCTCCGAGAGCACAATATCCCCCGCTGGCAACTATACCACAACTCTGGTAAAATGCGACTGAATTGAACGAAACTGGAATATGCATATTACTAACATATAACAAAGAATCCTGCCAAGCTTCATGAAATTCCTCCAAAAATTGTGAGAGTAGTTGATTTCAGAAGGTGAGTACCCTTCCTGGGACGGACATCACCATGACAATCCCTCTTCGGGGCTTTTAGCCAGCGGGGGATAAAAATTGTGAGGGAAGTTGATTTCAGAAAGCAAGCACACCTTGATGAAATTGCCAATGTACAAGTTTGTTAATAATCAAGGGCATAACTCTGGTAAAATTTGTCCAAATTAAGCAAAATTTCAATATGCGTATAACTGTCATATAACAAAGCCTTTTACCAAGTTTGGTGAAATTCCTCCACAAACTGTGAGAGAAGTTGATTTCAGAAGAACGTACACCATCATGAAATTATCAAAGTACAAGTTATTTAATCAAGGGTCAAAACTCTCGGAAAATTTTCACAAATGAAATTAAATTGCAATATGCGTATTACCCTCATATAACAAGGCCTTTTGCCAAGCTTCGAGAAATTTGTCCAAAAATTGCGAGAGGAGTCGATGTCAGAATGCAAGCACACCTTCATGAAATTGTGAAAGTACAATGATGTTAACCAAGGGCTGTAACTCTGGCAAAATGCGGCTGAATTTAATGAAATTACAATATGCATATTACCAACATATAATAAAGAATCCTGCCAAGTTTCGTGAAATTCCTCCAAAAACTGTGAGAGGAGTTGATTTCAGAAGGTGAGCACCCTTCCCGAGACGGACAGACAGACAGACA
Source organism: Neoarius graeffei (assembly GCF_027579695.1). Classification (NCBI taxonomy): domain Eukaryota; kingdom Metazoa; phylum Chordata; class Actinopteri; order Siluriformes; family Ariidae; genus Neoarius; species Neoarius graeffei. The sequence continues at coordinate 69,853,206 of NC_083580.1, forward strand.
GACAGACGGAATGAAATCGCCACAACATAATACCCCTGTGGGCCTTTCGGCCAGCGGGGGATAAAAACTGTACTTGAAAACAAAACCACAAAAAAAAGCCAACAACATATGGAATAAAAGTATTTCACGGGAAGAACATAGCTTCTATTTTTCAAGAATTATCATCATCGCATTTTTCACAAACTGCTACTATCATTTTGCCGGTTTGCTTACATTCTAAGCGGAAATTATTTCGTCAGGAAAGTTTTGTACAAAGTTTTTATTTATCGTCTTTGCAAAAAAAAAAAAATGCTCTGTTTCTCAAAATCCAGTGAACGTGGATAGAATAAAACAGTTATTCCACTCAATCTTGTCGTACACGGCTTATAGGCAACTCTGTGTTACATGCCTTGTATTGTATAATAATATAACTGTTTTCATATATACACAGTGGTGCTTGAAAGTTTTTGAACCCTTTAGAATTTTCTATATTTCTGCATAAATATGACCTAAAACAACTTCAGATTTTCACACAAGTCCTAAAAGTAGATAAAGAGAACCCAGTTAAACAAATGAGACAAAAATATTATACTTGGTCATTTATTTATTGAGGAAAATGATCCAATATTACATATCTGTGAATGGCAAAAGTATGTGAACCTCTAGGATTAGCAGTTAATTTGAAGGTGAAATTAGAGTCCGGTGTTTTCAATCAATGGGACGACAATCAGGTGTGAGTGGGCACCCTGTTTTATTTAAAGAACAGGGATCTATCAAAGTCTGATCTTCACAACACAGGTTTGTAAAAGTGTATTATGGCACAAACAAAGGAGATTTCTGAGGACCTCAGAAAAAGCATTGTTGATGCTCATCAGGCTGGAAAAGGTTACAAAACCATCTCTAAAGAGTTTGGACTTCACCAATCCACAGTCAGACAGATTGTGTACAAATGGAGGAAATTCAAGACCATCGTTACCCTCCCCAGGAGTGGCTGACCAACAAAGATCACTCCAAGAGCAAGGCGTGTAATAGTCAGCGAGGTCACAAAGGACCCCAAGGTAACTTCTAAGCAACTGAAGGCCTCTCTCACATTGGCTAATGTTAATGTTCGTGAGTCCACCATCAGGAGAACACTGAACAACAATGGTGTGCATGGCAGGGTTGCAAGGAGAAAGCCACTGCTCTCCAAAAAGAACATTGCTGCTTGTCTGCAGTTTGCTAAAGATCACGTGGACAAGCCAGAAGGCTATTGGAAAAATGTTTTGTGGACGGATGAGACCAAAATAGAACTTTTTGGTTTAAATGAGAAGCGTTATGTTTGGAGAAAGGAAAACACTGCATTCCAGCATAAGAACCTTATCCCATCTGTGAAACATGGTGGTGGTAGTATCATGGTTTGGACCTGTTTTGCCGCATCTGGGCCAGGACGGCTTGCCATCATTGATGGAACAATGAATTCTGAATTATACCAGCGAATTCTAAAGGAAAATGTCAGGACATCTGTCCATGAACTGAATCTCAAGAGGAGGAGGGTCATGCAGCAAGACAACGACCCTAAGCACACAAATCGTTCTACCAAAGAATGGTTAAAGAAGAATAAAGTTAAATGTTTTGGAAGAGCCAAGTCAAAGTCCTGACTTTAATCCAATGGAAATGTTGTGGAAGGACCTGAAGCGAGCAGTTCATGTGAGGAAACCCACCAACATCCCAGAGTTGAAGCTGTTCTGTACGGAGGAATGGGCTAAAATTCCTCCAAGCCGGTGTGCAGGACTGATCAACAGTTACCGCAAACGTTTAGTTGCAGTTATTGCTGCACAAGGGGGTCACACCAGATACTGAAAGCAAAGGTTCACATACTTTTGCCACTCACAGATATGTAATATTGGATCATTTTCCTCAATAAATAAATGACCAAGTATAATATTTTTGTCTCATTTGTTTAACTGGGTTCTCTTTATCTACTTTTAGGACTTGTGTGAAAATCTGATGATGTTTTAGGTCATATTTACTGTATGCAGAAATAGAGAAAATTCTAAAGGGTTCACAAACTTTCAAGACTGTGTGTGTCTGTGTGAGAGATATATATGAGGACGAAAACACTTTGTGGTTGCATTCAAAACAGACGTAATAGTCAGGTGTCTCACAAGGCAGGACTTTTGACTGAAGGTATCTTCTAACAAAGACATTTGTTTTGAATAAACTTTTAAGATAGCATTTACAGTAACGTGTGACATCAGCACACCATGTAACTAAACCAAAGAGTTTGCTATTTAGCGAACAGACGCCTCACAAATCATATCAAACAAATTTATTTGGTTTCAATCATGGGGTTGGAAGATAGTATGCTTATTTTTTTGGTAACTTTAAAAAAAAAAAAATCAAAGTGAAAAAAACCCCAAACTTTTATTTGTATACAAAATCACTTTTTGGGGGTGGCACGGTGGTGTAGTGGTTAGCACTGTCGCCTCACAGCAAGAAGGTCCGGGTTCGAGCCCCGTGGCCGGCGAGGGCCTTTCTGTGTGGAGTTTGCATGTTGTCCGTGTGGGTTTCCTCCGGGTGCTCCGGTTTCCCCCACAGTCCAAAGACATGCAGGTTAGGTTAACTGGTGGCTCTAAATTGACCGTAGGTGTGAATGTGAATGGTTGTCTGTGTCTATGTGTCAGCCCTGTGATGACCTGGCGACTTGTCCAGGGTGTACCCCGCCTTTCGCCCGTAGTCAGCTGGGATAGGCTCCAGCTTGCCTGCGACTCTGTAGAAGGATAAAGCGGCTAGAGATAATGAGATGAGATGAGAAATCACTTTTTGGTCAAGTTTGGTCCGCCATCTTTTTTTTTTCCCTGTTCCTTGAGAGAGAGTTGCTGCACAGATTTATGGGTAGATTTGAGGATACATCGATGTTGCCTTCAACTGGAGGCAGTCTGAAGGCATCTTAGAAGGCCTGATGCCTTGCTGCCTTGTTATTAGACATCCTACTGAGGCAGCAGTTTCATCGTTTCGAATGCAGCCTGTGTGTCACCATCACCATTTTTTCCTCCGCAGTTCTGGCTCAGTTTGTACTTCTTGGTTCAACTTGCAACTATGGTGAAAAAAAAAAAAAAAAGTCTTATGCAACCCAAAATCAACGGCAAGTTTTGTTCACTTCTTGGAGTTGAATCACTTCCTGACACCAGTCAAAGCAAGCTAGTCAACCGAGACACTTCAATCGGGTGCTCTTGCTCAGATGGCTCTTGGATATTTTGGTTTGAATCAAACAGATTAAAATGTGAAAGCAGCCGTACAGATTTGGATTTTAGACGTATACTGAAACCAAGGTTTGGGTGCATGGTGCTGACTTGTAGACTGCGTTGTCTGGGTAGTTTGTGTATCCCACAGCATTGGCTCCTCTCAGAAGCATCTGGAAAGGCACGTTGGGGATCAGAGACCTCAGCTCCTGCAATCTCTTCCAAGGACACTCGCATAAGAAGCGCATTGCTACATCAAATGTAGCACCTATAAAAGAAAAAGTCGTACAAATATAGCTTTTTTTTTTAAGCAAATCATGAAATGCAATGACTTCTCTAATGCCGTTTGCCTGTTTCTCTCCTTCCTGCTCCTGCTGTAACCTTGGGAACACAGGAATACCACAAGAATACATACCAACACAAGTCGAGTGTTGAAGCACAAATATGCAAGAGTTTGAATATTCATGATTCCTTTATAGCAAGAAAGATGATTTTTTTTTTCTTTGAATAACATGAACAAGTGAACCCTTGGCAAAAGGGTCAAACCTACAACTGCATAACCTGAAGGGAGAGCTCAGTGTGAGGGGAAATTTAATAGGATACTATCCTCTGGTACAAAAAGAAAAAAAAAATCATCCCTTTTACCATTCCCGTCAAATTACTGTCATAATGCAATCCGATCTAATAGTTCTACTATGAATATTTTATTTAAATGTAAATAATTAAGTTGAGATTACAAGCATTTCTTCATGCCCTGCAGAGGATCCACTTATGCAGAAATGCATTTATTAATAATGCAACGATGTGTTTAATGGGCAGCACAGAAATCGGATTGAAAACATGCTTTTCTTTTTTTTTTTTTTAAGAGGCTGAGAACTGTTTCTATAAAGGTCATATCGATACAAAACTACAAACACATTCATATCATTAATCTGCATTATGACTTGTTACCTTGCTGCATTATCAGTAATAATGTCATAAAACACTTTATAACACCAAACCTTCCTTTGCATAGTGGATTATTAAGATGTAATGTGTTATTAGCTCTCCATACAGCACCAGTCAAAAGTTTGGACACCCCTGCTCGACTCATTCATAGGGTTTCCTGTATTGTGACTATTTTCTACATTGTAGAGCAATACTGAGGACATCAAAACTATGAAATAACATCTGGAACATAGATGGAATTTTGTGGCAAAAAAAAAAAAAAAAAGTGTTTTAAAAAAAACCCCAGAATGTTTGATATTTTAGATTCTTCAGCGTTTACCTTGATGACACTTTGCACACTATTGGCGTTATCTTTACCAGCTGCATGAGGTAGTCACCTGGAACGCTTTTCAATTAACAGGTGTATCTCGTCAAAAGGTAATTAGTGGACGAGTTTCTTGCCTTCTTAATGTGTTTGAGATCAAAAGTAAATGGTAAACTAGATAGAGACTGTGACTGAAGTCACAGTGATTTGCGCTAGCTGTTACAAACCAGGACATCTGGTCACCGTGCCCTATAGATCCGGAACGGTAAGAGATAGAGAATGATGCTTAGTGAGGAAAAGTTGCACCCTGCCGCCCTGAGCAATATTTTTAAAACTGATTGAAAAAATCATGAAAATTGACAGAGTTATAAGTGATTGAAAAAAATCCCGTTTTTCATGGATCGTTCCGGTTCGGTGATCCAGATCAGCACCAAAAGTCATAGCAACATAATTCAGTCCAGAGGTATTCTTCATGTGAAATTTGGTGCTGATTGGTTGAAAACTGAGAGAGAAATAGGGTCCTAAAAACGTTAGGAGACTAATAATACGAACTAGATAGAGACTATGACTGAAGTCACAGTAATTTGCGCTAGCTGTTACAAACCAGGATGTCTGGTCACCGTGCCCTATAGATCCGGAACGGTAAGAGATGGAGAACGATGCTTAGTGAGGAAAAGTTGCATCCTGCCACTCTGAACAAAATTTTGAAAAATGACTGAAAAAAATCATGAAAATTGACAGTTAAGTGATTGAAAAAAAAGTTTTTCATGGATTATTCCGTTTTGGTGATCCAGATCAGCACCAAAAGTCATAGCAATGTAATTCACCCCAGAGGTATTCTTCATGTGAAATTTGGTGATGATTGGTTGAAAACTGAGGGAGAAATAGTGTCCTAAAAACGTTAGGAGACTAATAATACAAGCTAGATAGAGACTATGACTGAAGTCACAGTAATTTGCGCTAGCTGTTACAAACCAGGATGTCTGGTCACCGTGGCCTATAGATCCGGAACGGTAAGAGATAGAGAATGATGCTTAGTGAGGAAAAGTTGCACCCTGCCGCCCTGAACAAAATTTTGAAAAATGACTGAAAGAATCATGAAAATTGACAGTTAAGTGATTGAAAAAAACCATGTTTTTCATGGATCATTCCGGTTCGGTGATCCAGATCAGCACCAAAAGTCATAGCAATGTAATTCACCCCAGAGGTATTCTTCATGTGAAATTTGGTGATGATTGGTTGAAAACTGAGGGAGAAATAGCGTCCTAAAAATGTTAGGATAATAATAATAATAATAATAATAATAATAGATGGATAGAGAGAGAGAGAGAGAGAGAGAGAGACTGTGACTAAAAAGTCACAGTCATTTTCACGAGCTGACCTTTGTCAACTGAAAGTCAAGGAAAAGTTGCGCCCTGCCACCCTGAACAAAATAAATAATTAAAAAAAACCTGACTGGAAAAATCATAAAAACTGACAGAGTTATAACTGACTGAAAAAAATCCTGTTTTTCATGGATCATTCCAGTTCGGTGATCTGGATCAACACCAAAAGTCACAGCAACGTAATTCAGCCCAGAGGTATCCTAAAAAACGTTAGGAGGAGAATAATAATAATAATAATAATAATAATACGAAGAAAGATCCTGAGTGAAAGTAACAATTTGCGCCAGCGCTGCTTAGTGCAAATTAATAATAAAAATACAGTAAACAGCCCTATTCCACAACTGCAGTAATCCAGATGATGACAAGAACCGACCAACTATGTAAAGAGAAACGACATCCATCATTACTTTAAGACATGAAGTGACTTAATTAATAAAAATAAAGAAAAACCAGTGAATTTGAAGGTGTCCAAACTTTCGATAGGTACTGTATAATGCATTATTTTACATGCCATGCCTTTTCATGAATGATTATAACACCTTATAATCTACCACAATATTTATATAGCCTTCATCGAAAGTGCTATCAAATTTTCATCACGACCTAGAATGCATCTCCAATAAAGCACGGTTATCTTCTACTCTTGCTTTAAGAACTAGCTTTTCCTAAGCCAACTCTTCAAGAACTTTCTAAAATATGATTATTAATAATGCAATGACAAACAAAAAAGGAGCAAGAGTCTGGCTAATGGTCAGGGGAGAAGCTGTGAAATAAAAAAAATGGGGGGAAAAATACATTAAAAATGCTTGAGAGAGAATTAGAAATGTCAGACCTCCCCAGTTTTCCACGCTGAAGAGGTTGCTGAAGTTGTGAGCCACAAAGGGTGCAATCTTTTTAAGGTCATGAGTGCGCACCCGAGTGGCCAGGAGGGACTGGTGGGCATCTCTGAAGGTCGTGTCCATCAGTAGCAGACCTTTGTGGGCACGTACCGCCTTGGCAAAGCCTTCAGGGCCTTCTTTCAGCAGCACATCCCTAAAACCTGTTGGCGGGGCTCCTAAAATGAGCGCGTGCACACACACACAAACACACAGAGTAATCAATTCTACAATCAATCATACCTTAAAGTCAATACATTATACAAGATTCAAGAACCTTGTTGTAATGAAGTAAAATCAAATATAAATAATGTTTCAACAAAAAAAAAAAAAACATTAGAAAGATGTCATGGACATGCTTTATATAATCCTGAGACTATATATGCAATATTATGCAAGATGTAGTGCAACACTGGAACAAAATAACACTATGGCATTAAAAACAGGAAATATGCAAACATGATAGAATATTGTGTCATTCAATTCCAGCAGACATGCTTTAACAAGAAAGTACTTTTGTAGCATATTTCTTTCTTTAAGGATCTCACAAAAAAACAAAACAAAACGAGGATGTTCAGTAAAACTGCATGAAAGATTGCAAATGCTCCCGAACTAACAAACAATCTACCGACAGGGTTACAGATCCGACATCTGGGTTTCTGTCAAGCTGCTTCGTGACAATATTTAGAAGTTCTATACGACTAAAAATAAACTGACAGGTGGTGGAGAGAGCTTGAATAAAAGTAGAATAAGGAAGACAGAAATGATAAATATAAGCAACAACAACAAATGAGTGCTCTGAGAGTACAATATCCCCTGCTGGCAACTCGGCCGTAACTCTGGTAAAACGCGACTGAATTGAACGAAATTGCAATATACGTATTACCGACATATAACAAAAAAATCCTGTCAAGTTTCATGAAATTCCTCCAAAAACTGTGACGGAAGTTGATTTCAGAAAGCAAGCACACCTTGATGAAATTGCCAAAGTACAAGTTTGTTAATAATCAAGGGCATAACTATGGTAAAATTTACCCAAATAAAACGAAATTTCAATCTGCGTATAACTGTCATATAACAAAGCCTTTTACCAACTTTGGTGAAAATCCTCCACAAATTATAAGAGGAGTTGATTTCAGAAGAATGTACACCATCATGAAATTGTCAAAGTACAAGTTATTTAATGAAGGGTCAAAACTCTCGGAAAATTTTCACAAATGAAATTAAATGGCAATCTGCGTATTACCGTCATATAACAAGGCCTTTTGCCAAGCTTCGAGAAATTCGTCCAAAAATTGTAAGAGTTGATGACGTCAGAAGGCGAGCACACCTTCATGAAATTGTCAAAGTACAAGGTTGTTAATCAAGGGCTGTAACTGGTAAAATGTGACCGAATTGAACAAAATTTCAATATGCGTACTACCAACATATAACAATGCCTTTTACCAAGTTTTGTGAAATTCCTCCAAAAATTGTGAGAGGAGTTGATTTCAGAAGGAAAACATATTTTCATGAAATTGTCAAATTATAATTTTGTTAATCAAAGGTTGTAACTCGGGTAAAATGTGACCCAATTTAACAAAATTGCAATATGCGTATTATTGAGATATAACAAAGAATCTGGTCAAGTTTCGTGAAATTCTTCCAAAAATTGTGAGAGGAGTTGATTTCAGAAGGTGAGCACCCTCCCCAGGGTGGATGGATGGATGGACGGAGGGAGGGACGGACATCACCACGACATAATCCCCTTTCGGGCCTTTCGGCCAGCGGGGCATAAAAACACCAAAAATAAATCTTACAAATAAACATGAATAAATTGATGGTCAGTTTAACATTCTGCCTCCTCGCAAATTTCATCCTGGCTCTTGTTCTTTTCTTTTTTGGATAAAACAGCAAAGGGACAAAGTGCATTATTTATATTATTAGCATTATTAAGCATTGAAAGTTAACTTTGAGGCAAAAATGAGAAAATTCTCAGTTTATGTAAAGGAAAATTCCATCATGAAATAACAATAAATGTTTTATTTTTTTCGCGGTGCGGTTTTCATCAAATCCTGCGCTCTGATTGGCTGGCAAGCGGGTCCATATCCTACAGTACGGACCCCAGTTACGGACCTCTGGCGACCCACTCGTTCACAACAACAACAAACATAGTAGCAATTTTTGTCAACATTTATCTTTTTTTTTAAAATAAGATTTATTTATAATATTATCAAAAATCTTATAAATTTTTGCAAGCATTTCTCAGGAAAATAGCATTATGGATAGCGATAATGACAGTGTTCACAGCGAAAGCGAGTTTTACTACCCTGAGGAAGACACAATAAAAGAAAACATTTCAGGAGAAAGCTAAAAACCTCTAACTTGCTAACGCCAAGCAAAAACATGGCTGAATCCTGAATGGCTCAATTTTGTATAAATAGGGGACTACAACCCCGATTCCAAAAAAGTTGGGACAAAGAACAAATTGTAAATAAAAACGGAATGCAATAATTTACAAATCTCAAAAACTGATATTGTATTCACAATAGAACACAGACAACATATCAAATGTCGAAAGTGAGACATTTTGAAATTTCATGCCAAATATTGGCTCATTTGAAATTTCATGACAGCAACACATCTCAAAAAAGTTGGGACAGGGGCAATAAGAGGCTGGAAAAGTTAAAGGTACAAAAAAGGAACAGCTGGAGGACCAAATTGCAACTCATTAGGTCAATTGGCAATAGGTCATTAACATGACGGTATAAAAAGAGCATCTTGGAGTGGCAGTGGCTCTCAGAAGTAAAGATGGGAAGAGGATCACCAATCCCCCTAATTCTGCGCCGACAAATAGTGGCGCAATATCAGAAAGGAGTTCCACAGTGTAAAATTGCAAAGACTTTGAACATATCATCATCTACAGTGCATAATATCATCAAAAGATTCAGAGAATCTGGAAGAATCTCTGTGCGTAAGGGTCAAGTCTGGAAAACCATACTGGGTGCCCGTGATCTTCGGGCCCTTAGACGGCACTGCATCACATACAGGCATGCTTCTGTATTGGAAATCACAAAATGGGCTCAGGAATATTTCCAGAGAACATTATCTGTGAACACAATTCACCGTGCCATCCGCCGTTGCCAGCTAAAACTCTATAGTTCAAAGAAGAAACCGTATCTAAACACGATCCAGAAGCGCAGACGTCTTCTCTGGGCCAAGGCTCATTTAAAATGGACTGTGGGAAAGTGGAAAACTGTTCTGTGGTCAGATGAATCAAAATTTGAAGATCTTTATGGAAAATCAGGGACGCCGTGTCATTCGGACTAAAGAGGAGAAGGACGACCCAAGTTGTTATCAGCGCTCAGTTCAGAAGCCTGCATCTCTGATGGTATGGGGTTGCATTAGTGCGTGTGGCATGGGCAGCTTACACATCTGGAAAGACACCATCAATGCTGAAAGGTATATCCAGGTTCTAGAGCAACATATGCTCCCATCCAGACGACGTCTCTTTCAGGGAAAACCTTGCATTTTCCAACATGACAATGCCAAACCACATCCTGCATCAATTACAGCATCATGGCTGCGTAGAAGAAGGGTCCGGGTACTGAACTGGCCAGCCTGCAGTCCAGATCTTTCACCCATAGAAAACATTTGGTGCATCATAAAACGGAAGATACGACAAAAAAGACCCAAGACAGTTGAGCAACTAGAATCCTACATTAGACAAGAATGGGTTAACATTCCTATCCCTAAACTTGAGCAACTTGTCTCCTCAGTCCCCAGATGTTTACAGACTGTTGTAAAGAGAAAAGGGGATGTCTCACAGTGGGAAACATGGCCTTGTCCCAACTTTTTTGAGATGTGTTGTTGTCATGAAATTTAAAATCACCTAATTTTTCTCTTTAAATGATGCATTTTCTCAGTTTAAACATTTGATATGCCATCTATGTTCTATTCTGAATAAAATATGGAATTTTGAAACTTCCACATCATTGCATTCCGTTTTTATTTACAATTTGTACTTTGTCCCAACTTTTTTGGAATCGGGGTTGTACATAAGCGGCAAAATGTAGTTTTTTTCCTGCTATGGAAGTGCACTTGTATACCGAGGAGAAAGCAATTTGCATTACAGCCGTGAATGAGGATTCAAAATGGCGGCTCGGCTCGGTTTTCCCTTTCGGGCGCTCTCGTTTTCTGTTAGAATTTGGTAAAGAAAAAAATTATTTACCAGCTTAAGGTCGGTCCGTATCGTGAAATACCGTGGCCTCGGCCTTGAATACTGACCTCGGCCCAGAGGGCCTCGCTCAGTACTTTCAAGACCTCGGTCACATTATTTCACGATACAGACCTCCCAGCTGGTAAATAACATATATACACGATGCAACAGGTGAACACTGCCAGCACATTTATGGCTAAGCTTTGTTGTTCAATCAAAAAGAAAAAGATCGAGAGAAAAAAACAAAACAAATGAGAGCTTCTCCCCATTTTCAGCAGTGTTCAATGGAGAATGGAGATACTACTACATCGACCTCAGTCGGGCAAAATAGCGGACTCTCTACTCCTCTCTACCCATCATTAGGGTCCTCAATTCAACGGTGTTGACCACTCCAGCATCTTCTTTGAGGACATCTATCATTGTTTTGAGTGGCCACCCAGGGTTTCTTCTGCCATGTGTGGGCCCCCATAATACCGTTACAAATGCTGGGATCTCTGGTGCCCCTTTTCCACCAAAGCAGTTCCAGGGCTGGTTCGGGGCCAGTGCTTAGTTTGGAACCAGGTTTTCTGTTTCCACTGACAAAGAACTGGCTCTGGGGCCAGAAAAACCGATTCCAGGCTAGCACCAACTCTTTGCTGGGCCAGAGGAAAGAACCACTTACGTCAGCGGGGGGGGGGGCGGAGTTGTTAAGACCAACAACAATAAGACCATGAAAGATCGCCATTTTTAAGCAACGAGAAGCAGCAGCTGTACAAACGTGAAGTCATCCATAATTATTATTATTATTGTTGCTGCTGCTGCTTCTTCCGTGTTGTTTTTGCTTCGATATTCGTGCCAAGGTTTATGCAAACGTAGCGACGTAACAGACGTATACAGCGACGTAATGACGTATACAACGACGTAATGACGTGGCTTCCCTTAGCACCGCGAGCTATGGAAAAGCAAACTGGTTCTCAGCTGGCTCGCAAGTTGAACGAGTCGTGAACCAGCACCAGCACTGGCCCCGAACCAGCCCTGGAACTGATTTGGTGGAAAAGGGGTATGGATGTTGGAGGCAGTGGCCAGCTAGCCTGAGTTGCCTTGCTGCTATTTTGTCTGAGACCCTACATAGGCCTCCATACAATTCTTGATTGGTGATACGTTGCTGCCAGTTGATATTGTGAATGGTTCTTGTATAACACCCGTCGAGGGACTTGGTAAGTGGAGTGGTCAGGATCCAGGCCTCTCAGCCATTGAGCAGGATGGATTCAATGGCTGCTGTGAATATCTTGGCTTTTAACCCTCTTGATAACTTGAATGTCCAAACTCTTCAGGTTGTGGAGGGCTCTCCAAGCTTGTACCTTATTCTCTTTAATGTCCCTCTCTGTGCTCTCCATTCTTGAGCCAATATATTTAAAGTCATTAACCTGTTGAAGATGGTCACCACTGCTAACTTTGAGGGGAGTCAAGGATGTTATACTGAAAGCCATGAATTCAGTCTTCTTGGCATTGATGTGCAGGCCAGTCTTCCTGTATTCAGAATGGAGATAACTGAAGTTTAACTACAAGTTTGACAATTCGAGACATTGCAGGGCTGATAAACTCTAAACTCCGCTTGGCTAGTTAGCGATATAAGATACGACACTTAGTGAAACGCTGATCAAGGACAGCTGTATTAGAATGAAAGGTGAATCATTAGAACCTACAGTACCAGTCAAAAGTTTGAACTCATCTTCGAATTACCTCACCCGCGACGGAGTAAACGGGAACAGGTATTGTAATTTAATGTTTTGTCTTTATTTGTATTAATTAAAAGACACTTCATGTCTTAAAGTAACGATGGATGTCATTTCTCTTTACTTAGTCAAGTGGTTCTTGACATAATATGGATTACTACTGTTGTGGAATAGGGCTATTTATTGCGTACTTATTATTTACTATTTACCATTTGATCTCAAATGCATTAAGGCGGCAAGAAATTGCACTAATTACCTCTTGACGAGGCACACCTGTTAATTGAAAAGCATTCCAGGTGACTACCTCATGAAGCTGGTTAAGATAATGCCAATAGTGTGTAAAGCATCGTCAAGGTAAACAGTGACTACTTTGAAGAATCTAAAATAAGAAAAATTGTTTTGTTTGTTTCCCGACATAATTCCATACATGTTCCATGTTATTTCATAGTTTTGATGTCTTCAGTATCGTTCTACAATGAAGAAACGCCAAGTCAAGTTTATTTTTATAGCGCTTTTAACAACAGACATTGTCACAAAGCAGCTTTACAGAATTTTAATGACTTTAAACATGAGCTAATTTTATCCCCAGTGAGCGAGTCTGTGGCGACAGTGGCAAGGAAAAACTCCCTTAGACGACATGAGGAAGAAACCTCGAGAGGAACCAGACTCAAAAGGGAACCCATCCTCATTTGGGTGATAACAGACAACGTGATTATAACATTTTTAACAGTTTTAACAGGAAGTCAGTTTCGTTGATGTTATAAACTCTTCACTGATGGGAACTTGAATGCAAAACTGTTCATGACAACTGCAGTCCTAAAGTTCGCAAATCAACTGCAGTCCTAAAGTTCGCAAGTCAACTGTAGTCCTCAGCCATAAAAGCATTACTGTAAGAGTCAAAATACAGAAAAGCCTATGAATGAAAAGTTTGGGTGTCTAAACTTTTGACTGGTACTGTATGTTTGCATGGAGTATGAAGATGAATATTTCACAGTTATTCCATGAAATCGAGTCGCACATGAGCTATAAGCCACATACGACAAGACTGAGTGGAATAACTTATGACATCCACCGGATTTTGAGATAAATAAAAAAAAAGTCCGACAAAATCATTTCCGCTCAGGTGGACTTCTTAAAAACCTATCGACGGCTGCACGAATTGATTTTAGTGTTGTTGGTGGTTTTTTTTGTTTTTTGTAGAAAGTGCCGTCTTGCTGTCATGCTGAGGTGTAGAATAGGTTTCGACATTTATTTAATTCTTCATTGGACATTTCAGTTACGTAATTTTGAAACTTCTTTGAGCTTTTGAACCAGTCTAAATAAATTTCAACAAATTTTAATGCTTAACGATGAAGAATGCAAACAAACCGGCGAAATGACCGGAGCAATTTGTGAAAAATGAGAAAATAATTCTTAAAAAAAAAAATCTTACTTTCATCAAATACTTTCTTTCCACATTTTTTTTAAAATATATTTTTTAGGGTTTTGTTTCCGAGTAGTTTTTATTTCGTCCTCCATTGGTTCAACAATACGCACCGCCATTTGGTTTTTCTCTACTCACAGTATATAAGCTGATATCCTAGTAGTAGAGTAGCCAATCAGGGCGTGTGATTGCTCATATCCAGTGAATGTGGATAGAATAATTATAATTATACAACAGCACTGGGCAGCACGGTGGTGTAGTGGTTAGCGCTGTCACCTCACAGCAAGAAGGTCCGGGTTCGAGCCCCGTGGCTGGCGAGGGCCTTTCTGTGCGGAGTTTGCATGTTCTCCCCGTGTCCGTGTGGGTTTCCTCTGGGTGCTCCGGTTTCCCCCACAGTCCAAAGACATGCAGGTTAGGTTAACTGGTGACTCTAAATTGACCGTAGGTGTGAATGTGAGTGTGAATGGTTGTCTGTGTCTATGTGTCAGCCCTGTGATGACCTGGCGACTTGTCCAGGGTGTACCCCGCCTTTCGCCCGTAGTCAGCTGGGATAGGCTCCAGCTTGCCTGCGACCCTGTAGAACAGGATAAAGCAGCTACAGATAATGAGATGAGATGAGACAACAGCACTGGTGAGTTCTCAAATCTGATTGGACACATGACTCGGACAGTATTTCCAGATTTAACACGAACAGTAGGTTTATATTAAGGCATCTTGTCATTTCTATAGTAACAGCTCTTATACAGGGACTTGTATGGCTGATGCTCCACATAGTCCAAGACTACAGTAATAATAAACAGGTTTTAAACATATAAACGTTGACGGATTTTGTTAGGAGGCAATAATTTAACCTTTATGGAAGTAGTCTTAGGTGTCAGCGCATGAGAGGAGTTTACACTTCCTGGTTTCTCGGTAGTGGATCTGCACAGAGCTCATATTGACAGCATGTGCGTGGAGGTGTACTGCTTACTGAGAGACACTGCTGGGACGACTGGATCAATGGAGGAAGGCTTGGCCTTTACAGGGATGGGAGTCGTTGGACCATTCACCATGACGTGCCCTGAGATTAGAAAAGAGACACACACACACAATCTGACATCATACTGCACTCAACAGAAATTTCAAAGCTGCAGATAAGTATTTTATCGAAAGCTACAAAAGCTTCATATGATGAGTCAACTCAGGCAGTCTTTAAAATACAATCTGAGAATCCTAAATATCAATATAAAGGTAAAAGTGAAGCAAAACAAGCCTTCAAGGGATGCGATTCCATTGAAATGAAAGCATATCGATTGTACGTAGAGAAAGCTTTTGATCATATGCGCCTGCTTTCCCCCACTCACGCTGTCTCACGAACTTGACCGACACTCGAACGTCGCACAGAGACTGCTGGTTTAAATAAAAAAAATAAAAAAAAATCAGGAAAAATTTATGATGCTTGTGTCACCCTACCCAGATAATGCAGGAGTTTCTGGGCTCGGTTCTGAACAGGTTTGAGGTTGAAAAGGTCCTGGTTCTCGTCGATGAACTGCGTATCCACGGTGCCATAAAGAAACTGGTCGTTGCTCAGTACGTTCTGGAGGAAAGGGATATTTGTCTGCCGGGATAGGAAAAAAAAACAAAAAAAAAAGGGAGAGAGAGAGTGTGAGTCTGAAATAATGGTTACACTGAGAAACTGCTGAGTGGCACAGAAGCTGAGAGCTCAAGACACAACACACACCGTAGAGACATAACACACAGCTCAGGTGCTAATGCTTCTACACAGGCAAATGAGACCTTTCAGGGTGTAAGCCTAAAATCAATACCATTATCTAAACACTCAATACAACTTCCATCACACAGCATTTTATGCATGTGTGTGTGTGTGAGAGAGAAATGCAGTCATATAATAGCCTATACAGTGCACAAGCGCAGAGAACTAACACCACTTTCTACAAAAATATCTATGGTTACAAGCCATGACCATATTAATGGGGTTCAAATAAGATTTAGTCGAGAAGCGATCGCACTTGACTTGTCCTACAGGCTACAATCTGGCCGATTTTAAGCTTTGAAATCAGTAGTTAAGAGTCAGCGACATGGTCATCCATCATACACTTACATTCTGAATGGCTTTACCATTAAAAGGAGAACTGAACGCAAATTTTTTATCATCAAAATTCTATTTCTCTCATTTTATTAAATATAGGAATGCATTTCTGACAGCTATTTTGTCACTGCTATAGCAACTTATGAGTGTTTGAAATATGCTACGTAATATATATCCGGGCGGCACGGTGGTGTAGTGGTTAGCGCTGTCGCCTCACAGCAAGAAGATCCGGGTTCGAGCCCCGTGGCCGGCGAGGGCCTTTCTGTGCGGAGTTTGCATGTTCTCCCCGTGTCCGCGTGGGTTTCCTCCGGGTGCTCCGGTTTCCACCACAGTCCAAAGACATGCAGGTTAGGTTAACTGGTGACTCTAAATTGACCGTAGGTGTGAATGGGAGTGTGAATGGTTGTCTGTGTCTATGTGTCAGGCCTGTGATGACCTGGTGACTTGTCCAGGGTGTACCCCGCCTTTCGCCCGTAGTCAGCTAGGATAGGCTCCAGCTTGCCTGCAACCCTGTAGAACAGGATAAAGCGGCTACAGATAATGAGATGAGATGAGAATATATATCAGTCCATATGTCAAAGCGATGGCCGTAAACGAGATTCGCTGAGACCTGGGCGAGACATCGTAGGACGGAAGTAAAACGTACAGCGGAAATCAAAGTGACTGACATTCTGCTATCATAGCCTGCAGGGAATCGGCCGTCAGACATTCTGTCGCATGTCCCAGACCCGGTGAAATGTAACTGAATTGTCTTGGCCAGCCCTAAGGGTCCCATCTGCATCTCATCATTGCTGAGGAGTGTGCTCCCATCACCCAATCAAGCATCCAGCCAGAGCAGGTCATGATATTTTTTTTAACCATATTAACATGCCATTGTTGTGTATTATGCCTGATGTCAAGACTCTCGTCTCTGCGAGCCTACCACACAGATTTAATACTTGTGTCATTTTTAGGGCATACCTAACAACCTGTGTTTCCCCCCCCCCCCGACCCTCTGAGTTACACGTTGATCCTGGGATTGAGATGCTGGCCTCTTCTGCCCCTCGGACCTGCCTGATCCATCCTGGTGCCCTGTGTCTGGTCGGAGTTTTATCGCATCGCTCCTGTGAAGGACGGCCCCATGAGGACAGTTGAGGGTTATACCTGGAAGACGCTCTGGACACTTACAGTAATGCTTTTATGGCTGAGGACTACAGTTAACTTGCTAACTTTAGGACTGCAGTTGTCATGAACAGTTTTGCACTCAAGTTTCCATCAATGAAGAGTTATAACATCAACGAAACTGACTTCATGTTAAAACTGTTAATGTTATAGTCATGCTGTCTGTTGTTGCCCAAATGAGGATGGGTTCCCTTTTGAGTCTGGTTCCTCTCGAGGTTTCTTCCTCATGTCGTCTGAGGGAGTTTTTCCTTGCCACCGTCGCCACAGGCTTGCTCATTGGGGATAGATTAGGGACAAAATTAGCTCATGTTTTAAGTCGTTCAAATTCTGTAAAGCTGCTTTGCGACAATGTTTATTGTTAAAAGCGCTATACAAATAAACTTGACTTGACATCTGCCAACGTTGTCAAAAGACGCGCGCACCCTCTTTCGAATGCTGACGTAATCAAGCCGGAAGTTTTCTATGTCCGAAATCACTCCCTACTCGCTATATAGCGCGGACGCCATTTTGTAGTGCTGTCCGAAACCTTAGTGAGGATTATGTGGGAAATGCGCTCAGTATAATATGTATTTATCACAAAAATACATGCATGTGTTTATTATTTTGAAAACCCACCAGCTGCCTGATCTAGCACGTTTTAATTGTGCGACAGTAATGACATACGTACCAGCGCGACGGACTAGTCCTTATCCTGCCGTCTTTCCAACTCTTCTCTACTCCACGTTGGTTCGAAGTCGTATGGATTAATCTCCATCACTGATGAAGCTGGCAAATCTCGAAATTAATCTAAATTGGAATGATATGGCGATCTGGCCACTGTGTAAACAGTTTTCAAAATGGCGGCACTGACACTTCACATTTGAAGTCTCGTACAAGTCCCATGAAGATCGCGTGGATAAGCGACTCCTGCCGTGGACCATACGAACATGGCTAAAAACCGAAAAGTGGAATATTATATGCCAGTACGAGTCACGATATAAGGTTACTAAAACCGAAAACGTAATTGAATAACACGTTAATTAAGAAACAAAGCAAGTTTAAAAATGACTTCAGTTCTCCGTTAAGAACCTTTGACACAGCAGGTGTGTTTCCCTTTGCCCTCAACCAGGAATGCCAGATTTCAGCAAAATAAATCAGCCCAACTACGCCTCACAAACCACACAAAAGACCTGAAACCAGCACAAATTAAGTGAGCATTTGAAAAAGGAGACGTGTTTCTTTTTCACAGCCTTTGCATGGGAAACAAGGTCACCATGATGCACAAGAATTTCTGATGTACAGATACTGTCCACACCACAATCCTGCTTTCTCTCGCCCAGTCTTTTCAAGAATTCTTGAAAAAATAAAAATAGTGTCCATGACACAATCCTGCTTTCTCTCTCCCAGTCTTTGTAATATATCTTATATTATTCTATCCACGTTCATTGGATATGAGCAATCACACGCTCGGATTGGCTACTCTACTACAAGGATATCAGCTTGTATACCGTGAGTAGAGGAAAACAAAATGGCAGAGCGCATCAAGCCAGATGCATCACTTTATCAAGTATTTAAAAGAAACAAATAGCTAAAAGAATATAGTTTTGTTTTTTTTCTCCCCAATATTTCCTGTTCCACAGTCCAGCGCAGTCGGTGGTGGTAATGCACCTTTAAATTGGTTTGCCAATCGCCAAAAAACCCTAAAGAAGAAGAAAAACAAAATGGTGGACTGTGTTACTGAACCAACCAAGGACAAAATAAAAACCCTACTTGAAAACAAAAAACTCCCCCCCAAAAAAATACAAAAAAAAGCAACAAAATATGGAATGAAAGTATTTGATGGTAAGAATTATCGCATTTTTCACAAATTGCTACCATCATTTTGCCAGTTTGTTTACATTCTAAGCGGAAATTATTTTGTCGGACGTTCTGTATAAAGTTTTTATTTATTGAATTTGCAAAAATGAAAATGCTCCATTTCTTAAAATCCAGTGAATGTGGATAGAATGAAACAGATATTCCATGAAATCGAGTTATACATGGCTTATAGCCGACCCTGCTCCGAGCCGAGTCAGCTATCAGCTCATGTACGACTCGATTTCATGGAATAACTGTTAAATACAAATAGTTCTGTGTTTCACAGATGAACTGACTACATGTACACTTGGCTTTTGTTTGCAGAAATCTATCAGATTTAGTTCAGATCAATGACTTAAAAAATGAAAAAGCAAAACAAAAAAAACATGGGCAGCACGGTGGTGTAGTGGTTAGCGCTGTCGCCTCACAGCAAGAAGGTCCGGGTTTGAGCCCCGTGGCCGGCGAGGGCCTTTCTGTGCGGAGTTTGCATGTTCTCCCCGTGTCCGCGTGGGTTTCCTCTGGGTGCTCCGGTTTCCCCCACAGTCCAAAGACATGCAGGTTAGGTTAACTGGTGACTCTAAATTGACCGTAGGTGTGAATGTGAGTGTGAATGGTTGTCTGTGTCTATGTGTCAGCCCTGTGATGACCTGGCGACTTGTCCAGGGTGTACCCCGCCTTTTGCCCGTAGTCAGCTGGGATAGGCTCCAGCTTGCCTGCGACCCTGTAGGACAGGATAAAGCGGCTACAGATAATGAGATGAGATGAAAACAAAACATGGACAGCAGAACATCTCTAAAAAGTGAAGCAATCACAGGTCTAGTGCCCCTGCTGGCTGGTTGCAGTATAATATGTAGCCTCACCCATCCCCATTTGCTTTAAAGTGCATATCACGGGTAAATTCAGGAGCAAGATCAATGTAATTCTCCTATTTTATATTAAACTTTGGTCAAATATCTGTCACATTTTGCGCAATTTTTTTTTTACCTTGCGCAATACCAGAAAAATTCAGTTGAAATCAAGCCATGTGAGGCGAATTGGTCCGCCTCTGAAAAAACTTGCCGTTTGGATTTTCCAGAAAACATTGATTTTCTTGACGTCGCGTGCGGGACGCCTCCGTCTGAATCCTACGTCAGCGCTGGTTTGTTTATGAGAAAACGACCTGGTGGTTTTCTGCAAATTTCTTCAACGTTATCACGTAATTATTAAAATGGTTAACAGATGTATCGTAGGAGGGTGTAGCAACACCAATCTTGATAGGATTAGTACTCATCGTTTTCCAAAAGACCGGACAATGAGAGAGAAATGGGAGCGCTTCGTGCGAGGCTGAAACCGTGCAAGCTCGCGCAGCCTGCTGGCGCTTCCGCAGGTGACGTCACGAATCTGGCTCCAGACTCCCTTGGGATTTTTCCAGACGCGTTTTGTTGTTTTATTTTTTTCTGCTGTAGACAGATGGCCTTGTGCAAAATTACCCTTCTGGATGAGTGTGTAAAGGGACATACTTTCATATAAAAATAACGAAATTGGTCCAGGATATGCACTTTAAGGACAAAATAGCCTATTTTCCATGACATTTTTTTTTTCTCTCGGCTAAACTGTCTTTCCACCGATAGCATCTAATTCAAACAGGTAGCTTTCTCTATGGTGACATCTCCCCAGAAATTAGTTTTTAAAACGTTACTCTATTATATCGTAAGAAGGCGTGGATATACTTGGGAATGAAGTGATTGACAGCCTTGGTGATGCATTGGACCTTGGTATTAAGAGAAGGGGATGGGTCTACCAAATGAGTATGTGTACTTGACTTCATCTGTTGTTTCTACCATACTGCACAGACTGGCTCCAAATTTGACAACATGGCTGAGATATTTTGGCTTCATTTCTACAGAATGGAAGCGGATGAAACCATGCCGTGCATGTTTTTTTTAATAAAACAAGATCTTTGGTATCACACAGAATGTAACTAGCCCAATTTGGCAGCCCTGTCTTATCAGCTGCTCCTATGCATGCATGGGGCAGCATGATTCCTTCTCCAGTGAACCGCTATTCATGTTTGTTGCAGCTCCAATTCATGACCACTAGGAGCAATAACACTATGGGCCTGGTCCCACAACACCGATAACTATAACTACAACTATACCTGAATGTAGTTCCAGTCTGGAGCAGTCACACCACAACCAGTGTTGGGAGTAACGCGTTACAAAAGTAACGAATTACTGTAATGCATTACTTTTTGCAGTAACGCGGTAATGTAAGGCATTACAGAAAAAAATCTGGTAATATTTTACTCGGTGGGGGCGGCACGGTGGTGTAGTGGTTAGCGCTGTCGCCTCACAGCAAGAAGGTCCCGGGTTCGAGCCCCGTGGCCGGCGAGGGCCTTTCTGTGTGGAGTTTGCATGTTCTCCCCGTGTCCGCGTGGGTTTCCTCCGGGTGCTCCGGTTTCCCCCACAGTCCAAAGACATGCAGGTTAGGTTAACTGGTGACTCTAAATTGACCGTAGGTGTGAATGTGAGTGTGAATGGTTGTCTGTGTCTATGTGTCAGCCCTGCGATGACCTGGCGACTTGTCCAGGGTGTACCCCGCCTTTCCGCCTTTCGCCCGTAGTCAGCTGGGATAGGCTCCAGCTTGCCTGCGACCCTGTAGAAGGATAAAGCGGCTAGAGATAATGAGATGAGATTTTACTCGGTACAAATGTCAGTAACGCGCGTTACAATGCATTTTTAACCTGGAATGAAGTGGTGGGCTTTTTTTTCCTTCATACAAATTCGCCAAAATCACGCGAGATCAGCAGAGGTGAAACGTCCGCGCAAAATGTTTCACTTCCTTTTCCTTTAGGCTAGTCAGACAGGAGAGAGAGAGAGAGAGAGGAGTGAACCTGCAGCTGATCTAACGTCGGATAGCACATTCTCCAGATGGGCATACGCCCATTACTTTAAGTTTGTGAAAAATAAGGATGTGAAGAACATCGTAGTCAAATGCACTTTGTGTGCTAAACCTAAAGAACTGTCCACTTCCCGAAATAGCACCAGTAATT
Organism: Neoarius graeffei; assembly: GCF_027579695.1. Lineage (NCBI taxonomy): Eukaryota > Metazoa > Chordata > Actinopteri > Siluriformes > Ariidae > Neoarius > Neoarius graeffei. The sequence goes on from NC_083580.1 coordinate 69,875,371, forward strand.
TAACTAAGCATTTCCAGAGGTGCCATAGTAACATGAAGTTAGCAAGGAAGCAAGCGGAGGATGAGAGTGGCGATAAAATCACAAAGCAGCCAAAATTAACGTTCTGCCGCTCTGAGATGCTCCTTCAGCCTCAGGAGGTTAGGAGACTTGTGGCGGAGTATGTTGCTGAAGATATGCTGACGGTTTGTTTACATTTTTGTCCTGTATAACTGAGTTTTTTTTCTGGTCGGAAGTCAGACTAAAGTGATTGAGCTGCCTTTCCTTCGAGGCCTAATATGCCTAAGCACTTCAATATCATTAAAAGCACTTTGATTTTGTCATTTCTAATTCTGTTTTTCGAAATGGGACTGGGTAGCCTCATATAGCTAATAGTCATTGTCTAGCCGTGATTTAAAGGACATGGGACATGAAACATAAATGCACGCTATATCAGTTTCTTTCCATTAAAAATATGAAATAATTGCATCAACAAATACAAAATTATCTATTAAATTCAGCAAAATCGTTATATTTGTGATGATTATATGGCATTTCTGCTCGAGCTCCAATATGCATATTTTATAACCGGAAGAGCCGCTGTCACGTGATCATACGTCACAAAAACTTTCGGGCACAGAACAAGCGGGTAGATGAATATGGAGAAGTGTGAATCGTGATGATGACGAATGCGACAAAATAGTTTTTGTGTCTTGGATGACAAGAAAATTGTTTCGTTTTTAGAGTGTTTAATGTACATTGAACATCATGGTGTATTGTGACCTCCCAGTCAGTCAGATGCGCTGTTACTCCTGTTAGCAATGTAGCTAGGCTCAGCATGGCCAATGGTATTTTTTGGGGCTGTAGTTAGATGCGACCAAACTCTTCCGCGTTTTTCCTGTTTACATAGGTTTATATGACCAGTGACATGAAACAAAGTTCAGTTACACAAATTGAAACGTGGCGATTTTCTATGCTATGGAAAGTCCGCACTATAATGACAGGCGTACTAACACCTTCTGCGCGCTTCGGCAGCGCATTGATACCTTCACTCGGAGTTGTACCATTATTTTTTAGACAGGGCGGACAGACCAGGGCATTCGCCCGCCTGGCTGTGCCCGACGAGGAGTGCTCTCGGTCGGCTTGGGAGGCAGACGGCAGCCGCTCCTGGAAGTGTGGTTTTACCATGGGCCTCATGCGGTAAGGATTAGTATTATAATTTTGGGTGTATCAATTATTGATTATCATAATTCTGACTCGTTTCGCCATTTTGAATGTTTTCATCTCGGACTCTGGAAGCATTGTATCTCAGTCAATCTCGAAAAATATCAGCAAAAAAAAACTAGCTTGCAATGGACTTTAGCTAGATCTATGATGAACTTTCAATGTATGATACAAAAATAATACTTCTTTCAACAGATCATTAGCCTTTGAGCAGAATTGTTTTTAACTTACCAGGAAGTGTTATCGAGCCGACCGCTTTCAGTTTCATGGGGACTGAATGAACTCTCACTCTCAGAATCATCTGACCCGTCAGAGTAAAGACAAGCTCCATGTTCATGTGAATTTCCAGCTATCGGTTCGAATTGATAGGGTCTAACTTCACATCTCTGTGAAACATCGGGAATGTCACTGTCGATGGTGTCCATTTCGGTAACCTGTTTACATTAGATTCCCAAGCGCTGGCTCCTTGGAAAGTTTTTGTGACGTCACGGGTCACGTGACCACCTAGCTCATTAACGAATCCTTGTTTTACACTGATGTATAAAAAAGTTGAATAATGTGATGATTTTCACATTTTTGACGCCCTGCAATTATTTAGATGGCATTTCTTATGTCCTTTATACATAATTATACCCAGAAAAAAATCCATGTCCCATGTCCTTTAAAAGGCTTGTGTTTTTTTTTCAGGCCAGTTTTATTGTAGGCTACGATTTGCCATAATATGTTCATTTTTGTTAAATTTCTGAAATGGAGTCATATCCCTTAGGGCTAATCTTTTTTTTTTTTTATGAAGCATAAACTATGCTTAATGCTGTAAACTTGAAAACAATAAAGGCATAGAAATGCTAATTTTGTATCCTGTCATATCTTTAGACATTACAATACAATACAGTTCAATTAATGTTAATATGAATAGGCCTAAAGTTGCAATATTTCTATCACAATTTGCCAGACTTTCACCTTTTGTCTGTTCTTGCGATGATTGTTCCTCGTATTGTGCCATGAGCCGTCACTGTGGCTATTATTCTAGTGTTTTTAACCATAAGCCGAGCTCAGTCAGATACCACAGCACCTTCCACTGGATGTGTGATGAGCTAATTGAGCGTCTTGAGCTACATTTAGATCACCAAATCCATACTTCCAGTTATTTTGGTGAGAGTAACTTAAAAGTAATGCAATAGTAGTGTAATGCCTTACATTTTAAATCCAGTAATATTGTAATGTAACTAATTACTTTAAAATGACAGTAACAAGTAATAAATAATGCAAAACAGTTTTGAAGTAACTTGCCCAACACTGACGACAACTATAATATCGCTTGGTCCTGCCACTCAGGGAAATAAATGCATCAAACTTAGGAATAGTCATGGAAGTTTTTTCCAAGTAGTAGTACATTATTCCGGGTCATACTGTACAGCGTGGACTTGAAACAACCCATGCACACACTCCGGTGGTTGATATAATACAGATAGGTAATAGACTACAGAAATATAATAAAAAAGGATATGAAATACTGAGTGGTTACGGATTTTAATACAGATGCGTCATGGATGCTAATAATTTACAGACTGGTTATGGACGTTTCAGTATGTTACAGACTGGTTACAGATTTCATATAGATTATGCATCATGGAGGAAAAAAAAAAGTTCATAATTAAAATATCTTACCTGTATTTATATTTATATATATATATATATATATATATATATATATATATATATATATATATATATGTACTTTATTAATTTACTGTTGATATTTCATGGAAAATATCGCACGTGTGAATAAAAGATCCAGGTTATATTTTTTTCATGAATCCATATTCCGTAACTTCATGACGCAACAAGGATGTACAAAGATGTCCAGGGAAAAATAACACGTTCTCAGACAAAGGCGCATGTAAACAATTACCTGATTGGTCAGGTGTTTTATTGGCTCAGGTCCAGGCCTGGAAAAATCGCTCCAGAAGCAATCTCGGCGATACGGATAAACCCAGGCCTGGGCTATAGGTACAGGGGACCAGAGGTGGACAGTAACGAAGTACTTGGACTTGAGTACTGTACTTAAGTACACTTTGAGTATCTGTACTTTACTTGAGTATAATTTTTTTTGGAAACTTATGACTTTAACTTCACTACATTTGAAAGACAAATATCGTACTTTTCACTCCACTACATTTCTATCAAGGTCCTCGTTACTATGAAGCAGCTTTGAAAGTGGATGTTTTTTTTCTTTTCTTTAACGTGATTGGGTTTTTCCCAGGTGACACTGAGACAGCCGATCAGTAAATCACTAGGGTCACGTCACGTCCACAGACCGTATAAAATCAAGTTCAGTGATTTCTCAACAGCATTATTTGAACAGTCAGTTGATGGCAGAATGGAAGGAGGCGGTTCTTCTGGGGAATGCACACAACCATGGCTTTACCTAGAACCCATGTTTCAGTTTTCTGAAAGGATTAAAGATGCGTTTCGTTTTAAATGTTTGCTTTGTTTGTCGCAAATGAACCACATCACGGCCAACAAAAACTTGCCGTCCAACCTGCGGGAGCATATTGAGGTATATAAACGTTTTATTCCAAGAGAAAGCTTGCAATGAAGTTGTCTGTGCTTTTAGAGCTAGCGGTAACGTTGCAAACGTAGCTACGGTATGCAGTCTGGTTAGTCAAATTACTTTCTATGGATTTGTCCACCAAGTTGTCATTGCCTTGTCCACGGCTAACGATAACACATAGCTAGTTAACTTGGACTCTATTAGTTAGCATGTAAAAACAGTTATGCTAACATGAATAACGTTAACTTATCTGAAGTCCTTTCAGAAAATGTTTTAGCATAATTTTGCCAAATAAACAAAATGTAGAAATCTTTCTTTTCTAGTAGCGTTAGCTACCCAATATGATTTCGAGTTTGAAAAGAGTTTGCTAGCATGTCAGGTGGAGCTTCACTGACTAGCTAACTTAACATTAAACCACCATGATGGCACAGCATGCATTCATTTTGTGAATTCACATTTCTGTCTTTGGTAACAGCGTTAGGTTTTGTAAGCATTGTGGCAATAATACAACAATGCCTTGACAGAAAATGTACTTTTAATACTTAAGTATTTTTAAAAGCAAGTACTTCAGTACTTTAACTTAAGTAAAAATTTGACTGGACAACTTTCACTTGTATCGGAGTAACATTTGACCAGCGGGATCTGTACTTTGACTTAAGTAATGAAGTTGGGTACTTTGTCCACCTCTGCAGGGGACCGATTTATTTATAGTTATCATTATACTTATCGGTATTGTGGGACCGGGCCTTATGGAGCTAAACGGTCAGTTAGTACACACCAGCTTATTCAATTAAACTATGTCAATTTTTTAACTCACTGGTCAAGCCTAGGTCACAACCGGACGTACGATTTTTTTGGCCGTGCGATTTTTGGCGTTTCCCAAATCGCTGCGTTTTTTTTTTGTTCGTGGAGAAAGACGCATGTTGGCCGTAAGTTTGTCTTGCAACCTGAAAAAAACGTAAGCGCCCGTAGAGTTTGTTTGACATGACAAAGAACCTCTGCGGCCAGTCTACGGCTCGAAAATCAGCACGCCACACGCGCGCCCTCCGTGCGTTTCACGCGCGCCCTCCGTGCGTTTCTTGCGTTTTTTGCATGTAGACCGGCTGTAGGAGCACGTACGGCCGGTTGTGACCGAGGCTTCACTCAGAAAGGTTATTAGTATTGCAATAGAATTTAAAACCTATAGATTTGTGAATAAGGACTTAAGCATTGGTTGAACAGTTGACATATACAGTATATGGTATATTTTCCTTCCCCTATAGACTGGCGATCACTGCTTTTAACACCCTTCATGATAGAGCCGAGCTGCTCACAGCTCAGCCAGCATGAGAACACAGTTCAACTCGAAGAAATGGCCGTTGGGAAATGGGATGCAAAATGACAGTGGGAGAGCCTGTTAGGGTGAGCTTGGGGTCATCGGTTCACTGCACATTTCCTTCCAAGCTCTCCCACCTGGGGTGGGTGAAATGGAGAAAACATTAATTCGTCCATCCAAACTTGCTTTAAACCCAGAGTCCATTGAGAAGGAACCTTGATTTACAATGCAGCCAAGTACAACAGCTGCTGAACTTCTCGTTGAATTTAGAGACTTAAACAAACCAGCAGATCAAGTGATAAAGGCAATAACGTGGGGAAAAAAAGGGTGATAACAAGTAGATAATGATTACAGTCGTCAGATCAGTATACACATCAAACCAAAGCGCTCTCAGATTTTTCGTCTTTCATGTAGGGATTTTCAATCATAAGACGAGCAGCCAAAAAAAAAAAAAAAAAAATCAATTCTGTCTTTAAATAAAAGATGCTACAGTGTGCAGTGGTGTATCCATTCTTGTTCTGATGACTAAATACATAAATAATAAATCATACCATCAGTCAAATCGAACACTTTTCTGAGGAATAGGCTTCAGACAGATAATAGTCTGATTGACATGCTGAAGTTTTAATGTTATTTGGGATACAGGGGCAACAGGGAGCCTTCAATAGCATCACACAACCGCATCCTGCCCATGCTCGATACTGAATATCTATGGAAACAGGCATACACATGTGGAAGGTAAACAGTGATACACCACTGGGAAATAATTCTGCCCACTAGCCTAATGTTTTTTTTAATCATTCCGAGCTTTCGCCCTGCCCTTCAAGGGTCTTCCATTTCACCTGATTTTACTTCACACATTCAAAAGAGACCGAAAGAAAGAGATACGGTCGTAGAGTAACCCAATGCTACGATCAGGATCTGTTCAGTGCTCCAAATAACTGGATCTGTATCTTAACCAGAAGTGGGTCAGACCTAAACTGTAAGTTTTTTATTTTTTATTTTTTGAATTAAACATGACCCCTACCACAACGCTCCCAGAAACCACTAAAAAAAAAACCAGAGGCAGAAATAAATGTCAGTACTCTGTCTCTAAAAGCTCCTCAAGCTCTGATACATCACTCGAGCACAAAATTGGTTTCAAATAGAGATGTGGACAGGATTTTTTAAACAAGACCGTCAATGATGACGTAGCTCACTCCGGCCCAAATCCACGTAGAAGTTATATGCACCCTAGGTACCCCTACCTTCATGCCAGAAAGAATCAAAATTGGTGAAGGAGAAGAAGCAATTTGTGTGGAAACTGCTTGTAAGGGCTTAATTACTCCAGATCTTCATTATTAATTGCAATTATGCAAATCTGGGTAGAAGCTCTATGCACCCCAGGCAGACCTACCTTCCTGCCAAAAAGAATTTAAAAAAAAATCAGTGAAGAATTGAGAGAGAAGAAGCGATTTTCGTAAAATGTAAATGATGCCCGATGGACAGACAGCACATGTTGGTATAAGCTCATTGCCTGTCAGCCGGATGAGCTGATAATTTGTTTGCATCTGCATATAATTTATAACATTTTGTTGGGTCTAGATCCCAAAACAACAAAAAGTAGTAGTAGCCCAAATTGATACCACCTATCACAACCCTAACCAGGCAGCAGTGTTGTAGTCGAGTCACTAAACCTCGAGTCCAAGTCCAGTCTCGATTCCCCAGTGTTCAAGTCCAAATCATTAAAGAAAATTTCGAGTCGAGTCCGAGAACAAGACTCCACCCGCACCATTTGACGGTGGCTGTTGCTGCTGTAGGTACAGCCACCCTTTTAGAACTACAGATCCCATCAACCAACTTCCGCGATGACCTACGTCACGCCTGGGTGGGATTACCTACGTCACATCCTCCCTGAGTTCATAAGTGACTCAGCCACACTTCCGTCTTCCTCTTTGGCGCTGTGAAGCTCGTGGGTCACACAGACATAAAGAGGCACTCTCCCACCGGACCGTCCGAAATCACGACTTCTGCCTGGCAAGAAAGAAGATTCAGCGTGCTTTCGTTTACCACTGGCCACGGTAAAACTACTTAAATCGTGCCATCTCACTCAGATTGAGCTATAACCGGTTTTTTATTTGTTCATTATAAGTAACATTACGACTGCCGCCCAAGCAGTTAATTAAAAGTTAGAAGCGACCGGATTCCTTCTGACTTAATTGCTGTGCACATTATTGAGCAGAGACTCTTCCTCACGAACGACGAAGCGTCGGACCAAGAATTCTCTGCTTTTTACAGAAGCCTCCACAAGCTGCTGTGAACTCCAGTCTCTTCGGGACATTTCTCCATATCCTGCATAGAGATATCGATTACTGGAAGTAAGGCTGGCATTTTGGGCAAAAATTAGTCTTAGGAATTAGCTTTATGAAGTAGTGTGAATTTAAACTCAGGAACTGTTTAATTATGCATACTGATCTTGTGTTCTATATTGTTCTCTCAGTTGTTTAATAGATAGGCTGTTGCATGCTTTTTGCTATCCTTTCTAACATCTTTAATTTCATTATTACACATATTTTGACCTCATCAAGATTTCAGTGGATTTGGTAATGTTATAAGTAGGTGGGATTCCTTTGTCTCGACCACGAGGTGGAATCCCCTCCCCCAACACATTCCAAACCTCACAGCCCCCTCACACACACACACCCTTGCTCTCCCTCGCACATACACACACATGCTCTCACACACACATACACTACCTCACTGTTTTGCTATTATGAATTTAGTATCATTGTTATAATAAATTCAATTATTCTGAAACTGAGTGTTTTTGCTGATGTATTCTTGAAGTCACACAATCTAAAAGACCTCCAAATTGCCTTCAGTGTGCTATTGGCTGTAGCGTTTATGTAATACGGTAAGTGATATATTATTGCTGCATTGGTAGTGATCATAATAATTTGGAATACCATAATTTAGCTGTTTGGCAATTTATTATTAAGCACCAAAATTAATGGTATTATTAAAGAGACTGATTTAATGAGACTGATCACTTAAGACCAATTGCATCCACAATGCCTTTACGTGAAACCGTCTCTGCTGCTGTGTTGGATTAACGTTCCTGCTCGACTGCCCCATTTTAGTTAATAGGCTACAGATAAAGCTTGTTCATCGCTCAGCAAGCCCCGCCCACTATCAACAGGGCAAATAACATGAGAGAGGGTTAACACTAGCTAGTTCATCGCTCAGCAAGCAAGCCCCGCCCACTATCAACAGAGCAATGAACATAGCATGTCACTTCCTTCTCTGGGTGGAGTCTTGCCAAATGACGATTGAAGTTCGAGGTTGTCCCCGTCGTCTCCTCAGTAGTTCTTCTATATATGGAACACTTAGCAGTGCATTTTTTTCCCACTGCACGAGAAGTCTGTAGAAGCAAAGCAGACAATCCTGGGGCGTTCTGTCCAGGCATTTTAGCGCCGTTAATGTTAGTTTGTTTCTGAACATGACGTACGGAACAGGTGAATGTGCATTCTGTTGTGTGAAATTAGTATAAAAATTAATGTAGATATAAATACAAATATCTAATGGCAAATTATTATGGTACACTACCGTTCAAAAGTTTGGGGTCACTTTGAAATTTCCTTATTTTTGAAAGAAAAGCACTGTTCTTTTCAATAACGATCACTTTAAACTAATCAGAAATCCACTCTATACATTGCTAATGTGGTAAATGACTATTCTAGCTGGTTTTTGGTGCAATATCTCCATAGGTGTATAGAGGCCCATTTCCAGCAACTATCACTCCAGTGTTCTAATGGTACAATGTGTTTGCTCATTGCCTCAGAAGGCTAATGGATGATTAGAAAACCCTTGTACAATCATGTTAGCACAGCTGAAAACAGTTGAGCTCTTTAGAGAAGCTATAAAACTGACCTTCCTTTGAGCAGATTGAGTTTCTGGAGCATCACATTTGTGGGGTCGATTAAATGCTCAAAATGGCCAGAAAAATGTCTTGACTATATTTTCTATTCATTTTACAACTTATGGTGGCAAATAAAAGTGTGACTTTTCATGGAAAACACAAAATTGTCTGGGTGACCCCAAACTTTTGAACGGTAGTGTATGTTACAAAAAAAACAAAGAAAAAAAATCAGAGCCCTCGTCTCCAATTTACGAGTCTGAACGCAGTTAATGCACGAGTCCGAGTCATCAGTGCTCAAGTCCAAGTCAAGTCACGAGTCCTTAAAATTAGGGCACGAGTCGGACTCGAGTGCTACAAGCCTGCCAGGCAGTTACTAAGGATAAACAAATAAACACTAATGTAGAGCACAGTGATGCACCTTCTTTGTCCTGTGAACTGACCACTGACCCGTCACTCAAGCCCAAGTGAAAGTAAGAACCTCCTGCTTGGGTGACAATTTTCTCGCCATATGATCTCACTCTTGACGCACACTTTCCAGAAAATAAACACCTTCTATTCGTAACTGTATCCATTTAGAACACATTATCTGTTCATTCCAGTCAGATAAAATGTCTTCATATTCAATTACATCCCAGAGAGAGAGAGAAACAGATTCCGCACACTCTGACCCAGATTCTTCTGACTGCAGAACCAATACTACATCCTTCACCACACCACACCACTTCGCATCCCGCCCTCCCCCACGTTTAACTCCTACTACACATTAAACAATACAAGACTGGAGCGCAAATAGAGATCAACGGAGATCGTCTAAGCAGAACACAAGATGTGTGGTGAAGAATTTTAAAACTCGACAGTGGCATGAAATAAAAGAGAATTAAGACAGGCTCCGACTATCGGAGTATTCTTTTCTCAGGTCGGAATGTTACAAAAATCCGACCCTGTTTCTCTTCAAAAGATATAGAAGAAAGTTGAAAAATCTTGGGGACGACGACCCAACAACAAAGAATTAAGTCACCGTCCAGAAAGATTCAAATGCGGAGTTCCTGCACAAAATGTAAAAAAAAAAAAATCAGCCAACTGGAGTCATAATTTATACACTCGCTGGCCACTTTATAATGAAAACCCAAATATCCACCTGCTGCTCTCGAATCAGCCAATCCCTCGCCAGCAAGCAGCACAATGCATCAAATCATGCAGACACAAATCAAATCAAGAGCTTCAGTTCATGTTCACTTCAAACATCAGAATGGGAAAAACTGATCTCAAAGTGTGACTTTCTTTCACTGTGGCACGGGTGTTGGTTTGAGCCAGATGGACTGCTGGTTGGAGTATTTCAGAAACTGCTGATCTCCTGGGGTTTTCACACACAACAGTCTCTAGAGTTTACGCAGATAGAATGGTGCAAAAAAACCACTGAGTTGAGTGAGCGACAGTTCTGTGGGTGGAAACAAACGCCTTGCTGATCAGAGAGGTCAGAGGAAAATGGACAGATTGGTTCGATCTTTTTTTGCCAGGAAGGATATAGTAACTCATAGCAACTCTTTACAACCGTGGTGAGCAGAAAAGCATCTCAGCATGCAACAGCAAAACAGAACAGAAGACCACACTGGATTCCAGTCCTGCAGCCAAGAACAGGAATCTTAGAATCAAGAACAAGTTCCTATTAAAGCAGCCGATGAGTGTACAGGGACTTGTGTGCACATACGGTAAATGTGATGCTTTTTGTGAGACGACATTTATTTATTATCGATTTTTGGAACGGGTCTCTAATGTCAGTGCTTTGGAGGTAACATTTTTTTTTCGACACAGGAATGAAAGGTCAGAAAAGTCAAGACATAAGGCACTCCATTTTCTCTTTCAGACAAGCAGCTTCAACTTCAGGAGTGAGGGGGAAAAAAAAAAAGAGGCTGATGAAGGAATGACCATTTATAGCTGCTATAATGTAAATGATAACAGGAACAAACTTGGCTCATGGAAGTTCTTCATCATCATCAAGCAGAATTGTAAACAGAAGATTGTCATGTTATTGAGTAATTAATAAAAAAAAAAACAATCGTTGAACTGTTATGGAGTAAATCAATCTGGGATATGCTGTTAGAGAGAAATAATCTACTTTGCCAGCCCACTGTTACATAATTTGCGTTAGCAGCGCTGGCACAAATTGTTACTCTCACTCAGGATCTTTCCACTTTATTCTTCTTCCTCTTCTTATTATCCTCCTAATGTTTTTAGGACGCTATTTCTCCCTCAGTTTTCAGCCAATCGCCAACAAATTTCACATGAAGAATACCTCTGGGCTGAATTATGTTGCTATGACTTTTGTATCAAGAACAACTCAATTTTGTATCACTGCTATGCAGATGACACCCAAATTTATTTTGCTCTATCAGCTAATGATTATGGCCCCCTTGAATGTCTCTACCAGTGTATCGACCAAATCAACAACTGGATGTCACAAAATTTTCTCCAGCTGAACACAGATAAAACAGAAGTAATTCTATTTGGGGAAAAAAGATGAAAGACTCAGGATTACCACTATTCTTGACACAAAGGGGATTAAAACAAAAGATATGGTTAAAAATCTTGGTGTTTTCATTGACAGCGAGCTAAACTTTGACAGTCACGTGAAAGCAATCACTAAATTGGCATTTTATCACCTAAAAACATTTCCAAACTAAGAGGACTTGTGTCAAAAAATGATCTGGAAAAACGTATACATGCCTTCATCTCTAGTAGGGTTGATTACTGCAATGGCCTTTTCACAGGCCTGCCAAAAAAGACCATCAAACGACTTCAGGTGATTCAAAATGCAGCGGCGAGGGTTCTCACACGAACAAAAAGAACAGAGCACATTACTCCAATTCTAAGGTCCCTTCACTGGCTTCCAGTAAGCTACAGAATTGACTTTAAAGCATTGCTGCTGGTGTACAAATCTCTAAATGGTACAAGGCCCAATTACCTCTCCGATATGTTGCAGCGGCCTAACCCAATCACATCTACCAGATCAAAACAGAAAAATTTACTGGTAAAACCTGTTGTTAAAACAAAGTGTGGTGAAGCAGCTTTTAGCTACTATGCAGTACAGCTATGGAACCAACTCCCAGAGGACATCAAAAATGCTCCTGCTGTTGGAAGCTTCAAATCTAGACTAAAGACCAAGCTGTTCTCAGATGCTTTCTGCTAACTGATAAATATCATCTTTACATGTTTTAAACTGGGCGGCACGGTGGTGTAGTGGTTAGTGCTGTCGCCTCACAGTAAGAAGGTCCGGGTTCGAGCCCCGCGGCCGGCGAAGGCCTTTCTGTGCGGAGTTTGCATGTTCCCCCCGTGTCCGCGTGGGTTTCCTCCGGGTGCTCCGGTTTCCCCCACAGTCCAAAGACATGCAGGTTAGGTTAACTGGTGACTCTAAATTGACCGTAGGTGTGAATGTGAGTGTGAATGGTTGTCTGTGTCTATGTGTCAGCCCTGTGATGACCTGGCGACTTGTCCAGGGTGTACCCCGCCTTTCGCCCGTAGTCAGCTGGGATAGGCTCCAGCTTGCCTGCGACCCTGTAGAACAGGATAAAGCGGCTAGAGATAATGAGATGAGATGAGATGAGATGTTTTAAACTGGGCGGCACGGTGGTGTAGTGGTTAGCGCTGTCGCCTCACAGCAAGAAGGTCCGGGCTCGAGCCCCGGGGCCGGCGAAGGCCTTTCTGTGCGGAGTTTGCATGTTCTCCCCGTGTCCGCGTGGGTTTCCTCCAGGTGCTCCGGTTTCCCCCACAGTCCAAAGACATGCAGGTTAGGTTAACTGGTGGCTCTAAATTGACCGTAGGTGTGAATGTGAGTGTGATTGTGTCTATGTGTCGGCCCTGTGATGACCTAGCGACTTGTCCAGGGTGAACCCCGCCTTTCGCCCGTAGTCAGCTGGGATAGGCTCCAGCTTGCCTGCGACCCTGTAGAACAGGATAAAGCGGCTAGAGATAATGAGATGAGATGTTTTAAACTTTACTTAACTTTTACAGTCTCTGCATGTTTTAAACTTTACTTAACTTTTATTCTATTTTATTCTGCTGTTTTTACTGAACTTTTACTTCATTTTATTATTGTATTTCTACTATTGTTTAATTCTTATTATTTTTTTCTCTCTTCTTCTCCATTTATTTTATGCAATTTTATTTTCTATTGTTTACTGTTTTGCTTTTACCTCTGTAAAGCACATTGAACTGCCACTGTGTATGAAATGCGCTATATAAATAAACTTGCCTTGCTGATCTGGATCACTGAACCAGAATGATCCATGAAAAACGGGATTTCCTCCCCACTAAGCGTCACTCTATCTCTTACTGTTCTGGATCGATAAGATACAGTGACCAGACGTCCCAGTTTGTAAGAGCTAACGCAAATCACTGACTTTAGTCACAGTATCTATCGAGTTAATTTTCCTAAAACATCATGCACTGGGGTGTTTTGTTCTTTACTTATTTGTCATTGTAGTATTTATAAGCAGGGTACTTGATACAGCGATGTGCGATGCCGACAGCATTCAGACAAAAACACACATGGAAATGTGAGAGACCCCGTACCGTATGCGCGCACACATGCAGAGCTTTCTCCCTGCCAAGATAAACAGCAGTATACCACTGGAAAAAATAAATAAAATAAATACTGCCCACTAGCCTCACGGTTTTCACAATGACCACTTCAAGTGGGTGGCAGCTCAGGGAAAAACCTTCACAACACAATGCAGTCAGTGAAAGCACACACTGACTAAAGACAGCTTCAAGGCCAAGTGTTTGCCAAAAGAAACGTGAAAATTAGAAGCAGATAGCAGCCAGATATCGGCAGGCAAGAATACAGAATACAGATAGAAACATTCACACAGACACCACTACAGAACGAATCTAATGGTGATGATACTGCAGAGATGTTTGCCGGATTATTGCAGCTTCCATGAGCGTGTCTGAGTTGACGTGTTTTACAGCACGAGTGTGTTCAGAGGAGCGGCTCACGATGTTGGAAACCTCCCAGGAACACAACACACCACACTGCTCTCCAATTCTTTGGTCATTAATGTCGATATGAATTCTAAAGAGCATTAAAAAAATTAAAAGACTCGTTTTGTACCTGCGATATGCACCGCTGGCCATTACAGTGTGTTATACTGTTTAGATAAAACGGTCACTAGTCATTTAGCATGAATTAAACAGCATAAAGCTTTCAGAAATAAATCGCCTGCGCTGGTACTGAAGCAGTTCGGAGGTTCGGATCCCTTTAACAAAGTACATCTCAGGGTTATAAAATGCTATCCATTTTTTTGAGCACAGGTCACACACAGAAAGCACATTTTGTTTTGCATAAACCACAATCAGATTTCATCTCATCTCATCATCTCTAGCCGCTTTATCCTTCTACAGGGTCGCAGGCAAGCTGGAGCCTATCCCAGCTGACTACGGGCGAAAGGCGGGGTACACCCTGGACAAGTCGCCAGGTCATCACAGGGCTGACACATAGACACAGACAACCATTCACACTCACATTCACACCTACGGTCAATTTAGAGTCACCAGTTAACCTAACCTGCATGTCTTTGGACTGTGGGGGAAACCGGAGCACCCGGAGGAAACCCACGCGGACACGGGGAGAACATGCAAACTCCACACAGAAAGGCCCTCGCCGGCCACGGGGCTCGAACCCAGGACCTTCTTGCTGTGAGGCGACAGCGCTAACCACTACACCACCGTGCCGCCACAATCAGATTTGTTGTAATTATTTACCCAGAGTACAGCTGGTTTGGGTTTTATACAGCGGTGCTTGAAAGTTTGTGAACCCTTTAGAATTGTCTACATTTCTGCATAAATATGACCTACAACCATCAGATTTTCACACAAGTCCTAAAAGTAGATAAAGAGAACCCAGTTAAACAAACGAGACAAAAATTATACTTGCTCATTTATTTATTGAGGAAAGTGATCCAATTTTACATATCTGTGAGTGGCAAAAGTATGTGAACCTTTGCTTTCAGTATCTGGTGTGACCCCCTTGTGCAGCAATAACTGCAACTAAACGTTTGCGGTAACTGTTGATCAGTCCTGCACACCGGCTTGGAGGAATTTTAGCCCATTCCTCCGTACAGAACAGCTTCAACTCTGGGATGTTGGTGGGTTTCCTCACATGAACTGCTCGCTTCAGGTCCTTCCACAACATTTCGATTGGATTAAGGTCAGGACTTTGACTTGGCCATTCCAAAACATTAACTTTATTCTTCTTTAACCATTCTTTGGTAGAACGACTTGTGTGCTTAGGGTCGTTGTCTTGCTGCATGACCCACCTTCTCTTGAGATTCAGTTCGTGGACAGATGTCCTGACATTTTCCTTTAGAATTCGCTGGTATAATTCAGAATTCATTGTTCCATCAATGATGGCAAGCCATCCTGGCCCAGATGCAGCAAAACAGGCCCAAACCATGATACTACCACCACCATGTTTCACAGATGGGATAAGGTTCTTATGCTGGAATGCAGTGTTTTCCTTTCTCCAAACATAACGCTTCTCATTTAAAGCAAAAAGTTCTATTTTGGTCTCATCCGTCCACAAAACATTTTTCCAATAGCCTTCTGGATTGTCCATGTGATCTTTAGCAAACTGCAGACGAGAAGCAATGTTCTTTTTGGAGAGCAGTGGCTTTCTCCTTGCAACCCTGCCATGCACACCACTGTTGTTCAGTGTTCTCCTGATGGTGGACTCATGAACATTAGCCAATGTGAGAGAGGCCTTCAGTTGCTTAGAAGTTACCTTGGGGTCCTTTGTGACCTCACCGACTATTACACGCCTTGCTCTTGGAGTGATCTTTGTTGGTCGACCACTCCTGGGGAGGGTAACGATGGTCTTGAATTTCCTCCATTTGTACACAATCTGTCTGACTGTGGATTGGTGGAGTCCAAACTCTTTAGAGATGGTTTTGTAACCTTTTCCAGCCTGATGAGCATCATCAATGCTTTTTCTGAGGTCCTCAGAAATCTCCTTTGTTCGTGCCATGATACACTTGCACAACAGTTAAATTTTGCCACATATACATCAACATATGGCCCTTTAAAAGGAGGAAGAAAAAAAAGGCTGCTGAAAAAAGTGTTCATTTTCGAATGTCACTTTTGGACAAAGCATTGTTTGTTCTTATATTTAATGAGACAATCAATACTTACTTTTATAAATTGTTAAAATGCTATAAATAATGCATTTATTCAGTTACTTTTTTTGTATCTGTGCAGTGAAGTCAGCCTACACAGGCACATCAATTCAGCAATTCCATTGCGTTATTCTACTAATGGACGTAGCTCGTGATTTCCAATCTCCGACAAGGAAAAACCAAATTCAACTCAGAACTCTTACTGGGAACTCGGGCTGGTTTCCTCAGCTCCAAGTTCAGCAAGTGACTCATTAAACAAAGTAGTACTTCTTCCCTTTAAATGAGTTCGACGATACTTTATTATATAGACACAAGTGTTTCACTCGTGAGAAAATCGATGAATTGTTTTGATAAATTTGGGTACATTTTGTTTGTGAATGTGTCTGTATAATAAAAAGAAAATCACATGTTGGCTTGATGATATGAAGTTTATCTTCTTGTGTTGAAAAAGTCGTATTTTTCATACGAAATATATCGCGGACCTGAGTGACGTTTAAATAATATTGGCTGGCGTTGAGTGGTATATCAGATAGATTCCATTCAGCTAGCATGATACTGAACGAGTCAAAGATGAGTAGCTGAATGAAATATATCTGATATACCACAAAAAAAGCCAGCCAGATTATTATTATTATTATTATTATTATTATTATTATTATTCATACACACTCTTCATATCAGTATTCTTGAAGGCCAACACTAGCTTAACCGCGTCTCGGTGCTGTTAGCACAGCAGTGAAGTCACCTTCCAGCTGGTGTAGCGTTCATCAGTAGTATTAGCGAATGCTAATGAAGCAGTCAAGCCAGAGAGCAAGTAGCACAGGCTAACGACTGAGAATCTAAGATTTCTGTCTCGAGACTCTTCTTCTACGCTGCACGCTCGCTACAGTATTCTTCTCTCAGACTTAAGTATTCATCTCCCTGCCTAATTTACTTAGCTACATTTAAAATCAACACCAACAACAACTACACACAATGGAGTGACCTGGCAGCCAAAATTCTCTCAAAATCTTCTGTATTTAACGAAGCAAACCTCATAGCCATGTTTGTTTACAAATTGTCACAGTCGCTCACTAGCGCAGAAATTTTAATGTCTCTGTGTCCATTTTCCAGTGTTTTGATGTCCGTTGATATGTTTTTCTCTTGTAAATATGTGTAAAGAATATCTAATGAAGTTTTGGTCGCCTTTCGGGTGTTCAACATGTCTTTCTCTTCGCCAGTGAACACAAAAACGATTGTGCGCATGCGCAGCAGAAAGGTTTCTCATTGGATATCCGCATCAGCGCCGACGTGTGACAATATTGCACATTGACAATGTGCAATATCGTAACAATATCGCACACTCATTCTCCATTGGGTAGAGTGATGTAATACACGTAGGATAAGCGATATGCTAACAATATTGCATGTTATCAAACCAAATGAATGAAACCTGCTAAAAGGGAATAGAACACACGTTTTTATTCCATCGAAAAAGTGTCCTGCATGTATAAAAATTCCCGATATTTCACTCTGATGACGTCACTCCCAGTGTTTTCCTGTTGACTGGATGCATGTTGTCAAAATGCCGAACCAGGTTCAAAATTTAAATTCTTTTGATTAACTTGCATGTTTTTCATTTGATGATGTGTCCACGTAATAAAAAGAACATTACACGGTGGTGCGAAGACATGAAGCTCATCTTCTCGTGTTGAAAAATATTCACCGCTCAAAGATGGCCTTCATATCTTCGCACCACTGTGTAATATCCACTATTTATACACAAGTATAATACAGACATATTTGCTTGTTAAATATTTGACACTGACTATACAGTTCAGCGTTTAGAGGAAGAAAAATAGACACCCCTCTTCACACTTCGCTGGCTGGCTTTCTGCAAACAAAAGGCTGACATGGAGGTGTCTATGGTTTCCCTCATGTTGAGGTCAAACATATGATGGTCAAAAATGACACAATTCAGAGCTCCAAATTCCCAGTTCCCACTTCCGAGATAAGCCAAATGCAGCATCAAGATATATTTCAGTGGTATGGTCAGGTTGTAGTACTGTTATATACATGTATACACACATTAGTGCTCTGCTGTAACCAGAGGTGGACAGTAACGAAGTACATTTACTTGAGTACTGGAATTAAGTACACTTAAGTATCTGTACTTAACTTTATTATTTTTTTTGGCAACTTACCTTATGACTAACTTCATTACACTTGAAAGACAAATATACTTTTTCACTCCACTACATTTCTATCAAGGTCCTCGTTACTATGAAGCAGCTTTGAAAGTGGATGCTTTTTCTTTTCTAAAACGTGATTGGTTTTTTCGCAGGCGACACAGAGACTGCCGATCAGTAATCACTAGGGCCACGTCACGTCCATAGACTGTATAAAATCAAGTTCAATGATTTCTCAGCAGCTTTATTTAACATGATCAGTTGATGACAGAATGGCAGGAGGTGGTTCTTCCGGGGAATGCACGCTCTCATGGCTATAGCTCGAACCCATGTTTCAGTTTTCTGAAAGGATTAAAGAGTAATTTCGTTTTAAACGTTTGCTTTGTTTGCCTAAAACGGAGCACATCACAGCCTACAAAAACTTGCCGTCCAACCTGCGGAAGCATATTGAGGTATATAAACATTTTATTCCAAGAGAAAGCTTGCAATGAAGTTGTCTGTGCTTTTAGAGCTAGCGATAATGTTGCAATAGCTATGCAGTCTGGTTAGTCAAATGACTTTCTACGGTATGGATTTGCCCGCCAAGTTGCCATCGCCTTGTCCACGGCTAACATTAACACACAGCTAGTTAACTTGGACTCTGTTAGTTAGCATGTAAAAACAGAGTTACGCTAACATGAATAACATTAACCAATCTGAAGTCCTTTGAACACTTATGTGCACTTGTTACATGCTCTCCTAACATATTATTATTAACTATTTATAGACCTCCGAGACATTCAGCCAAAGTCTTTCTTGAAGAGTTTGGTGAACTGTTATCAGTCATTTGCTTAGAGTTTGATTGTCTTATTATATCTGGGGATTTTAACTTGCATGTAGATAATACTGATAACATTTATGCCAAAGAACTATTTGCAATTATTGATAACTTTAACCTGGTACAACATGTACAGGGGCCGACCCACTCTCGTGGTCATACCCTTGACCTCGTCACCACAAAGGGTCTTACTGTTTCTACTACTGTTGTTGACCTGGCCTTATCTGATCATTTCTGTGTTTTCTTTGAAGTTTCTATGTCTCCTCACATTCAGAACAGCTCAATGACTATGGGTAGAAGAGTCATAAACGACAACACGTGTTCTTTTTGAGCAAGCTCTCTTACAGAACTCAACCAAAATGTCAGACTCTGTAGATGATTTACTGGAATTTTTTAATTTAAATATGACCCAAATTATGGATGATATTGCTCCATTAAAAATCAAAAGAGTCAATGATAAGCAGAAAGCACCATGGAAGCAGTACCCGGCTGTTAAACTGCTAAAGAGAGAATGTAGAAAGACTGAAAGAAAATGGCGCAAATCTAAACTTCACATCCATTATCAAATCCATAAAGAGATGTTTTGTAATTATAATTATGAAATTCGTAAAGCAAGACAGTCTTTCTTCTCCAACATCATCAGCAGGAATATGAACAATGCCCGTGTGCTATTTTCAACAGTAGAGAAGCTAACTAATGCCCCACCACAATTAGCACCTGAACTTCTATCAGTTAATAAATGCAATGAGTTTGCATCTTTTTTCAAAGGTAAAATTGATAAAATAAGGCAGAATATTTCTCATAATATATCTCAGTTGCAAAAAATTGAAAAACTGCAATCACCAATGACACAGATAGATAACTTTAACACAATGTCAGAATTTTGTTTAATTGATTATGAGACTCTTGAAAAAACTGTACAAAATCTCAGTTCCTCAACATCTGAATTGGACATTCTGCCCACCAACTTTTTTAAGTCTGTTCTTCATCTTATAATTACAGATGTGCTTCAAATTATAAATACATCCTTGGAGACTGGCGTTGTTCCTGTGTCCCTAAAAAAAGCTGTTGTAAAGCCCCTTCTTAAAAAAAATAATCTGGATCCTTCAGTGTTAAATAACTACAGGCCAATATCAAATCTACCATTCATCGGGAAAATCCTGGAAAAAATTGTCTTCAATCAATTAACTGCCTTCTTGATATCAAACAGCCGTTTTGATAATTTTCAGTCAGGATTTCGTGCCAATTATAGCACTGAAACAGCGTTGATTAAAGTTATAAATGACATACGTCTTAATACTGATGCAGGCAAAACATCGGTCCTGGTATTACTGGACCTCAGTGCAGCTTTTGATACTGTTGATCACAACATACTGCTATATCGACTTGAACACTGGGTTGGATTGACTGGTAAAGTTATCAATTGGTTAAAATCATACTTAAAAGATAGAAGCTTCTTTGTTACCCTGGGAAATTGTTCCTCAACGTCAATGCCCTTGACCTGTGGTGTCCCCCAGGGGTCGATTCTTGGACCATTACTTTTCAACCTTTATATGCTCCCACTTGGGCAAATTATCAATAAAAATTCAATTTTGTATCACTGCTATGCAGATGATACCCAAATTTATTTTGCTCTATCACCAAATGACTATGCCCCCCTTGAATGTCTCTACCAGTGCATCGATCAAATCAATAGCTGGATGTCACAAAATTTTCTTCAGTTGAACACAGATAAAACAGAAGTAATTCTATTTGGAAAAAAAGATGAAAGACTCAGGATTACCACTATTCTTGACACAAAAGGGATTAAAACTAAAGAAATGGTTAAAAATCTTGGTGTTTTCATTGACAGCGAGCTAAACTTTGACAGTCACATGAAAGCAATCACTAAAACGGCATTTTATCACCTAAAAAACATTTCCAAACTAAGAGGACTTATGTCAAAAAATGATCTGGAAAAACTAATACATGCCTTCATCTCTAGTAGGGTTGATTACTGCAATGGCCTTTTCACAGGCCTGCCAAAAAAGACCATCAAACGACTTCAGCTGGTTCAAAATGCAGCGGCTAGGGTTCTCACACGAACAAAAAGAACAGAGCACATTACTCCAATTCTAAGGTCCCTTCACTGGCTTCCAGTAAGCTACAGAATTGACTTTAAAGCATTGCTGCTGGTGTATAAATCTCTAAATGGTACAGGGCCCAATTACCTCTCTGATATGTTGCAGCGGCCTAACCCAATCAGATCTACCAGATCGCAACAGAAAAATTTACTATTAAAACCAGTTGTTAAAACAAAGTGTGGTGAAGCAGCTTTTAGCTACTATGCAGTACATCTATGGAACCAACTGCCAGAGGACAATAAAAATGCTCCTGCTGTTGGCAGCTTCAAATCTAGGTTAAAGACCAAGCTGTTTTCAGATGCTTTCTGTTAAATAATTAATATTTTTACATTTTTTATAATCTTTACTTTCTCTGCATGTTTTAAATTTACTTTAATTTTATTCTATTTTATTCCGCTGGTTTCTTTTTCTTCTTTTTTCTTTTTGGCATTTTATTATTTTATTTCTACTGTTGTTTAATTCTTATTATTTTCTTTTAATTCTTTTAATTAATTGTCTTAGATTAAAAATAACATTATTTTATGTAATTTTATTTCTCTATTGTTTACTGTTTTTGCTTCTGTAAAGCACATTGAACTGCCATTGTGTATGAAATGTGCTATATAAATAAACTTGCCTTGCCTTGCCTTCAGAAAATGTTTTAGCATAATTTTGCCAAATGAACAAAATGTAGAAATCTTTCTTTTCTAGTAATATTAGCTACCCAATAGGATTTCGAGTTTGAAAAGATTTTGCTAGCATGTTAGGTGGAGCTTCACTGACTAGCTAGCTTAACGTTAAACCACCAGGATTCCACAGGCAGATTCATACGTGCATGAATACATACACTTGCATACGTGTGCATGTGAGACCTGTGAGATGGACAGTATTTTACTAGTCAGTCACAACAAATTGCTGGAATTTTTTGTTTTGATGTCAAATGATGGTCTTGCATTTTTTTGTCTTGCTTAAAGCAGTGTTGCTGTTGGACGGTTATTAAGCTTGAGGTGTGGACCTGGGTTTTAAGCAGGTTGGATTGTCGTTTTTATTTTCCAAGCAAGCTGCATTGACAGCTGTTCCACTGTCTTCCTGATTAACGTACATAGACGTGTGCACACACTGCCAGAGCCGGGTCAGAACACGACCATGCTGCTTTGTGGGGGTGGGGAGGAGTGTTACAATAAAAAAAAAAGAAAAAAGAAAATAACAATGACTCTTTTCAGTTCAGTTGTTTCTCATTTTGTAACATTCTCCCAGGTGTTTATTCGACAGGTTCTACAAGTTAGTCAGTAAATCCAGTTGGTCGCTTCAGAGGCATTAGGTTTTGTAAGCGTTGTGGCAATAATACAACGAGTTGACAGAAAATGTACTTTTAATACTTAAGTATTTTTAAAAGCAAGTACTTCAGTACTTTAACTTAAGTAAAAATTTGACTGTACAACTTTCACTTGTATCGGAGTAACATTTGACCAGCGGTATCTGTACTTTGACTTAAAGGAAAACTGAAGTTATTTTTAAACTTGCTTTATTTCTTAATTAACGTGTTATTCAATTATGTTTTCAGTTTTAGTAACCTTATATCGTGACTCGTATTGGCAACTAATTGCAATTCAATATTATACTTATCGGCCTATTCGGTTTCTAGCCGTGTTGAATTTAGTCCGTTTGGTCCACGGCAGGCGTCGCTTATCCACGCGATCTTCACGAGACTTGTGTGAGACTTCGAAACGTCAAGTGTCAGCCAGGTGTCAGTGCCGCCATTTTGAAAACTGTTTTCCAAACGAAGTATTGCACAAAAACGAGTTCAAATGACGATTACTGCTTACTTTTTTCAAACTTTCCTGATTGCTATCAAAACAAACAAAGCTTCCGGCTTGATCACGTCAGCATTCGAAAGAGGGCGCGTGCGTCTTTTGATGACGTTGGCAGATGTTGGTCACTTTGATTTCCGCTGTACGTTTTATTTCCGTCCTACGATGTCTCGCACAGGTCTCAACGAATCTCGTTTATGGCCATTGCTTGACATAATGGACTGATGTATTACATAGCATATTTCAAACACTTGCAACTTGCTACAGCAGTGACAAAATAGCGATCAAAAATACATTCTTATATTTAATAAAATTATATAAATAGAATTTTGATGATAAAAATTGCCTTCAGTTCTCCTTTAAGTAACGAAGTTGGGTACTTTGGCCACCTCTGGCTGTAACAAAAGAACCAGACAGCAGCACTTTTTAGTCACATTCTCCACTCTTTGCATCCGCTTCCCATAAGATTACCTGTAAAACTTGTGCTGGGAGGTGACAAAATATCTCCGAGTGCAAAAGCAGCCTTAGAGGCATTTTGCTATCAAAATGAAATGTGACAAGGTATTGTGCATTGTAAAAATGTTTCAGAGTATCGTGATCTATTTTTCCCCATATTGCCATCAATACTGTAGGGGTGAATGACAAACATTGAGCGCACACCCACACTGTGACGTATCCCGTACTGTCCTGTATGCACAATTCTCAAAGTGCTCGTATGCCAGTTTGATTTATGAGCTACAAGTTTTTAACATGGAATTCATTTCCTGATGCATATTAAACGGAAATTATGCTTGGACAAGGAGATTTTCCTCCCTAGTTACTCTGGTATGGATTTCCGTTCCCATCCAGCAAGTGCTCTGAATCGGAAATATCTAACGAACGCTATAAAATAAAATAAGGGACACGGTCTGCCGTGCTGTTCTCAGCTCAGGAGGTGTGATGAACACCAGGCCTGCATGACTTCTGTCTGGTGTGAGCTGCTCAGGGCTCTGCTACAGTCAGACCTCTATATATAGCTGTACTCTGAGACTGGCTCACTCCCGTCACCAAAAAACAGCACAGGATCCAGAGAGATGGAGAGAGAGAGAGAGAGAGAGAGAGGTGGTGGATTTGGCCCCTCACTAACACTTATCCTGTCCAAGTCTGGCATGCAACCTCGCCCACTTTACCATGCATTGCTTTTGTCACTTTCTGAAGTGTGTAAAACCTTGCCCAAGATGAATACATGTAATGCTGCCATAAAATCTGGCCAAAATAAAGCACATCATTGGGCAGCTGCCTTCCAATGGGACAGGCCTTTGTTTGTGTGTACAGATGCTGCCCAAAACTGCCGAAGGTGCCATCTTCCAGCTGGAAAGCACCGCAAGTTTGGGATCTTCGGAAACCAAAACAAATGAGAAGCCAGGAACAGGCTTTTTTTTTTTTTCCCTCCCCAGTACAGTAGGATAGTTTATCATACGTTCACAACAGCAATTGACAAGTCACTTGTGTTTCTTGTAGTTAGTCTCTTGCGGGTCTTGAGTAACTGCTTCTACTGCGCTTGCGATCATACACCGAGTCTTTATTTATTTTTTCCCCAATGGGAAAAACTAACTCTCAAAATATATACTCACTGGCCATTTTATCAGGAACACCCATCCATCCACCTGCTGTTTTATGCTGCCGTTCTCGAATCAGCCAATCCCTCGACAGTAGCACGATGCATCAAATCATGCAGATACAAATCAAATCAAGAGCTTCGGTGATTAATGTTCACTTCAAACATCAGAATGGGAAATATTGTGATCTCAAAGTGTGACTTTCTTTCACTGTGGTATGGGTGTTGGTTTGAACCAGACGGACTGGTTGGAGCATTTCAGAAACTGCTGATCTCCTGGGGTTTCCACACACAACAGTCTCTAGAGTTGACACAGATAGAATGGTGCGAGAAACAAAAAACATTGAGTTGAGTGAGCGACAGTTCTGTGGGTGGAAACAAATGCCTTGTTGATAAGAGAGGTCAGAGGTGGGGGCGTCGTGGCTCAGGTGGATGGGGCGCCATGCCATGGATCCAGGGACCCGGGGTCATTTCCCGATCCCTCCCCGTCTCTCTCTCCCGCTCATTTCCTGTCTCTACACTGTCCTATCCAATAATAAAGGTGAAAAAAGCCCAAAAAATATCTTTAAAAAAAGAGAGGTCAGAGGAAAACGGACAGATTGGTTCGATCTTTGTTTGCCAGGAAGGATATAGTAACTCATAGCAACTCTTTACAACCGTGGTGAGCAGAAAAGCAGATCAGCATGCAACAGTGGAACAGAAGACCAACATTGGGTTCCAGGCCTGCAGCCAAGAACAGGAATCTTAGACTCAAGAACAAGTTCCTATTAAAGCGGCCGGTGAGCGTACAGCCCGCTGTACGAATTACACGCATCGGCTTTAAAGGCACAATCAATCCTCATCTCATCTCATCATCTCTAGCCGCTTTATCCTGTCCTACAGGGTCGCAGGCAAGCTGGAGCCTATCCCAGCTGACTACGGGCGAAAGGCGGGGTACACCCTGGACAAGTCGCCAGGTCATCACAGGGCTGACACATAGACACAGACAACCATTCACACTCACATTCACACCTACGGTCAATTTAGAGTCACCAGTTAACCTAACCTGCATGTCTTTGGACTGTGGGGGAAACCGGAGCACCCGGAGGAAACCCACGCGGACACGGGGAGAACATGCAAACTCCGCACAGAAAGGCCCTCGCCGGCCACGGGGCTCGAACCCGGACCTTCTTGCTGTGAGGTGACAGCGCTAACCACTACACCACCGTGCCGCCCACAATCAATCCTATTATATATATTTTTATAATGCCTCTATACACATTTAACAAGAGTCTGCATATTATGAGATAAGACAAAACCACACTTTGATGTTTTTCTCCCATTTTTGTGCAGCAAACAATAAATGGAAACTCGACTGCTGGTTGGATCTAAAGTTGTGAGAAGAAACATCAGATCACGTTTGTACGGAAGTGTATTGCTGCGACGCCAGAAAAAGAAAAACGATCAGTATCGCACTACAACACGAAAAGTTTGTGATAAGATGGTTTTTCATGTTCCAACAAGATATTTTCGTTTTATGTTATAGCAACGAGACCGTCAATGACGGCGTAGCTCACTCCGGCCCTGTCTCGTCCAGAAGGAACGATCTAAAGTGGGCCACCTTGCGCAATAAATGCTGCAAGCTATATACACTATATACAAGAGTGCTCTGAGAGCACAATATTCCCCTGCTGGCAACTCTGCCATAACTCTGGTAAAATATGACTGAATTGAACAAAATTGCAATATGCATATTACCGACATATAACAGAGAATCCTGCCAAGTTTCGTGAAATTCCTCTAAAAATTGTGAGAGGAGTTGATTACAGAAGGTGAGTACCCTTCCTGGGACAGACGGACTCCCCTTTCAGCCAGCGGGGAATAATAAAAATTGTGAGGGAAGTTGATTTCAGAAAGCAAGCACACCTTGATGAAATTGCCAAAGTACAAGTTTGTTAATAATCAAGGGCGTAACTCTGGTAAAATTTGCCCAAATTAAACAAAATTTAAATATGCGTATAACTGTCATATAACAAAACCTTTTCCCAAGTTTGGTGAAATTCCTCCACAAACTGTGAGAGGAGTTGATTTCAGAAGAACGTACACCCTCATGAAATTGTCAAGTAGAAGTTATTTAATGAAGGGTCAAAACTCTGGGAAAATTTTCACAAATGAAATTAAATCGCAATCTGCGTATTACCGTCATATAACAAGGCCTTTTGCCAAGCTTCGAGAAATTCGTCTAAAAATTGCGAGACGAGTTGATGTCAGAAGGCAAACACACCTTCATGAAATTGTCAAAGTACAAGGTTGTTAATCAAGGGCTGTAACTCTGGTAAAATGCGACCAAATTGAACAAAATAACACTATGCGTACTACCGATATATAACAATGCCTTTGACCAAGTTTGGTGAAATTCCTCCACAAATTGAGAGAGGAGTTGATTTCAGAAGGAAAACAAACTCATGAAATTGTCAAAGTATAATTTTGTTAATCAAGGGCTGTAACTAGGCGGCACGGTGGTGTAGTGGTTAGCGCTGTCGCCTCACAGCAAGAAGATGCAGGTTCGAGCCCCGTGTCCGGCGAGGGCCTTTCTGTGCGGAGTTTGCATGTTGTGTCCGCGTGGGTTTCCTCCGGGTGCTCCGGTTTCCCCCACAGTCCAAAGACATGCAGGTTAGGTTAACTGGTGACTCTAAATTGACCGTAGGTGTGAATGTGAGTGTGAATGGTTGTGTGTCTATGTGTCAGCCCTGTGATGACCTGGCGACTTGTCCAGGGTGTACCCTGCCTTTCGCCCATAGTCAGCTGGGATAGGCTCCAGCTTGCCTGCGACCCTGTAGAACAGGATAAAGCGGCTAGAGATAATGAGATGAGATGAGGGCTGTAACTCGGGTAAAATGTGACCCAATTGAACAAAATTACAATATGCATATTACCGACATATCACAAAGAACCCTGCCAAGTTTCGTGAAATTCCTCCAAAAATTGTGAGAGGAGTTGATTTCAAAAGGTGAGCGCCCTTCCCGGAACGGAAGGACATCGCTACAACAGAATCCCCCTTCAGGCCTTTTGGCCAGCGGGGGATAACAAGCTATATATAGAAGCAATAGCCACCCTAGGAATACCGACCTATTTGCCAGAAAGAATCCAAAGGCGAGGAATTGACTGAGAAGAAGCGATTTTTGTTGAACTATTAATTATTAAGGCTTAATTAGTCCATAACTTCATTAATAATTGTAATGAAGCAAATCTGGGTAGAAGTTCTATGCACCCTAGGTGAATATCCTACCTTCATGCCAGAAAGAATCAAAATCGGTGAAGAATTGAGGAAGAAGCGGCGATGTGTGGAAACTGCTCGTTAGGGATTAATCACTCCATATCTTCATTATTAACTGCAATTATACAAATTTGGGTAGAAACCATATCCACGCAGACCTACCTTCCTGCCAAAAAGAGTAAAGATCAGTGAAGAATTGAGACAAAAGAAATGACTTTCGTGAAAAGTCGACGACGCCGGACGGACAACGAACAGCGCATGACGGCGTAAACTCATCACCTGTCAGCTGGATGAGCTAATAACGCACAAAAACTCTTGTTATAACGTGAAAATATTTTGTTAAAACGTGAAACACTTCATGCGATAAACTTTTCACTTTATAACTTGATTCTGATCAGTTTTTCTTTTCTGGCATGGCAGCAATACACTTAAGTTTGAGCAAATCATTTGGATCTTTTGCTTCGCAGTTTTATTGCTAATTGGGGTAAAAGTGAGAAAATCTCAATGCAAATGCTGCTTGCTAAGCTGTCACGTTGTTACTCATCACTGTCATTAAAATCACAGCTCCGTGTTCCGCACCGTGCACAGAAAACGATGCTCGCTAGTGTGAAAGTCAAGTTGGATCCATCTGCAAGCCGTCTATGAATCAGAATATAGAAAAACAGGAACAAGTTTCTTCTTTAGGATGATACAGGAGCATAGAGTGCACGCACTCATTTTAAAAAAGGTCAGCTAGCTAGCTACCTTGAAATGAGTCGAACTTCCTTACTCCCTCCATACTGAAGCGTTTTTCGGACCTTCAGAATCCTGTTTGGTTGAAGAACGATCCAGGCTTTAAAGTTCTGCAGGTTCCTGATGGATCCTCAATCAGCTCGCATCTACAGTACACTCCTGAACATCCGCCCTGCTCTTACAGAGGTACAGATAAACTGGTGGTCTAGTCCTCTATATCCTTCCCAACACAGCCCTTGCCTCCACTTGCCTCTGTTTAACTTTTCCTTTCCATCTCCCCTCTGATTCTCTCCTCACATCACAACCAGAAGATGCTCCAGGCTTTTGCTCTGCCCCCTCCCTTTCTCGCTTTTCCCTCCCTCGCTCCCTCCCCTTTCTCTCCTCCCTCACGCTCTGTCCTCGCTGTAGCAGGCACGTTGCAGATTCACTCTCGCACACGGACTCCGACACCAACACGCTCTTTGCGCCAAAAGCCACGAACCGGAGCGGCTTGGCCCCGAGACGCGATGGCAAAACGAAGCGATGACTGAGACCGCAAACGTGCGGCAGCAATCAGCAGCGCTGCGCAAACTCTATACGAACATCACCTAGTGATCTCGAGTCACAAGCTTGCAGGATCGAGATGTAACAACAGAAGCAGGAAAAGGAACACGGACCGCCAGGGAGCTCCAGTAGACGTTTCCATAAAGGAAAGTACAAGGTGGAGAGCTGACAGAGGGGGTAAGGTTTCAGTTCTCTGAAGAAGACTCGATCTCGCTCGGGAGGATGTAAAGAGCAATGAAAAGGTGAGACTGGCTTCTCTTGTGTGCATTTGTCTTCTGGAATAGCTAGATGACACAGAGATCTTAAAAATACGTACCAAGAGACAGATCTGCTACTTGATAGACTAATCATCACAACACAAAGCAAACAAATACAAGTTTCATAGATAGATGTAGTTTCATACTGTAGGTCTGGCTGAAATGCATGTGCACACACACACACACACACACACACACACACACTTGTATCACAGCCCAGAGGAATAATGACAGCTTGCTTAATTGGATTACTTGCTTTAATGCATCGGGTTTTATTAATTAATTTTCAACCTCTAAAGCTAATCATGCTGAACGGAGAGAAGTCCTCGCCTCGCCTGAATGTTTAAAATTCCTGGCTAGTATGAATAATTAATGAAGTCCTTACGCACGCATGACAAAAGGCACATGGATTTAAGCTTACACCGAGATACTGAAATTCGAAATTCAAGTTGCAGTCTCAGGAAGGACAGAAACAGAAGACCGATAGCTCATTCACAGCACGCATGTCTAATATGTTGGATTTTTTTTTTCTTTCCCTTTTCTCCCAGCTCTCATCCAGCAACCAAGCCGATCTGACAAACTGCACCCCTTCTGGAGCTGGGGAGAGGTCTCAATAACGTTGCAAAAAAAAAAAAAATTGTGCAGCCTTATGCCTTGTGCTACAGGATTTCTGAGATGGAGAACATTTTTACCTTGACTATATGAACTAAAGAAAAGAAAAGAAGACAGACAGTTCAACAAGGAATAACGAATGCCGATCATGAGCCATGCCGATACACACAACCTGTATGTAAACACTCTGGGGACTACGAAGGACTCCATAGACATCCAATGGACATCGTGGGAGAAAATGTGATGGTCACCAGTTAATTGGCGAGGTCATTTCGTGGAATGAAGAAGCTTGGATGGAATGAAATTCAAGGAGTAAATAATAATAATAATAATCAATGATCTCTCAGTTTGGCCTACACCATTCCGTCTCTTGGATTTTCTTCTTCGATATTTTACAAGATATCACGTGGACAAGAATGGGCAGGATAAGGGATCATTTTAAATCTTGATACAACACAGACTTGTCAGGTATGAAGAATCTCTCTCTCTCACACACACACACAACAGATGTTTGCACAACACTTCCTTCAGGATAGAGAACCTAATGCCTGAAGAGATCATCTTCTCACTAATCATGCATCACTCAAACTTTTTTTTTTAAGGAAACCTTTCGAAGAAAAAAAACAAAAAAAAACATACAATTCAACACCTGATTGATGCTACACACCCAGACGAAGCACGGAGTTCCTCATAGGTTATATTGATGCCGCCCTCACAATCCCACGTTCTCTCCAAAAAAAAAAACCTCTCGGAGTCCCATAAAATCAAACATTCACAAGTCAAATATAGACAGAGAGGAGCACACATACACCACCCTGATATAAGAGTCCCATCAACTACAGCACATTAAATCCACTCAAGCGTCCGAGCTATTGGGGTATTAGAAACCGCAGAGCTTTGATCACACTCATAAAAAGCAATCCAGCTTCATTACACACTGACAGGGTTATAAGGCACGCCGTGACACAGCACACAAAACCCTGCATGCACACATGCAGGCACTCGGCAAGTCATGGATCAGAGCGCTGGAGCAATCAGAGCACTGGAGGAAAGCAGCAGGCAGCAGAGTCGAGAACAAACAAAAGGATACGGAGCCAAAGGAAACCAAATTCGCCTGTGTACACAGACACAAATAATCATCCGATCTCACAGCTGTGATATAAAAGACATCACTCACCACTGCCTTGGGGTCGATCACACAAGCTCTTCTCGTCTCAGGCAATCACACAGGGACCACTTCTTATTCACATTACCTAGCAACTGTGTAAAATACTTCAGTAATTGTATTCATTACCATGTTTAAGCATTACTTTGGGATATTTCTGCTTTATTATTGACTCTTATACAGACGGGACACTTTTTCGGCGGAATAAAAGCACACGTTCTATTCCCTTCTAGCAGGTTTCGTTCATTTGGTTTGGTTTGATAGCATGCAATATTGTTAGCATTTCGCTTATCCTACATGCATGAAAATCACTCTACCCAATGGAGAATGAGAGTTGAATATGGTTTACGATACTGCACGGTTGTCAAGACAACATGACGTCACACGCCAGAGATGTAAAACTGCCTCGCTAGTGAACGACTGTGACAATTTGTAAACAAACATGGCCGCCAAGTTTGCTTCATTAAAAATGGAAGATTTTGAGAGAATTTTGAAACAGAAAGACGCGTTGAACACCCGAAAGGAATGTGTATGTATAATAATAATAATAGTAATAATAATAATAATAATAATAATACACAGGGCCAAATTACTCAGTTCTGATTGGTCAATCAAGGAGGGCTTTTTTCCTTAACACGGGGCCGTATTTCTGAAATGCTATTGGCTAGTTCGTTGCTTGGTTACGGTTACAAAAATTAGAAAATTTTGTCAACAAAATGGCTTTCGTAAAGAAGTTCCAATAAAATTTTGTACACCACTTTCAAAATCCTCGTGTCGTGTCGCCGTGTCATGATGAAAGACGCTTTAGAAACGGATTCAAACGTGCAAGATAGTCTCGCGCCCTGATTGGTTCAGAAAACGTGAATGACAAATGTTGTGAACTTGAATGGCTTCCGAAGTATGAACCTGGCCCTCCTGTATATATTATAAACAAGTAATCGTATGGTTCCTCATAAAATTAAGGCTCAATTTCACTCGTGATTTCAAAGTTTTGAAATTGCCCGAGTCGCGATTTTCAAAACTTCGAAAATCACTCGTGAAATTAATTTTTCTTAATTTTACTCGGCCCCATACGATTACCTATACTAATAAGATTGGCTGGCTTTTTTTCGTGGCATATCAGATATATTCCATTCAGCGACTCGTCTTCGACTCATTCAATATCATTCTAGCTGAATGGAATGTGTCTGATATACCATGAAAAAAAAAAAAAACACAAGCCAGCCAATATTATTTAAATATTCTAGTGCTGTCAAAAATGTCGCGTTATTAACGCGTTAACTTGACTCAATTTTAATGGCGATAATTTTTTTATCGCGAGATTAACGCTCTGTGGCATGATGTAGGTTTTTCATAAGCTTTTGAAACTGCCAGGAACTTGGAACAGAGACTTTGCTTAGAAAAACGATAGCAGCTAGACTGTAATGCCACGCCCCGCACAGCCAGAGTCCTCTGCCCCCCCCCCCCCCCCCCCCCAAGAACCAGCGCGGGCAGGGCGCGCTAGTAGAGATGGGATTTATGGCTCTTTGATGGGATCCGCATCTTTGTGATCCGTTCTTTGAAAAGAGCCGTTCAAAAGACTGGCTCATTTGGCTCTTTTTTAAAAATATTTATTCAGTTTTAAGAAGACAGCGTCTAAAGAAGCCAGATCCCTCTGAACTGTAAACTCAATGCTATCCCAGAAATCCTTCCTGTAATATGCAAATTTGGCCGCCTCTGATTGGACAGCGCGACGCATCAACAGGCAGAAAGTGTAAAAGTACAAAATGTGTTAAGTGAGCTGAAACAGTAAAGATCAGATTCAATGCAATATTTATCAACGAACAACTTAAACTTAATATAATAGTGTACTTTATATTATAATCAAGCATGTCAAGCCTACCGTCACTGTGTAACCTGTCTCTCTTTAGTTGTAGACTAACTCAAACAGTAGATCATTTCACTCATGGTTCTCTTGCTAGCCCCGCGCCGGTGCTCGGCTTAGGTTTCACTTTGCAGTGGCTGTGTCAAGACGTGTTATGCTTTGCAATAAAAAAAAACATTGGTACAAAGCAAGCCCATTCACTTTTTTATGCTGATAAGAGAATTACAATGGTTTTTTATGTGACAAAAATGTGTGATTAAATTGCGATTAATCACGAGTTAACTATGACTGTCGCGACATTAATCGCGATTAAATATTTTAATCGCTTGACAGCACTAAAATATTCTTGAAAGTGAAAACTTGCCGTCATTTAAATTACATTTTTTAATCCTTACATTTTAATTTCGATCTCCAAATTACTCATGACAAATCTCAAAGGCCTGCTTCTTTTCTCATCCAGCCAATGACCGCACACTATACATAATAATGGACTCGGTTTATCAGCCAATCATTTCCTGATCAGCATCCAATCAAGTATTGATAATTAGTACCCCGATCCTACCTCGGTAAAACGTTTTAATAAGCTGCATTTAATAAACACTTATATAAAATGAAGAGGCAGGAAATCCACCTAATTTGAAAATGCATGTTGAGGCAATTGTCACTAATTTGCGAACGTTAAAGCGAGACGGCCTTTCGGTTTCATAAAATCGGTGAAATTTAGTTCCCTCTGAAATGTGGTCGTTGTGATAAAATATCGGGCTATTCTGTGGCTGGGACGTTATTCAATTTGAGGAGATTCCCTAGCAAAGAATAGAATAGACTTTTATTGTCATTGCACAGTGGGGTACAATGAAATTGTGGGAGCTCTACTCAAAACAGTGTACAGAAATAAATAACAGAATAAAAACAATCATAAAATAAATAATTAAAAAAAAACATATAAAAAGTGCCATTTTCAATGTGCAGTATCTCATCTCATCTCCTTATCTCTAGCCGCTTTATCCTGTTCTACAGGGTCGCAGGCAAGCTGGAGCCTATCCCAGCTGACTACGGGCGAAAGGCGGGGTACACCCTGGACAAGTCGCCAGGTCATCACAGGGCTGACACATAGACACAGACAACCATTCACACTCACATTCACACCTACGGTCAGTTTAGAGTCACCAGTTAACCTAACCTGCATGTCTTTGGACTGTGGGGGAAACCGGAGCACCCGGAGGAAACCCACGCGGACACGGGGAGAACATGCAAACTCCGCACAGAAAGGCCCTCGCTGGCCACGGGGATCGAACCCGGACCTTCTTGCTGTGAGGCGACAGCGCTAACCACTACACCACCGTGCCGCCCAATGTGCAGTATACTGTAGTGCAATGATCCTTGAAGCAGGTGAAGGTGTGTGCGTGCGCACATGTATGCGTGAGTGAATTAAATTAAATTAAATTAAATTGGAGGGAGGGGTCAGCGATTGTTTATGGTGCGCATGGTCCAGGGGAATTAACTGTTACAAAGTCTAGTGGTGTGGGATTTGATTGACCGGGTTAAACATGTGATGGGCTGGATGTGAGGGGTCAGAGGTTACCGAGTCGACCCTTCTGAGGTAGTGGGACCTTGAGATATCGTCCAGGAAGGGCAGAGAGCAGCTGATGTTTTGTGCCGTATCTGTCGCTCTCTCTAGGGCTTTCCTGTCCTTTGCCGTGCAGCCTGCATAATACACACACACAGAGTACGTGAGCACAGTCTCCACAGAGGAGCGGTAGAAAGCCAGCAGCAGCTTCTTGTCCAGATTGTTTTTCCGAAGCATACGCAGGACGAACAGCCGCTGCTGGGCCTTCTTCACGACAGCTGTGGTGTTAATAGTCCGGGAAAGGTCAGCAGAGACGTGGATGCCCAGGAACTTGAATGAATAATGTGCATGAATTCGCTTGCTACCATTCGTGTGCGCGCATGCACAGGTTTACCTTTAACCGTGCACGGACAGTTCCGTCATTTTGTCGCTAAACGAGCAGCTGATCACACCGAGGTGCTCGCGGACCGTCGATATTTATTAGTTTGGTCCTGCGTTTCCTTTCCTTCACAACATAACGTCTTTTCTTCTCGCTTTCTGTTACGATCATCGGTCTTTCACATTTCATTCGCACACTCCCGTCCTCCATTTTTCGCTCCTGTTTCAAGTTTGTATCCCACAATGCCTTGCGCGAACAGGGAAAGCCCACCACGTCATGCATGACGTAGTATCTTGAATTGGGTCATGGTGAAGCAGGAAAAACTATCAAAGAATTTAGGGCCATGTGGCCTTAAATTCATTAATTGTTCTATTTTTAAAAACGAATAAAATTGGAAGTCTGTGATTCAAATTCAGTAGCTTTCGGTCCACTAAACAAAACTAATTGGGTGTCGGGGAAAATTCTTTTTATGACCTACACTTGAAAAATCTGAAAGGCAGTATACCTTTAACTGGCTATATTTAGATATTAAATGACATCATCAGGCTATACAAGTCGACATGCTTTCTTTGGCCTGGTAAGACGAGTATCTACTAGTACTCGTGTAGCTAACAACACTGGCGAGGCAGTAATTTGAGATCCAGCTAATGGTTATTATTCTATCCACATTCACTGGATATGCGCAATCGCATGCTCCGATTGGTTACTCAACTACTAGGATATCAGCTCATATACAGTGAGTAGGGGAAAAAAAAAAAAAGGCGGAGCGTGTTACTGAACCAACCGAGGACGAAATCAAGACTCTCCTTGAAAACAAAACCCCAAAAAGTACACAAAAAAAAGCAACAAAATATGGAATGAAAGTATTTGATGGTAAGAACGTACCTTTTTTATTTTTTCAAAAATTATTATTATAGCGGGGCGGCACGGTGGTGTAGTGGTTAGCGCTGTCGCCTCACAGCAAGAAGGTCCGGGTTCGAGCCCCGTGGCCGGCGAGGGCCTTTCTGTGCGGAGTTTGCATGTTCTCCCCGTGTCCGCGTGGGTTTCCTCCGGGTGCTCCGGTTTCCCCCACAGTCCAAAGACATGCAGGTTAGGTTAACTGGTGACTCTAAATTGACCGTAGGTGTGAATGTGAGTGTGAATGGTTGTCTGTGTCTATGTGTCAGCCCTGTGATGACCTGGCGACTTGTCCAGGGTGTACCCCGCCTTTCGCCCGTAGTCAGCTGGGATAGGCTCCAGCTCGTCTGAGACCCTGTAGAACAGGATAAAGCGGCTAGAGATAATGAGATGAGATGAGATTATATTTATTGAATTTGCAAAAAATAACAATAAAAATGCTCCGTTTCTCAAAATCCAGTGAATGTGGATCGAATAAAACAGTTATTCCACTCAATACTGTTGTACATGGCTTATAACAGTTATAATAACTTAAATATTAGGTATTTAACTTAGATTTTACTTCTGATTAATTCATTCGTAAACTACGACGCATTAATCATACAAATGACCAGAAACCTTAGAGCTTGAATGTTTAAGGCAAAAATGGTATAACTGCTTCAAACAGTTTGAAAAATTTGTTTCACATGAAAGTGAAATTACGTCATTTTTTCCCCCTCCCATCAGTTATAAGATTTACTTTTTAATACTCGAGTACAGTTAAAAAGCTGTATACTGGATATTTCCACTTTTAACTGAGTAAGATTCTGACACATTATCTATACTTTCACGCAAGCATAATTTCTTCACACAACTGTCCAAAGAGTTCAGGCCGACTGATTTTCACGGTGATGGAGATCCTTTGCTAAGCTTTGCTGTCGCTAAACTCTTAATTCATACGCAGTTGAAGTAAATCAACCAGGCCCTGAATGAGCATACTGGCATATCACCAAGACACATTGGTAATTAATGGACTACTGCATTTGTGATGACAACCCATCACTGCAAGAACAGGCTACGCATTGGTGATTAAAGTGGTACGCTTGCTGCATTTGTATCGAGAGTACTTTAATGAAAGATCAAGCCGATAGAACTTCAGGAGAAATAATTCAGATGTACAAGCCAAGTCTAAAAGTACCCAGCTAGCACTGATTTAAGTTGTTAATATTTTATTGATTTTACCTCAACTCAAGTAATCCCAGTGCTGCAAGGAATTTGTAGGAGATGAATCAGATGAATAACACTGTGACTTATCTTTCTCGCACAGGTCTGTGGATAAATAAATAAATCTATCATGCCAAGTCCAGGACTGCTGTGCATATCCAAAATAAAGGATCTACCACTGGAACAGCTGCATGAGAAAAAATGCATTGGCCCCAAAAGAGCAGATTCCTGTCTGATCAGCCCTTGGTCTTTCCTCTGGTTAGGCCTAGTGAATTATATCTTGCTGGGATGCTGTCCGGGCGTGTTTGCTGGAGAGACTTGGGGCATGGTCTCCATCTGCCCCTTCCACTGTGTGTGTCGGAACCTATCAGAGTCTCTGAGCACGCTCTGTGTTAATAAAGGCCTGCTCTTTGTTCCACCTAATATCGACCGCCGCACTGTGGAGCTCCGTCTTGCAGACAACTACATCCTGGAGGTCGGCGGGCCGGACTTTGCCAACATGACAGGATTAGTGGATCTGACCCTGTCTCGTAACACTATCCATGCCCTGCGCCCTCTGGCTTTTGGAGATTTGGAAAGCCTGCGGTCACTACACCTGGATACTAACCGGTTGACTATGGTGGGACCTCAGGATCTAACAGGCCTTCTCAATCTTCAGCATCTCTTCATAAACAACAACCAGCTTATAGATATTTCAGCTGATGCCTTTGACGACTTCCTGCTCACCCTGGAAGACCTGGACCTGTCCTACAACAACCTTCGCAGGGTTCCTTGGGAAGCCATCCAGAATATGGCCAGCCTCAGCACCCTCAATTTGGACCACAACCTCATAGACCAGATTGCTGAGGGCTCTTTTAGTGAGCTCTATAAGCTCTCTCGACTCGATATGACCTCAAATAGGCTCCAGACGCTTCCCCCTGATCCCTTGTTCTCTCGCTCACAAATCGGTGTAGTCAGTCCAACACCCTACAACGCCATCATCAGTCTGAATTTTGGTGGAAACCCTCTGCATTGTAACTGCGAGCTGTTGTGGCTGCGGAGGTTGATTCGCGAGGACGATATGGAGACCTGTGCCACACCTACACACCTTGCTGGACGTTACTTCTGGTCCATCCCAGAGGAAGAATTCATATGTGAGCCTCCACTAATCACCCGCAACACCAACAAACTGTGGGTCCTAGAGGGGCAGAGGGCCATGCTTAAGTGCCGGGCTATCGGTGACCCTGAGCCAGTCATCCACTGGGTATCCCCAGATGACCGAATTGTGGCCAACTCCAGCCGCATACACTCGTATTACAACGGAACCTTGGATTTTCTAGTAACCCGTGCCCGAGATGATGGGGCTTATACCTGCATCGCTATCAATGCAGCTGGGGAGTCCACTGCCCAGGTGGAGTTGAAAATTATCCCACTGCCCCACCGAGGAAATGGAACAATCCCACTAATTAACCCCCGAGACCCTGGTGCCTCTGATATGAGTCATGGTAGAGGAGGGGCTGTGGGAGGGATGGTAACAGTGAGGAACGTGACTGGAGGTGAAGGGGAGGATGGAACAAGCAGTAGTAGCACTGGAACTGAGCGATTGGTGGGAGTTCGGGAAGTGACATCTAACTCCGCTCAAGTGCACTGGTTTATGGGCAGAACCTCAACACCTTACATGGTGTGGATGTACCAGATTCAGTACAACAGCACAGCTGATGATGCCCTTGTGTACAGGTATGTGCATATTCATAACTAACCTCATAGTTCCAACAAATTACATATGACTTGCCATCAGATTGTGGACATAAAGTGTGAGAAATAAGGAATTTTAAGCGGACTGTTACAGAACAGACAAGTCTGAAATGTTGTCCGTCCGTCCAAATTTCAGCCGGTCCGAATGATGGGCCAAAGGCCCAGAACAATGCAGCTGGGGGTCCGGGGCCCGCCTTAGGGCCCCAGATGCTGAAGGGCTTTAGATGCCTGGAGATGGCTTCTCAGCTATTTCCAGGCACATTTTTGTGATCTTCAAAGGCCAAATTATACTAGACATTAGTTGCTAATTACACTACAAATTGAATATAATTTACAAGAAAAATGTCAGAAAACTCAAGAAAAACATGCTTAAAGTTCTACCCAAGAAAACAGTAGCGCACACAGGTCAGTTCCATATCTAGAACAAAGTATGGGGGGCAAGGATGGTTCTTACTGGTACTCAGATATAGGCACTATGATAACGCTCATGAAACAGATCAACAATGACTATGTTTATAATAAGTCTGTCAGAAATTTAGTAATTAACAACAGGGCTTTGAACCGGTTCAAGGAACGAAAATGAAAACCGGGAACTTTTTCTATTTCACATGGAACAGAAACGAAACCAGAAACTTTATTATTTTTTATGTTCCGGAACAGAAACGCTTATTAAAAATAATGGTAACCGGTTAATACCGGTTTTTATTTCGTTCCTCAAAGTTTCTGTAGCCTACAAATAAAAAAGTCATTCTTCTCCTGCGCAAGTTTCTATGACCCGCTGGGGTTCACTTCCTGTGTGACGTTCGCTGACTGAATGGAGAGAGCGGGAGGGTGGACTACTATCACGTCTCCACATCTTAAATAAGAGGTAAATATTGCAGTCTATCGTTATTCAAAAACGTCAATTTCAAACACGATATCAATATATTTGTCCACGTTAATGAGAGGCTCGCGAACATTAAATGACGTTAACCTCTGTTAGCCTATCAATGCATAGGGCCTGACTAGCCTTTGGTAACACACTAAACGAATTATCTTTCATTTTTGGCACTTTTTCTGTTTGTGTAGATGGGAAGACATACTGAGAATCCAAATCGCCAACATTTGAAATAATTGTTTTGAATTATTTCTTGTCTTATTTAATGAAGGTTGTAATAGAATTAGCCTACATTTGGCTTAAGCTGGATGAGACAGAGAAATAATTTTATAGCCATTTGTTAAACAGCTGACAGGGAACGTAATTAACCGTTCCGGGAACGAAATTTTTTTGTTCTAACCGGTTCGGGAACGTCTATTTAATGGTGGAACCCAAAACCGGAAACGTTAAAATTCCGTTTCTGTTCGGAACGAACCAATAGGAAAAAAATTCTGGTTCAAAGCCCCGATTAACAATACAGCTAGAGTTAAAATTTTGAGGATGAGATTCCAAGTAACTTTGTAACAAAATGACTTGTAAAATGGCTCAAAACTAGACAGGGTAGCATCATTTGGCATTCAGACTAAAATCTGCTGGACTAGAACGTAGAAAATAGAACACCACACTGCGAAAGAGAAACCAATCGAAACCGAAAGAGTGAAAGTGATTATCATGCTGTTACCATGAGAACAGTCTTTTATGAAGGTGTAAGCCGGCGCTCAGCCCTCCGACTCCGGTGTGACTGAGGAAGGTGACAAGTTTTAGGTTTCATCTAATTTAGGTCATTTAAAAATATATACAGTATATATTAGTTGGCAGTGAGCACATAGGAAAGTATAAAGTTTCTGTCAATATGTTTAACATGCTTGTATGATAAAAACTTGAAGATATTTATCTAAATGCAGGACCTCCTCATTCTAAACCTGCCGAGCTTCACCAGCGAAGCTCTCGACCCCAGAGGGTTAAAATCAGTGTTGGGCACGTTACTTTCAAAAAGTAATTAGTTATAGAGGGCTTTCGCGTGACATCACCGCACCGCGAGATTTTGTTAGGGCGCCATATTGGAAGACCAAGTACACATCTATGCAAGTACATACATACATAAAACAAACTACACCTGAAATGTAGCAGCAAATTTTCTTTTATTAACATGTTAACAGTGTTTTCTTTACTACATTAACAGTTGTTCCATTCTATGAAAGACCTGTTCAGAATTTGTTCATTTATATTTCATATAATAATCAATCAGTGCAGATTAAATGAAATTCTCCACTATCATGTTAAAAAAAATTATAGCACTTGACCACTATTGCAATCTGTATTCATGCTGTTATGGATTTTTTTATTTCATAATTTATTTTTAATTTACAACCCCGATTCCAAAAAAGTTGGGACAAAGTACGAACTGTAAATAAAAACGGAATGCAATGATGTGGAAGTTTCAAAATTCCATATTTTATTCAGAACAGAACATAGATGACATATCAAATGTTTAAACTGAGAAAATGTATCATTTACAGAGAAAAATTAGGCGATTTTAAATTTCATGACAACAACACATCTCAAAAAAGTTGGGACAAGGCCATGTTTACTATTGTGAGACATCCCCTTTTCTCTTTACAACAGTCTGTAAACGTCTGGGGACTGAGGAGACAAGTTG
Source organism: Neoarius graeffei (assembly GCF_027579695.1). Taxonomy (NCBI): domain Eukaryota; kingdom Metazoa; phylum Chordata; class Actinopteri; order Siluriformes; family Ariidae; genus Neoarius; species Neoarius graeffei. Next base: position 69,916,787 of record NC_083580.1, read on the forward strand.
CTCAAGTTTAGGGATAGGAATGTTAACCCATTCTTGTCTAATGTAGGATTCTAGTTGCTCAACTGTCTTAGGTCTTTTTTGTCGTATCTTCCGTTTTATGATGCGCCAAATGTTTTCTATGGGTGAAAGATCTGGACTGCAGGCTGGCCAGTTCAGTACCCGGACCCTTCTTCTACGCAGCCATGATGCTGTAATTGATGCAGTATGTGGTTTGGCATTGTCATGTTGGAAAATGCAAGGTGTTCCCTGAAAGAGACGTCGTCTGGATGGGAGCATATGTTGCTCTAGAACCTGGATATACCTTTCAGCATTGATGGTGTCTTTCCAGATGTGTAAGCTGCCCATGCCACACGCATTAATGCAACCCCATACCATCAGAGATGCAGGCTTCTGAACTGAGCGCTGATGATAACTCAGGTCGTCCTTCTCCTCTTTAGTCCGAATGACACGGTGTCCATGATTTCCATAAAGAACTTCAAATTTTGATTCGTCTGACCACAGAACAGTTTTCCACTTTGCCACAGTCCATTTTAAATGAGCCTTGGCCCAGAGAAGACGTCTGCGCTTCTGGATCATGTTTAGATACGGCTTCTTCTTTGAACTATAGAGTTTTAGCTGGCAACGGCGGATGGCACGGTGAATTGTGTTCACAGATAATGTTCTCTGGAAATATTCCTGAGCCCGTTTTGTGATTTCCAATACAGAAGCATGCCTGTATGTGATGCAGTGCCGTCTAAGGGCCCGAAGATCACGGGCACCCAGTATGGTTTTCCAGACTTGACCCTTACGCACAGAGATTCTTCCAGATTCTCTGAATCTTTTGATGATATTATGCACTGTAGATGATGATATGTTCAAACTCTTTGCAATTTTACACTGTCGAACTCCTTTCTGATATTGCTCCACTATTTGTCGGCGCAGAATTACGGGGATTGGTGATCCTCTTCCCATCTTTACTTCTGAGAGCCGCTGCCACTCCAAGATGCTCTTTTTATACCCAGTCATGTTAATGACCTATTGCCAATTGACCTAATGAGTTGCAATTTGGTCCTCCAGCTGTTCCTTTTTTGTACCTTTAACTTTTCCAGCCTCTTATTGTCCCTGTCCCAACTTTTTTGAGATGTGTTGCTGTCATGAAATTTCAAATGAGCCAATATTTGGCATGAAATTTCAAAATGTCTCCCTTTCGACATTTGATATGTTGTCTATGTTCTATTGTGAATACAATATCAGTTTTTGAGATTTGTAAATGGGACAAAGTACATTCTGTTTTTATTTACAATTTGTACTTTGTCCCAACTTTTTTGGAATCGGGGTTGTACTACTTATCTCTTTTTATTTATATATTTTTGAATTATTTGGACATGGGGAAAAACTATATTTAAAATCCAAAGAGGGATAGAGGGAGGAAAATTAAAACAAAAGAAAGAAATGAAATACATAACATAAATGTGATAAAATTAAGGATGTTTTTATTCAGTAAACATTTTAAAAAAAATGTTCTACAACACTCTAGCCTAGTGACTTACCAGTAACAAAATGGTCTGAACATATTCTGTACTGTTGTAGACGAGAAGCATTCAGATCCGCTCTGCATAAAGCAGCTAAATACTCTCGCTGTCTCCTGGCAGAAAGCTCCTTCGTTTGCTCCCCTTGTGTCTCAATCACAGCTGGTATTCTGTAGAAAGACTTCTTTTCCCCTTTCCCATCAGCTTTGTTAGAACACCCTAACACAGCACAAAAGTTTACCATTGTAGGTTTTTGATGATCCAAGTGCCTCATGGGTTCAAATACCGCGCGCTGCCGTTATTTCCCCCTAATCACGAGTTTGTTGGTCTTCCAATATGGCGCAGGGTTTGTTTACTTCCGGTTTCGGGTGACGTCAGTGAAAGGGGTCTATGGTTACTAGTTACTTTTCCCAAAAAGTAACTGAGTTAGTAACGGAGTTACTTTGTCATTAAAGTAACTAATTACCAGGGAAAGTAATTATTCCGTTACATTTTGTTACCCCCCCCCAAAAAAAATCAAATTCAATTAGTGTAATCATAATAAAAGTGAATGTTAAATGTGTTTAATGACTGAAATGGACACTTAACAGAACCAATCAGTAACATTATCTACACTATAATTTTTTGTTATGGGACAATGTGAGAAGACATCTATCAAATTTAATATATTTTTGTAGTTATTAAAATTGTTACTAATTACTGGCCACTGACGAGGACAAACGCTTTGTTCCTCGACATAATGTGCATTGCACGTAGACATTTTTGCCTTTTATTTCAAGTAATGGCTGTATTTCCAGTTTGAAAGCGCAGTCTCAGGCTGACCGCTCGCCATCGCTGTGTCTTCTGATTGAAAGAGTGCGCAGTAGTGCAGTAGGCGTGGCCTACCTACGTATGTTGTCCAAATCTACTCTGATTGGCTTACTGTGCCGTTGTTTCGCGTCTCCCCGCCCCACACTAAAGCAGAGTAAAGAAAGGCTGAACGAGCAGCGTGCCAGATGAAAACAGCTTTAATAAAGTAACGCATAGTATTTTATTGTAAGTAACGGGAACGGCGTTATAACGATGTAAAAATAATTAGTTAGATTACTCGTTACTAAAAAAAGTAACGCCGTTTATTTCTAACGCCGTTATTCCCATCGCTGGTTAAAATACAATAGAAAAAACGCTTTGTCAAGGTCCAAAACCTATAGTAGTCCATTTTATTTCATCATCAGTGGTATACCTACCCAGATAACAGCATCGCGTGGCGTCAGGTCAGAACGCACCTACTCGCTGATGAGAGGAGACTTGTCATTCATCGAGAGCGTCTGCGATCGGCCAATCGCAGGCCATGTTACGACAATGTATTCGCCCAGTGTAATATTTTTTTTTGGAAAAAAAAAAAATCAGAATTAGATTAGACCCATATCTTTACAATTTTTCATGGGCCATCTGGTCCGATTGCTTTTGAAATACAGACGGACAAATGCGAAAATTACCGGTAAACATCCACCGGTCCTGCCTTATTTCCCATACTGTTTATACAAATTCATGGGAGCTCATGTAAATTCTAAGTTGCAAACAGTGACGAAAGAAGAAAAATCAAAGAAGGGATAATTTAGTTTTAGAGACACTAAAGAATTTGGGGAAGCCATGGCCTAATGGTTAGAGAAGCAGCTTTGGGACCAAAAGGTCGCTGGTTTGATTCCCTGGACCAGCAGGACTGGCTGAAGTGCCCTTGAGCAAGGCGCCCAACCCCCAAGTGCTCTGGCAAGAGTGGTAGAGTATCTTGTGCCTGATTAGCCAAAGAAAAGCTGATGTGATCATCAGTTCGGGTGGTGCCTGATTGAAACGAAACAAAAGGAAAAAAAGAATATCCTCTAAAGGTGGGAACATGGAGGGAGAGAAGGCCTGCTGAGTACAGGGAAGAAAGGATGAACTCTTTAAAAGAGCACAAATTACAGAGTTTAGAATCGTGCCACAGCTCATCAGGGTGACTGAAACGGATGTAAATAGAGGGAGAAAGGAAAGAGAGGGCAGCGAGACAAGGCGAGAAACAGGGCCGTGGCAACCTTTGATGTCCGAGCTGTTCACAGAGGTAGTGAGAACGTCTCAGTAATTCCACACAACAAGTTACTTCCAAGGTCAGAAACCATCACTGACCGTCTGATTTCTGCATCCCTACCAAGGGCATGAAATGAGCTCAATAAGCCAGTATCTCACTGGGCTGCGACAGCCTGCGACTAGTTGGAGACACAACAACTGCAATAAAATATGCGAATTCAGTTCTCGCACTTCAGCCACTCTCTCACTTCACGGAAACTGACTTGAGAAGGGTTCGTGACGGCTTTGCGACACCAGCGACGCATTTGCGGCTATTTTGAGAGAAATTTTGTCGCACGAATTTTTTGGACATGTTCAAAATTTCAGCGACGAAGGAGCAACACTTTGCGACTCGCGCGAGGAAATTGAGAAGCCCCGCGAATGTTTCAAGACACTTTTGAAACTCTCTCGCGAATGACGTTCGCAAGTTGTCGCAAGCAGTCGCAGCCCAGTGAGATACTCAGTGCGTTTACATGCACATCCAAATCGAGCTACTGTCGGTAATCGAGCTAAGGGTCCCAGCAGGGGTGCCAGAGAAATCCAATCCTACATGCACACAAGGAAATCGAGCTATTGTGTGAGGTACATTGTGCACCCGAGCCACAGGTGGCGCTACACGCCCCATCGTGTTGGTACACTTCCGGTTGTCGTCATGAAGAAGAGCTATTCAAGAGTGTAAACAAAGTTATCAGTTCCGTGTTCACAAGAAGAACGACGACGAGGACAGCAACATCGAGAGATGTTGTTCCTCCTGACCTCTTCTGCTGCTCGCTGCTACTACTGTTGTCATGCCGACCGAGGCTGTTGTGTTTCCCGCATGTGGTCTCGTCACTTCCGGAAGGGGCAGTGCTGAAGTAAGTAGCTCGACTACGTAGCTCGATAGGGTTTACATGCACTAAGTAGCTCGGCTACAATCGCATAATCTAGGTCGCGTAGCTCGATTACGAGAAATCCAGTTCGGTTCGATTTCAGCCGAGCTAAGGTGTTTCCATGACATTTCGAACTTCGATTTCAGTCAAGCTACGGCAGAAATTCGATTTTCTCTATGTGCATGTAAACGCACTGACTGGCTATAGAGATCTTGCAGTCACGTGACCAGAAAGTTAACAGCCGCCATCTTGTCGGTAAAAAACACCGCTGAATACTGCTGCACTCGTGTACAGAATGGATCAATTTCAACCGATGGACTACACGGCTCATTTTTCTAATGAACAGATAACTAGATATATGTCTAAAATAAACGATCTACAGATTAGTGACCCTTATCGATTACCGGACGTAGTTTTCACGACCGTGTCAGTGGATTTTGAACTGCCAGAGGTGGAATACCCAGACATGTATAATTACCTCATCAACTTTCCCTCGCTGTTCAGTGGTGAAGCACTGCGTGCTTATAAATCTCTGGACAGTTATCTTTACAGAAATTCAGGATTTGTCAGCGACTCAGATGTGGCATCTTGTAAACAAGAAAATAACAATCCTCATTGGACGGGTAAGTCACTTAAGTATTGAGTATAGCACTGACCAGCTGATTATAGAATAGAATAGAATAAGGTAATTCCAGCTGTAATTCCAAATCGTCCGTCTTGTTTACCATGGATCTGGCGTTGGAGAGGTAGAGGCTTAGCAGTGGAGGTTTGAGTGGCTGTTTTCTGAGCTTAGTCAACAGGCCGGCTCTGCCTGCAGCCTCGCTTTTGCTTCCGCTCCCGGCGCCGCCTCCTTCGCTTTGCTTCCGATAACAACCCACGGAGACCCCGCTGGTCTCGCTATCTCGTCCGGAATGTTGTGCATGCGATGGAAATCGCTACAAACCGTCATTTTCTGCTGGAAACCAATGTCCAGTAAGTCCATACGGTTGTAGTGGATATTGAAGTCCGATACAGACAAACAACACGCAAAAATCCACACAAAAAACATGCACAGGTAGGGAGAGCTTGTTGCCGCAGCCGTTGTAGTAGAATTGTATATAGTAGGGCAGGGGTCTTCAATCCTATCCGCAAAGGGCCGGTGTAGCTGCAGGCTTTCATTACAGCCAAATTGGAGGCTCACTTGATTGTTGACTGGAGACGAGGGTAAAATGATTAAACAAGTGAAATCAGGTGTAGTTCCTGCTTGGTTGGAATGAAAGCCTGCAGCCACACTGGCCCTTTGTGGATAGGATTGAAGACCCCTGTAGTAGGGTTTTCCAGAAGAAAAGGTAGAAGTAGAACTAGAAGGCGGATATGGCGTTTGACCGACAAAATGGCGCCCGTCACAATCTGGATCGGCTGTGACGTCACATGCAAGTGCTCCATACCTGCCTCAATTTTTCTCCTAACCCTACCCCCTCACAGGGTCTCTCAAGTTCCACCTCATCTTTTCGGAAAAGACAATTAGGGTGGTCAAAATCAACCAAATTGCATTTGAACCCATATGTAATCTGCAGGTTACGCACAGTTATGCGTGCAATGCAATCCAATGCAACTATGTGAAAATACGAAAACAGCACGCATAACAAAACAAGACTTTTTAAATAGAGTCGCCATTAAAAAGCACTATGACCTAATGGCTTTAAATGGAACAACAACAGAGCAATGTGCACTCGGTGTCCTATAATGGGAATCGATAGTGCACAGTGAGAGGGAGGGGCGCTGATTCTCTGTGATACAGAAATAAATATACGGAGATGGGGGTTGAATGTAGAAAGGAAAGAGCAGAAGAGAAATGTGTTGAATCTCAGAGATTTCTCTTTTCCATTAGTTGCTCAGTGATGAAAGGGGGAGGTGGGAAGGAAGAACAATAGCACTCGGATAATAGGCTACTAATACTCAACATGCAAACATGTCCATTCTACACACCAAAGCCTGTATGAGTAAGCAGGAAGAGAAGAAAAAAAAAACCACACATCTATAATGATACTACCTGCATTTAACAAACAAAACATGTCCAGGAGACACCTCAGATTTTATTCAATTATATTTGAAAACACTGAGAAATGTACAAACCTAATTGACTGTCGGACATGTTACGCAGTCACAGGATGTCAATAAACAAACATCTTACATGCTAAAAGAATGCTTGAGTAGCTCAAGGAATTATGTAACTCCTCGCAAGACGATATACAGTATGATCCTGCAACAGATAAATAGAGGATATTGCACCTTTGCACGAAGATATGAAGTTTATTTTCGAGTGGTGAATGTATATTTTTCAACACGGGAAGATAAACTTCATATCTTCGCACCATCGTGTAACGTTCTTTATATTATATGGACACAGCCACAAAAAATAAACGGGTTGAACCAGTTCGCTATTTTGACAAGGCGCATCTAGTCAGTGGGAAAACACTGGGAGTGATGTCATCGGAGTGAAATATCGGGAATTATTATACATACGGGGCACTTTTTCCATGGAATAAACACGTGTTCTATTCCCTTCTAGTGGGTTTCATTCGTTTGATAGCATGCAATATTGTTAGCATATCGCTTATCCTACATGTACAGTATTATGTCACGCAACCCAATGGAGAATGAGTGCTGAATATGGTTTACGATATTGCACGGTTCTCAAGACGACATGATGTCGCACGTTGGAGACATAAAACTTCTGCGCTAGCGCGCGATTGTGACAATTTGTAAACAAACATGGCCGCCAGGTTCGCTTCGTTAAATACGGAAGATTTTGAGAGAGAAAGGCGTCTTGAACACCTGAAAGGAATGTCTCATCTCATCTCATCTCATCATCTCTAGCCGCTTTATCCTGTTCTACAGGGTCGCAGGCAAGCTGGAGCCTATCCCAGCTGACTACGGGCGAAAGGCGGGGTACACCCTGGACAAGTCGCCAGGTCATCGCAGGGCTGACGCATAGACACAGACAACCATTCACACTCACGGTCAATTTAGAGTCACCAGTTAACCTAACCTGCATGTCTTTGGACTGTGGGGGAAACCGGAGCACCTGGAGGAAACCCACGCGGACACGGGGAGAACATGCAAACTCCGCACAGAAAGGCCCTCGCCGGCCACGGGGCTCGAACCCAGACCTTCTTGCTGTGAGGCGACAGCGCTAACCACTACACCACCGTGCCGCCCCCGAAAGGAATGTATAATCATAATAATAATAATGGCTTTTTTCATAGTATATCTGATATATTCCATTCAGCTACTCGTCTTCAACTCGTTCAATGTCATGCTAGCTGAACGATATATATCCAGACATCCCAACCTGACAAAATTATTTTCAGGGAGGTCCTCCCCTTTGGGGAAATTTTTTTTGGGGGGACAAATACATTGCCAGGGGATATGGGGGTACTCCCCCAGAAAACTTTGGATTTGGTTGATGTGGTTTCCTGCATTCTGGTGGATTTTGGGGTGGCCTTTTGGAGATGAACAATACCGGAATTCACTCAGATTCATAGCGGACACCCTGACTTGGGGACTTAGCTGCCCCCAACCCATAAATGACTGACTGACTGAATCATCGTTAGAGGGAGAAGCATGCGGAAGATGGCGGCTGGTTCATCTCTTCTCCTCCTCTCCACTGCTTTGGCCAAACAGCGCACGCAGAGGTGGGAGAAAACATGCCTCACATGTTGTCGCCACCACATTGCAAGCGCGTGCACACACACATGAACCACCAGAGGGCATGCGTGCACACTTGGGGGGTGGGGTAGGTAGGGGTTTCCCTTCACTGGGTGGCACGGTGGTGTAGTGGTTAGCATGGTCGCCTCACAGCAAGAAGGTTCTGGGTGCGAACCCAGCAGCCGGCGAAGGCCTTTCTGTGTGGAGTTTGCATGTTCTCCCCGTGTCCGTGTGGGTTTCCTCCGGGTGCTCCGGTTTCCCCCACAGTCCAAAGACATGCAGTTAGGTTGACGTGGGGCGGCCATGGGCTGAGGTGCCTTTGAGCAAGGTACCTGACCCCTGACGCTCTGGTGTGGCTGCCCACTGCTCTGGGTGTGTGCACGCGCGTGTGTGTTCACTGCTTCAGATGGGTTAAATGCAGAGGATGAATTTCACTGTGCTTGAAGTGTGCATGTGACGAATAAAGCTTTCTTCTTCTTCTTAAACTGGAAATACGCGTTGTGAAATTCCGCCACATCCCAAACCGCACTCTACCCTACTCAATAGTGTGCCACCACACCACAGTTTGCATCTGGTCGATAGGTTCGGGATGAAGCTTGCTCGCTTGCTTTAGATTCCGTGAGACTGTATGTAATTTGCGGGCATCAGGGAGCCACTATTAGTATGCGGGAGACTCCCGGAACTTCCGGGAGACTTGGGATGTCTGTATATCGGATATACCATTTTCTTATTATATCGACACAAACAAAAAGTCCCCAAATTTATCAAAACAATTCATCGATTTCCTCACGACTGACCATCCTGAAAAACGCGTCACGGTTGTCGTTCTCGATGTCCCGGATGTAGCTCGTATGAACAATACGAGTGGTGTCCATATAATACGTCACATTATGATACACTCTTTTAAATATGAATATGAAAAAATTCCTGAGAGGGAAGATTCACTGCAAATAAAACGAAACATTCTTCTGGATTATCGCTGATGATGAAATATGTCTCTGCATACTGTAGTGTCGTCTTCCAGGATGACAAATGCTACCATGCACACAACACAGGGGAAAAGTAAAGGGTTTTATGAGTACGAATGATGTAATCATGTGCAAGGTCCTTCAGTCACCAAATCTCAATGCAACCAAACGCTTATGGTTTTGTTTGTTTTTTTTAAATCTGACTACATACACTGCATTCACACCACAACCATTGCTGAAGCTTTGCATAAAGGCCTCAGGTCATCCGAATCAGATGCTTCAGGGACGCGTTTCTTTATGCACCACTGGCAGGAGAACAAGCAAAGGGGCATGTCTGATTTTAATCTGTTTTAATCTCCAGCATTCAATTATCAATAGGTAAATACACTTCTGGCTATTTTTTCTTGTTGTTTTGAGAGAGACAGGGTTAATAATTAAATAAATTAAGCTTCATTTGAGAGCTACCAAATCCCCCACGGACAATCGAACTCTCCGGTTTACTAAATCGCCCTCACCCGTTGCTCATTACTCCCGGAGTTTCTCATATAAATGCCACCCAGTTTGTAACTCAAATTGTTAAAGGAGAACTGAAGTCATTTTTAAACTCGCTTTAGTTCTTAATTAACGTGTTATTCAATTACGTTTTCGGTTTTAGTAACCTTATATCGTGACTCGTATTGGCAACTAATTGCACTTCAATATTATACTTATCGGCCTATTCGGTGTTTAGCCGTGTTGAATTTAGTTCGTTTGGTCCACGGCAGGCGTCGCTTAAGCTGGGCATACACTGTGCGATTTTTTCAATCACGGTATTCAGCTGCTGCTCACACTGTACGAGTGGATCGCAGGGGTAGACAGCACGCAGCTTACGATTCCTGTTCTCACACTATACGATCCGATGCTCGGATGCGATGCTCAGGATTTCAAACAGGTTTGATTTTCATCCGATCGATCGGGAAGAGGTCTCATCTCATTATCTCTAGCCGCTTTATCCTTCTACAGGGTCGCAGGCAAGCTGGAGCCTATCCCAGCTGACTACGGGCGAAAGGCGGGGTACACCCTGGACAAGTCGCCAGGTCATCACAGGGCTGACACATAGACACAGACAACCATTCACACTCACATTCACACCTACGGTCAATTTAGAGTCACCAGTTAACCTAACCTGCATGTCTTTGGACTGTGGGGGAAACCGGAGCACCCGGAGGAAACCCACGCGGACACGGGGAGAACATGCAAACTCCGCACAGAAAGGCCCTCGCCGGCCCCGGGGCTCGAACCCAGGACCTTCTTGCTGTGAGGTGACAGCACTAACCACTACACCACCGTGCCGCCCCGGGAGGAGGTCGTGAGGTGTTAAATCGCTTGTCGTTACCCCATGTATACTACACGATCCGAGACGCACGATTGAGCCAAAACTCGGCCCGATCTCCAAAATAGTCGCACGAGTGAAAATCGTGTCAAAATCGGGCCAAAAATCGCACAGTGTATGCCCAGCTTTATCCGCGCGATCTTCACGAGACTTGTGCGTGACTTCGAAACGTCAAGTGTCAGCCAGGTGTCAGTGCCGCCGTTTTGAAAACTGCTTTCCAAACGAAACATCGCACAAAAACGAGTTTAAATGACGATTACTGCTGACTTTTTTTCAAACTTTCCTGATTGCTATCAAAACAAACAAAACTTCCGGCTTGATTACGTCAGCATTCGAAAGAGGGCGCGCGCGTCTTTTGACAACGTTGGCAGATGTCGGTCGCTTTGATTTCCGCTGTACGTTTTACTTCCGTCCTACGATGTCTCGCACAGGTCTCAGCGAATCTCGTTTACGGCCGTTGCTTTGCCATACGGACTGATATATTACAGAGCATATTTCAAACACTCATAACTTGCTATAGCAGCGACAAAATAGCGATCAAAAATGCATTCCGATATTTAATAAAATGAGATAAACAGAATTTTGATGATAAAAAAAAAATTTGCCTTCAGTTCTCCTTTAAACATAAAATTCACAAACATGAATGGAAGACACGGTGTACAGAAAGTACGGTTTTTATGATTTCAATGGAGGAGTTTACACTTCGCTCGCATGCAAGGGTGAAAAGACGACGGGTTCGAGTTTGACGTGCCTCTGATGCAGCCAGTTTAAATTGAAACGCTTGGTAATGAAACAATGAGATCCTGACGCTTGGATGTGACGCTTCGAGTGAGAGGGAATATCTCGGTGACTAGCGTTCATCCTTCCAGTACAGTTTTATGCGTTCCCATAAGAATAGACCCACAGGACACAAATACAATGAAGCGTGATTTTGCATATAAGTACTGCATTTATTCAATGGTCGCGCAATCCTCCTTACCGGGGATCAAAGGAACAGCAGCAAATGCAATTAATCCAACAAAAGCAGTTTGGCATAGCAAGGGAAGAATAGGAGAGAGAGAGAGAGAGAGAGAGAGAGAGAGAGAGAACTGAAGCTAGCACAGAGGAGATTAAAAATTGCTCAAGGCCTTTATGCTAGAACTGAAAATTACTTCTCAATGGCAAATGCCAGATTCTTGTTTAGCCATGCAGAGCATATTCTTAATGGCATTGTATAGCCACTGATGGAGGGATGCATTAAAAAGCTTTACATTGAGGTTTTAGCAGGATCCAGAGAAAGTGATCATTTAGAAAGTGGGATTTATGCAGGCGAGAGAACACGGGTTCAGCTTCACGGAAAGGAAAAAAAAAAACCCACCCCTCATTGCTTGCGATTTCCTTTGAATTTCTTCAGTTTCATGTTGTTGCACTATACCGACTCACAATCTCCACTAGAAAAGAGCAGCTCTCGTAATGATTATCCATCCATCTGTCTCTCTCTCTCTCTCAAACAAGCTCCACCCATCATTTGCAGACTTGTGTTGCTATATGGCATTATTCTATCCGCATTCACTGGATATGAGCAACCGCGCGCTCTGATCGGCTCCTCTACTACTAGGCTATCGGCTCATATACCGTGAGTAGAGAAAAACAAAATGGCGGCGCGTGTTGTTGAACCAACCGAGGATGAAATAAAAACTCGACTCAAAAACAAAACCCCAAAAAGTGTTCAAGTATCAGGGATGTGATTTGGGGCTGGTGAAATTATCTGAAAATTTTAGCCGGGGGTCTGGGGGCCGTAGGCCCTCAGCTGGTCCAGGGCAGCGCCCTGGTGGGGGGACAAGGGGGGCGAAGCCCCCCGAAGCTCCTGGGTTCTGGGGTTTTCTGACTTAAAAATTGTACTAAAATGGCAAGCAAACACACAAGAAAAAACTTGTCATGATTAACAAATTCAAGCCAATTTAATGGTCAACATGCAACTCTGAGCCCCTGTAGTAAATTCAATGATTCTTAACTGACAAAAAGCCAAAACATGAAACCTAAAAATGCCATTCTAAATTAAATCTGCATTTGAATAAATACAAAATTGTATAAGGAAAAACAAAATTTATACTTTCAATTACTGTAGAAGTTGAACATACCTAAATGTGCCTTTTCAAACAAACATGATGCAACATAAGAATTCATCCACAAGTCTTCAGGAACTCTCAAAGAAAAAAGATGCGAGCATCCATGTCCAGTTCCAGCATATCAGTCACTTTTTTTCTGCAGTTTCTACTCTAGCAATGTCAACTTCATATACATAACTCTATAGTGTTCACTCACCAAAGGATAATCATAACTCCACAGTGTTCATTCACTTAAGGATATTCAAAACTACTGTGTTCACTCACTGAGGTTTCGTTTCTATCCCGGGCTCCAGCCCGACTTCACACGCTCGTAGCTCGGGCAGGGGAGGTCCCAGCATCCCCAAACTTGACAGCCAGAGTCCTCTGCCCTCCACTCAAAGAACCAGCGTGGGCAGGGCGCGCTAGCCCCGCGCCTCGGGACGTAATTCGCCCCGAGGCGAGCCGCGGCGCTCCGCTTAAGTTTCGTTTCTATCCCGGGCTCCAGCCCGACTTTGCACGCTCGTAGCTCGGGCAGGGGAGGTCCCAGCATCCCCAAACTTGACAGCCAGAGACCTCTGCCCTCCCCCCAAAGAAGGAAATCGCTTAACAAATGTCTCACAGTCTTATGTCCAACGTCTGTAGCAACCTCTTTCTCCAACCATTCCCAGCGGAACTTGTTTTTCACTATTCTGTCGATTTCTTTAACTCGATTTGCATCTTTACGCTCGATCACGGAGGCTGCCATCTTTCAACTCTTTGTTTGAAGCGAGCTTACGTACAGCTATCTAACAAGCGTGTTCATTGGTTGTTACAGAGCGATGGGCCAATCACGTACTGTACCTCGTTTCATCTCAATGACGGAATTACTGAAAGTCGGAACGAATAGGATACGAATGCGGATTTTTGAGCGAAAAATCGGAAAACATTTTTTTTCAAATTTTGAGGTGAAAAAAGCGGAATTCCGCGAATTCGCGGAAAAATCACATCCCTGAAGTATTTAAAAGAAACAGCTAAAAGAATACCGGTAATTTTTGGTTTGTTTGCCCCCCCACACACACAATATCTCCTGTTCCACACTCCAACCCAGTAGGTGGCGGTAATGCACCTTTAAGTTGGTTTGCCAACTGCCAAAAAATCCTAAAGTAGTAAACCTTCGCAAAAAAAAAAAGCAACAAAATATGAAATGAAAGTATGGAAATTATTTTGTCAACTGTTTTGTATAAAGTTATTACCAAATTTGTAAAATAAATAAATAAATAAATAAATATGCTCCATTTCTCAAAATCCAGTGACCATAGATATAAGTGTTATTCCACTCAATCTCATTGTACATGGCTTATGAGATCAGCTCATGTGCGACTCGATTTTGTGGAATAACTTATTCATATTTAGTTTTAGTCTGGCAAAACTCTAATTCTCAGGCAGGTATACGATGCATCCATTACATCATCTCTTTATTCCTCCTTTGCAGAATTCTGCCACCTTCGAGTAAAAGCTTCATGCTGAAAAATCTCGTCTCTGGTGCAGACTACAGCCTGTGTGTTTTGGCCATCTTTGATGACGGCATCTCCACGCTGGCCACCACAAAAGTGTTAGGTTGCACCCAGTTCAGCACTAAAGAGGATTATCCGGAATGCCGCTCTCTGCACGCTCACTTCCTCGGTGGCACGCTGACAGTGATGGTAGGTGGGGTGGTGGTGGTAACGCTGCTGGTCTTCACTGTAGCTATGATGATGCGACATCGAGTGTGTGGAGGATGTCAAGACCATGTCGGGCAGTCAGGCGAGTTCCTGCCAGCCAAAGGGGTGGATGTTTATGCCCAGACTAACGGAAATAACAGCATGATGATGGTGGCCTTGCCAAACCGGTTGCTGGCCCAGCAAACAAGAGCAGTCCAGGCCAAAGCCAAGCATAAGGGGGACATGCTGGTCAAACTGAGCAACGAGCCTCACTGCAGTCAGGGCTCAGCCATGGACCTGGTGAGGCAGAAACCTGGTGCCTCTTTCACACCAGAAAGTGATAAAGTATCATTCTACTACTCTCCCGCCAAATGCGCACACACCCTGCCGCACCCGACACACAAAGCTATGACACGTGACTGCAAGCTGAAGCTACGGAGTTCTCTCTCGAGAGAAAAAGACACGGTGCAAGGTGTAAAGCAATCTTTAGCCTCACTGGCCCTCGCTCAGACCGCACAGGTCGGAGAAGAAATAAGTTCAAATTGGCCTGGAGAGAGGTGCGTTCTAGGGGCCAAGCGCAGCTGCTCTTTTGATGCAGGGGACATCACCGCCACCACATGTTACAGCTACGCCAAGCAGCTGAGTGTCATCTGGACACGCCGCAGTCAGTCGCTGCACAGCATGCTGGTCCATTGCGCGTCCACAACCAGCACGTCCAGCACAGCGAGCGAGCAGTATAACCACGTACTGGTGCACGGATATCTGCACGCCTATGCCTCCAACAACTCAAACTCCAACTCAAATTCAAACTGTAGCATGGATGCCAATCCTGGAGATCTGGAAGAAAGCGTTGTGTAGTGACTGATGCAAGAAAAGCAAGACTGAAAGATTAAGCTGGTGTTCAGCATGTGCCAAGCTAATGTGCCACTCAAACCAGAAATGTTTTCAAACAATGGAAGCAAGGAACGCAAAAGTTAAAAAATATATACATATTATATATATAAAATGTCGTTATCAAGAAAGAAATGGTGTAATAAGGAGTCCTGTACATTGCACAAAACCTATTCTTTGTTGAGTGTTACTATTTTTTAAATCTCTGAGATGCCAAATCAAATTAAAATGAAGACAAAAAAATAAAAAATAGGAAGCAGAATTTGGAGAATTGAGATTCAAGGACACGTTTGTTTGGACAACAACATGCCCCAGGCATATGGGATTACAGCTCGGAGCTTCTGTTTCGACAAGATTAATTAACCAATTAATACATTATTCAATAAATCAGTGGCTAGTCTATACCCATGCAACAGCTTCTGAATGTAAATGAGTAACTCAAGCACAGGGAACAGTATTAGAAATACAAATCAGTGTTGGAAAGAAAGCACATCATCCACGAAAACACACTGCAGGAAGGAAGAAGGTTGTGAATGATCAGAAAGTTTTTTTTTTTTTTTTTTAAAGATAATGCTAATACTGATTTTTTTTTTTTTGGAGTGGAAATGCAGTATTATGACTACGAACACTTAAAAAGGACGTATTTGTTTATTTATCTCCCGTCATAGTAGCTCCACTGGTCTGACTTACAATCCGAGTGTTTTCATCTGATCTTTTCTTCTTCAGAATAATAAAACGGGGAAGAAAAAAAGTTTTTGCATCAAACTGGCATTCTGGATTCATGATGGAATAAAAGTTGCCATTTTTAAAAAGCTGAATCCTTCATGATAGAAAAAAAAAAAAACTTTGCTCAAGTGAGCTTTTTACCCTTAATGAAGTTGAAAACATCGCACACGTCACATGGAATCTCGTGAATACTTGGCAGCTGGTTATTGTTATAACAGTTATAAACTTTCTGCTGCTAATGGGCTAGCAATTACACTGGAGGCAAATTTATTGAGTAGAATTCGTGCTGACAGATTTAATACTCTACAAAGTAATAAAAGTCTTAAGCTCTCGAAGAGGAGTAGAAAGGAAGACGAACACGGCAAAGCTTTCGGTAAAGGGGGAAGCAAGCATTTGCAATGTTGTACGTGAAGACCTCATAACAATTCCTGAAATATTACAAGGTTTGTTTACAGGCCTACTTTTATTCAGATTGTCAGTTGTGATCAAACTGTGGATCTCAATTTTTCACCCAGAAGGTACTGTACAGGATGTGAGAAGTGAGACCGTCAATGACGGCGTAGCTCACTCCGGCCCCGTCTAGTCCAGAAGAAACGATCTAAAGTGGGCCACCTTGAGCAATAAATGTTGCAAGCTAGATACACAACATAAGGGGTGTTCACACGGCAACTTTTACTCCGGTGTAGCGCCGGGGCTGCCCCAGTAGAGCGTTCACACGGTACAAAGTTATACCGGTGTAGCCCCTGAAAGCTGCTTAAACCGGTGCAAATCTAACCCTGCTCGGGAGGTGGTTTAAGAAATTTACTCCGGAGTAAATGCTAGTTTGCGGGGCAGCACCGATATAAAATGGGACGTCTGAACGCTACAGGGGTAGACTCGCTACGCGTGAGGAGAGTTGATTACATACGGGCATTGCATCATTTGCGCTTCCAAAATGGCGAATATCAACAACAACAGAACTGTGTGTCTTCCAGTGTTGCCAGATTGGGCGGTTTTAAGTGCATTTTGGCGGATTTGAACATATTTTGGGATGGAAAACGTCAGCAGTATCTGGCAACACTGGTGTCTTCATCTACGTTGTTTTCCCAGCGCTTGGTGATGCCATGACAACCGGGAAAAGGAAGTATGTTTTCACGCACGCGCATGTTTCATTTCCGCATTATTACTATCGTATAGCACGGTCGCAAAAACTGCCGTGTGAACGCAAGTGGGGCTGCACCGGTGCTAACACGCTTCTCTCTAGTAAGCAGGGTTGTGACGTGTGAACGCTCCACAAAATTTACACCGGTGTAAGATATATCGCAACAAAATACATCGATGCAAATATGTGCCGTGTGAACACCCCTATACAAGCTATATATAGAAGCTATAAATACCCTAGGAATACCGACCTATTTGCCAGAAAGCATCCAAAACGGCGAGGAATTTACCAAGAAGAAGCGATTTTTGTTGAACTGCTCGTTAAGGCTTAATTAGTCCATAACTTCATTCATAATTGTAATGAAGCAAATCTGGGTAGAAGTTATATGCACCCTAGGTCCCCCTACCTACATGTCAGAAAGAATCAAAATCGGTGAAGAATTGAGGGAGAAGAAGCAATTTATGTGGAAACTGCTCGTTAGGGATTGATTAATTACTCCATATCTTCATTATTAATTGCAATTCTGCAAATTTGGGTAGAAGCTATATAAACTCCAGGGAGATCTACCTTCCTGCCAAGAAGAATAAAAAAAAAACAGTGAAAAACAGAGAAGAAGCAATTTTCATGAAACGTGGATGACGCTGGATAGACAGACGACGGACAACACATGATGGCGTAAATTCATCACCTGTCGGCTGGATGAGCTAATAATTAATAGTTGGCAGCACAGCGTTGGTGCCTCGCAGCTCCAGTCTTCCCTGTTCAAATCCTGAACACAGGTTACTGTCTGTGTACAGTGGTGCTTGAAAGTTTGTGAACCCTTGAGAATTTTCTACATTTCTGCATAAACATGACCTAAATCATCATCAGATTTTCACACAAGTCCTAAAAGTGGATAAAGAGAACCCAGTTAAACAAATGACACAAAATTATTATGCTTGGTCATTTATTTATTGAAGAAAATGACCCAATATTACATATCTGTGAGTGGCAAAAGTATGTGAACCTTTGCTTTCAGTATCTGGTGTGACCCCCTTGTGCAGCAATAACTGCAACTAAACGTTTGCGGTAACTGTTGATCAGTCCTGCACACCGGCTTGGAGGAATTTTAGCCCATTCCTCCGTACAGAACAGCTTCAACTCTGGGATGTTGGTGGGTTTCCTCACATGAACTGCTCGCTTCAGGTCCTTCTACAACATTTCGATTGGATTAAGGTCAGGACTTTGACTTGGCCATTCCAAAACATTAACTTTATTCTTACTTAACCATTCTTTGGTAGAACACCTTGTGTGCTTAGGGTCGTTGTCTTGCTGCATGAACCGCCTTCTCTTGAGATTCAGTTCATGGACAGATGTCCTGACATTTTCCTTTAGAATTCGTTGGTATAATTCAGAATTCATTGTTCCATCAATGATGGCAAGCCATCCTGGCCCAGATGCAGCAAAATAGGCCCAAACCATGATACTACCACCACTATGTTTCACAGATGGGATAAGGTTCTTATGCTGGAATGCAGCGTTTTTCCTTTCTCCAAACATAACGCTTCTCATTTAAACTGAAAAGTTCTATTTTGGTCTCATCCATCCACAAAACATTTTTCCAATAGCCTTCTGGCTTGTCCACGTGATCTTTGCAAACTGCAGACAAGCAGCAATGTTCTTTTTGGAGAGCAGTGGCTTTCTCCTTGCAACCCTGCCATGCACACCATTGTTGTTCAGTGTTCTCCTGATGGTGGACTCATGAACATTAGCCAATGTGAGAGAGGCCTTCAGTTACTTAGAAGTTACCCTGGGGTCCTTTGTGACCTCGCCGACTATTACACGCCTTGCTCTTGGAGTGATCTTTGTTGGTTGACCACTCCTGGGGAGGGTAACAATGGTCTTGAATTTCCTCCATTTGTACACAATCTGTCTGACTGTGGATTGGTGGAGTCCAAACTCTTTAGAGATGGTTTTGTAACCTTTTCCAGCCTGATGAGCATCAACGCTTTTTCTGAGGTCCTCAGAAATCTCCTTTGCTCGTGCCATGATACACTTCCACAAACGTGTTGTGAAGATCAGACTTTGATAGATCCCTGTTCTTTAAATAAAACAGGGTGCCCACTCACACCTGATTGTCATCCCATTGATTGAAAACACCTGACTCTAATTTCACCTTCAAATTAACTGCTAATCCTAGAGGTTCACATACTTTTGCCACTCACAGATATGTAATATTGGATCATTTTCCTGAATCAATAAATGACCAAGTGTAATATTTTTGTCTCATTTGTTTAACTGGGTTCTCTTGATCTACTTTTAGGACTTGTGTGAAAATCTGATGTTGTTTTAGGTCATATTTATGCAGAAATATAGAAAGTTCTAAAGGGTTCACAAACTTTCAAGCACCACTGTATGATCTCCCCATGTCCATGTGGATTTCCTTAGGGTTCTCTGGTTTCTTCCTACTTCCCAAAAACATGCTGGTCGGTAGACTGGCTAAACAAAAAATGGCCCCTCGGTCTGAAAGTGTGTGTAACTATGTATTGCCCTCAGTATTCCTGAAGTTGTCGCTTGGCGGGATTCCATTGCAGTTTTGTGCAAAATAGAAGCAATTTTTTTTTTAAGTCAACAAAACAATTATGATGGTCTGTTTATCCATTGAGTGATGACATACAGTTAAAGCTGGAGTTCCTCCTCTCACAATAGTCATTCCAATTAAACATGGATCTCCAAGACTGATATACAGTACTGTGCAAAAGTCTTCGTCACATGTAAAGAAATGCTGTAGACCAAAAATGTCTTAATGATGAAATGTTTCAACATAAAATATAAAATATATATATATATATATATATATATATATATATATATATATATATATATACACACACACACACACACACACACAGGGTGTTTAATTGCCATTTCTTGTTCAGTTGACCTCAAAATTTTAACAGCATGTATGGAAACCGGTCAAAATTTTATGGGTTTTTTTTGTTGTTTTTATCTTTTTAGGTATAAAAATGCCATTCACTGGAAAAGAAAAGGCGTTTTGTGTGTTAGAGTACGCTCGAACAAGACTGTGCAGCGTACATTTATGAGAGAATTCTCTAAAAATGCGCCAACTGCAATGCAGATTTGGACACGGCACAAAAAGTTCAAAGAGGAAGGCTGTGTGTGCAGAGCAAAAGGATCTGGACGACCACCAGCATCGGAAGAGACGGTCGAGCGAGCGGGTTCGCGAATATTGAAAATTTGTGAAATCGTTCATGGAATCCACATACCTTTGAATTTCTCATTCGGATTTTGAGGAATAAATCTTATATTGCTCAACATTAAGCCTGTTCAGTTTCATTTGCCTAGACTATGTGGTTTCTGGGATATTTACATCTCAAATAATATAACATTTTTGAAACACCCTGTAGTATGGGGGCGTCGTGGCTCAGGTGGATAAGGCGCCATACCATAAATCCGGGGACCCGGGTTCGATTCCAACCCGAGGTCATTTCCCGATCCCTCCCCGTCTCTCTCTCCCACTCATTTCCTGTCTCTACACTGTCCTATCCAATAAAGGTGAAAAAAAAGCCCAAAAAAATCTTAAAAAAAAAAAAGAAACACCCTGTAGTATAAACAGTAAGCAGGAAGTCATAATAAATAAAACAAAGTCAATGCTTGGTGTGAGACGACCCAAAAAAATAGTCGTCTCAGGTACGATGAGTGCAGTTTTATAAGGAAATGAGCTGTAGGTTTTACTGAGCATCTTACAGAACCAGCCACAGTTCTTCTGGACACTTTGTCCGTCACACTCGCTTCTTAATTGTGCACAAAAACCCAGCAGCCTTCATTATGTTTTCTTTTTTAATCTGAAAAGTGCTCTCTTACGTCATATGCTGTTTAGTGTTGGAAAATGAATGAACGTTTGGAACTCTAAAATGTTTTTGTACTGACTCGATAATGTACAAATCATGGGGGGGGGGGGGGGGGGGGGGGGAATAGGATGCCTAATCTAAAATTTTTGCACAGTATTGTATGTTGGGACAATGATCTGACTTGCATCCACCGCAATATTCGTGGCTTAAAGGAGAACCGAAGGCAAATTTTTTATGATCAAAATTCTATTTCTCTCATTTTATTAAATATCGGAATGCATTTTGATCGCTATTTTGTCACTGCTATAACAAGTTATGAGTGTTTGAAATATGCTATGTAATATATATATACACACCAGTCCATACGTCAAGGCAATGGCCGTAAACGAGATTCGTTGAGACCTGTGAGAGACATCGTAGGACGGAAGTAAAACGTACAGCGGAAATCCAAGTGACCGACATCTGCCAACGTCGTCAAAAGCCGCGCGCGCCCTCTTTCGAACGCTGATTTAATCAAGCCGGAAGTTTTGTTTGTTTTGATAGCACTCAGGAAAGTTTGAAAAAAGTAGGCAGTAATCGTCATTTAAACTCGTTTTTGTGCGACATTTCGTTTGGAAAACAGTTTTCAAAATGGCGGCACTGACACCTGGCTGACACTTGACGTTTCGAAGTCTCGCACAAGTCTCGTGAAGATCGCGCGGATAAGCGACGCCTGCCGTGGACCAAACAAACTAAATTCAACACGGCTAAAAACCAAACAGGCTGATGAGTATAATATTTAATTGCAATTAGTTGCCAATACGAGTCACGATATAAGGTTACTAAAACCCAAAATAATTATAGAACACGTTAAGAAATAAAGCGAGTTTAAAAAGGACTTCAGTTCTCTTTTAAATGCAAAAAATGTTTGAGAAATACTACTCTCTCAAATCATCTTAAACACCAGCTCATGCAAGCGTGTAAACTTTACTTTAGATACAAGTTATTTGAGCTCATACCGTACACATGTTGGTCAATATTTGACAGGGTTTTTTTTTCCTCCCCTCGAAATTCACACATTTCAGTTACTCATTTTTTTGCGATTTCAAATTGTGCATTTAGCAGCTTAATGGAAACCTGCCTACTGACTGAGTGTGGGCAGCGATGTGTGCTTTAGTGATCATTACCCAATTTGCATTCACAGCGTAAGCTGTTTTTCCTCCCGAAATACTCAAAAACATCAATTTGTGCGATAATTGTAATGGTTCTAACAGTCGGTTTCATGTAGAGTGTTATGAATGCTTGTGCCACCTCCCAAAGTATTGCTGCAAATTCTTTATTGGTGCTAAAACTGACCAGCCAAGGAAGCACAAATGTCAAAGTGAAAGAACAAAAGCCTCGTTAAAAGTCCACATAAAGCTGTTTCAGTCATCACTCATGACTTTATTGCCAAGTCTTCGTTATTTCCAGCTACATTTCTCCAGTTCCCATGCTGGGCAGTTAAAGGATAAGATTTCTGACAGAAGACGACAGACCCGTGGTGGGACTGTTTGTGGAATCGAAAGAAAAAAGGGGCTGAGAAAGGCTGAGAGGAGGATGGCATGAACGGGGGAAGGAGAGATAAAGATTGGTGCGTGGAATCCTAATGGAATGATCTAGTGGTGCTGCAGGAGGCCTCTGCTCCTCTGTAACCAGGTTAAATGCCTCTTTATATCTTAGGATAGTGTGGGATGCATAGAATCGGGGCGAGGGCCGGGAGTGTATACACACACAACGCCTACAGGATGCAGTCTGAATTTGGCTTGTGCAATACTGATTTTCCCTGATCACAATACAGGATAAAGCAGCTAGAGATAATGAGATGAGATGAGACAATACACCATTAAAGTGCCAGTCCACCATTGGATGTATTCTTTGGCATAAAATACAATATATTTTGACAACATATGTAAATGGTATCACTAGATAGAGAAATCATCTAAAAACATCATTTTTTGACAACGACAAGTATATTAATTTTGCGACCAAAGTCACCTACCCTTTTAATTTCCGCGCGTGACGTCATCGGCAGGTTCCCCTTCTTGTGTACCATGTGACGTGTGATGTGGCACATATCAGCAATGGCGGATAGAACGCGATAAAAATAATACCAATAAATCTAGCTAATACCAATAAATCTAGCTAACTGAAAGATTAACTCAAAATTTTTCGCAATTTTTTTGGCCCCCATATACGAGGAGAAATGACTCTCTCACTTTGGGGATTTCCTGGTCTAAAAATAGACCAACACGTGGTACACAAGAAGGGGAACCTGCCGATGACATCACGTTTCACTACCGCGCGGAAATTAAAAGGGTAGGTGACTTTGGTCGCAAAATTAATATACTTGTCGTTGTCAAAAAATTATGTTTGATATATCATTTTGAAGCTAAAAGATTTCTCTGTCTAGTCATGTTGTCATAAAATATATTGTATTTTATGCCAAAGAATACATCCAATGGTGGAATGGCACTTTAAACAAATCTTTATTAACGACAGAACAAACAGTAACGACGCCAAAATAGCGAAACTTCATCCGATTTGAATTTAACAAGTTGCCGTATTATAGAGCATGACAAGTTTTCCTGCTTCATTTCATTTGGTTACCAGCATTCAGCTCCAACTGAACAGAGTCATGACACCACGTTTTTCATTATATGTTCGCCACGGGAATTCGACACGCCATGCCACGCCGCCTGAAACATAGCTCCCTTCAGTCGCTTGCCGGCTGACAGCACTTTCACTTTGGTGATTTAAATTTTTTTTTTTTTAAACCCACCCCAGTATTACCGACACTGTCTGACATGCTGGGGGCAGTAGGGACTCGGAGTGTGCCTTCCCCATGCTGTTTCAGCCCTTAAATCATCTTCAGTGTTGAAGAAGCTTGTCCAAAAAAACTTCGTCAGTTTAGACTGCACCATTGTTTGGTTCACGCACCACCACACCAGGCTGATTGGTCAAAATGAGCTTGGCGCTCATTTGGTCATTATGTGTAGTCAACTTCTATTGGTCAAAAGCACGTGCTCATTGTTTACACTCTGGCTTCCCACCATCTCTTCACTGGGGCTGGATTTCGGCAAACGGAGGGATTTCTAGAAAAGGTGATTTATGATAAAGATGATGAGTACATTAGTCACTGTGACGACTGCTAGTAATTTTATTTTCGTCACTAATGAATTACGTCCATCACAATGCCAAAAAAAAAGAAAAAAAAAGGACACCTTTGCAAGTGAAAATATCTTGAAAATAGCTGAAATGGGGGCGGCACGGTGGTGTAGTGGTTAGCGCTGTCGCCTCACAGCAAGAAGGTCCGGGTTCGAGCCCCGTGGCCGGCGAGGGCCTTTCTGTGCGGAGTTTGCATGTTCTCCCCGTGTCCGCGTGGGTTTCCTCCGGGTGCTCCGGTTTCCCCCACAGTCCAAAGACATGCAGGTTAGGTTAACTGGTGACTCTAAATTGACCGTAGGTGTGAATGTGAGTGTGAATGGCTGTCTGTGTCTATGTGTCAGCCCTGTGATGACCTGGCGACTTGTCCAGGGTGTACCCCGCCTTTCGCCCGTAGTCAGCTGGGATAGGCTCCAGCTTGCCTGCGACCCTGTAGAACAGGATAAAGCGGCTAGAGATAATGAGATGAGATAGCTGAAACGATCTAGCATTTCCTATTAGCAGAATACAAGACGCCAATTCTGAGATTATTAAACTTCGTTCTAGATTGCAACCAACTTATTCTAAGATGTCTTATCAAGTAGAAATATCTGTCGATGCAGCAAGATAATTTCACTAGCATTAAGTAATTTTCTCCTCAAATTCAGTTTTCAATTTTTTTGCAGTGCAATGACGAGTGTGACGAGCGCCAGCGGGACCCAAAGCAGCCTTTATTTGTCGCATGCACACTCAAGCACAGTGAAATTCATCCTCTGCATTTAACCCATCTGAAGCAGTGAACACATACCCACAGCAGTGGGCAGCCACACTACAGCACCTGGGGAGTAGTTAGGGGTTAGGTACCTTGCTCAAGAGCACTTCAGCCCAAGGCCGCCGCATGTTAACCTAACTGTAAGTCTTTGGACTGTGGGGGAAACCGGAGCACCCCGAGGAAACCCACGCAGACATGAGGAGAAGATGCAAACTCCACACAGAAAAGCTCTCATCGGCTGCGAGGTTCGAACCCAGAACCTTCTTGCTGTGAGGCGACAGTGCTAACCACCACACCACCGTGCTGCCCCTGGGTACACATTTTAGCCAACTGAACTAATCTGCACGCCTTTGGACTGTCGGAGGAAACCGGAGCACCCCGAGGAAACCCACGCAGACATGAGAAGATGCAAACTCCACACAGAAAAGCTCTCATCGGCTGCGAGGTTCGAACCCAGAACCTTCTTGCTGTGAGGCGACAGTGCTAACCACCACACCACCGTGCTGCCCCTGGGTACACATTTTAGCCAACTGAACTAATCTGCACGCCTTTGGACTGTCGGAGGAAACCGGAGCACCCGGAGGAAACCCACGCAGACATGAGGAGAAGATGCAAACTCCACACAGAAAAGCTCTCATCGGCTGCGAGGTTCGAACCCGGAACCTTCTTGCTGTGAGGTGACCGCGCTAACCACTGCACCACCCAATAATGAACATAACAGGAAGAAAACGTTACTGGACATCATGTCGGAAGGGTTAAACCCTGATATCGCATCACACGAGCCAAGTCAGAATGCAACGAGGACAGGAACGTGTGAAAGCAAGCATGAACGCTATAAATGCAGCGTAAATCACGTCAATCCCCAGTAAATCACGTACAAGCATTTGGATGCATTTTGGACAGTGGTGTTGGAGTGAACATCGAGCTCTGCCAAAATCACTAGCGATATATTTAAAGCCCCGCTGACAGACATGCGCTCAGTGAGCGGATCGTGTATGCAGGACGACAGGCATCAGCTATGCAGACAGAGACGGCTTGTTCTCTCTCCCTCTCTCTGGCTGCGAGACCCCTGCTGCAGCTGCACCCACTGTAGCTCCCTCTCTTTTTCTGGCTATTGACAAGGCTCTTCAAACACACCCTCAGCAAACCAGGCTCAGCATCAACATCTCCAACTGTGCATTCTGTCTCAAAATCCAGATTGACTCCATATACTGGCTCCCACACAAAGTACATTAGTGAGAGAGGACTTACCACCGACACGCACTGTTCATGCAATGACAAAACACAAAAGGCTCGATTTGTGCCTTTCGGGTATCAGCCTACCGTACATGCTCTATAGTTAACAGCTACACGCACCACACCTCCGAGACAAGGAAGATCTTGCATGCTGCTCTTTGACACTTGGTAGACTAGAGTGCAGAGCATGCTGTGCTAATTGGGACACCTGGAGCACACTGTTCAGCTAAGATTAATGTCGGGTACAGAATTTTTTTTAAAAAAGCTGAGCCGTGTAATAAAAGTAGATAAGGCTCTTGTCCTGTCCACATCCCCGTCTCACCTCCTTTACCTTTGTCTTTCTGTACCTCAGGTCATGTTGAAGGAGGAGTACAGGTTGTACGGATGTGTTTAGACAGCTCTCAAAAAAGGGTCATGACGTACCTGTTCTGCCTCCAATTTAATCTCGGTGAGAAAACCGAGGTGGTGAGGTGTACAAGAAAGAAAATACAAGAGTGTTAAGAAGCAAATCACGTTCATATTGGAAGCCTTCTCCAGCCAGATGAGAATTACCTAATAACCTTTGCTTGTTCGTTTTGCGTTTTTTTCCCCCCCTTCCCTGTTATCTCTGAGGTTAGCTAGGTCAGCCTCTTCCCACTCGAACAAGTGTTTGCGATACGATGATGTTATCATCATTTCCCATGGCCTCGTTTTCCTTTCAAGGAGGAAAGAGAAACGGGACGGTTGAGATCTTTTAATCGGAGGGGACGCAGAAGCCTTCGCGGAGGTTCATATCACGATGCTGATAAGAACTTACAGCTGACAGAAGATACTATTGACCGCATAGACCACAGGGTCGGGTGCCGGGAGAACAATATCACCTCAGAAACAAAGCTAAATCAATGCAATAGAAATGTCAAAGCACTCATCCACATTCGTACGTGCAGTACAGTACCAATAAAGCCCAAACGAACCCCAACTCTGTCTTTGACTGCTTTCCAAGAAAGAGATATATCGATCGAGTAGCGCATTCTTGTTTAATGAGGTCAGCCCGACTGAACAAAGAGGCTCAGTTACACTCGCCCATCCTCAGCAGGAAGCCTCGAACAGGCAACAAAATGCAGCAATGCAGACAAGCACAACCTTGCATCTCCATGGAAATAACATTTATTATCTTAAGAGTGAGTATTTGATACTCAAGGGCTGCAACGGGAGCAGAAGCTGAAGAGAAGGCCTCGATATGACTGCTAAAAGACCAATTCCTCTTATAGTCGAAAAATCCCAACCCTCCCTCGGGCAATAACGGGGCATATTTAAGTCTGCTTCTTTATTCAATTTCACATATTCACTTCAGACAATGATTGGGTTATTTTTCCTCCTCTGCTCATTTTCGTTCACTTTTCCACCCTCCCTCCATCTTTTTTTTTTTTGCAGATGATGATCCGTCTCAGCTGCTTCTCCATCACTGCCTGATACTTTTGCTATTTCACAGAGTCTCTTCTCAGTCCATCTCTCTTTCCATTCCCACAGTTTCCATTTAAATCCAATATGGCCTCTGGGCACACCGCATGGCACACTTTCCTGACAGTGATGTGCAACACCTTGGTATCATGCAATAACAGCTTCCCTCTTGGACAGAAGGAGAGTCTGGGAAAAGGTAAAAGTGGAGAGAAAGAACAAGCACATATCAAAGCGAGAGAGCAAGCAGAAACGTGAGATGAATACTGCAGCAGCAGTAAGCGGCTAAGGCGTGGAATCCCTCGGATCCATGCGACGTCCAGCCGACAAAGCCTGAGCCTTTGAAGCAGGCAAAACTGCACCAAAGATAAAAACATGAGAATATATATTCATGTCCTTATTAAACCATTTATCACTCTTCATCAGGGAGCTGTGAGGACGCAAAGCTGTCAGTGTTTCTTTTTCTTTTTTGTGCTTTTGAAATTTCAAAAGTAGCCTGCTGAAAATCCAAACCTTAACACCCATCCACAGCCTCCTCTGGTCTCTTCTGAAAGGTCGGTCACATGTTTTTGAATCGTTTAGTCACGAATCTGGTCTTCAAAGTATCTACTCGAATCCTGCAGGTTGGACATGGCAAGGTGTTTTCACACACAAAGCATAGGAATGACCACATAACAGTCTCAAAAAAAAAGTACCTGCCATTTTATTTGAGATACGGCGATATTGTCAGAGCACAGCAGTCCTATAGTATGCTATATAACAACAGTTGCAGAAGAATATCCTAACACTACACTTTGGGCCAAAGCTGGGGGAAAAAAAAAAATGTACGAAAATCAATACGGACACTGACAGATTTGAAACCAAAACTGCAGAAAGGTTGGAAATGAGCAGCGAGAGAACCAGAAGCAACCGTGTTGGGTAGCAACTGTGACATAGGAGGAGACTATACTAATGGATAAGTAGCAGTTATTATAATGGGAGACACATGATGGGGGGACGGAAAAGAAAAAGACTCGTATCCAAAATCACTGTGCGCTTTACTGCCATGCTGCCTCATTGTCTCTTTTGCACATCAGACTTAAAGGAGATACGCAGAACCTTTATTTTTAAATACATTTCTGAGTGGATAGTAGAGGTCTGCGCGGGACAGAATTTTCAGTCCCGCTCCCGCCCACTCCCGCATTGTGCAGTCCCGCTCCCGCAAAGAATTATGATTTTCAGTCCCGCTCCCGCCCGCGCCTGCCATATTTTGTCCCGCTCCCGCCCGCAAATCCCGCATGATGCAGACATTCGCTTTATTTCTCACAAAAGTTCTTGTCATTGTTCATGTCATCAACAACAGCTCTTCTAAATTTGAGTGCCCTATCATCTACATGACGTGACACAGTTGTTGGATGGGGCGGAATATCTCGCACATCGAATTTGCCTATTGTGGCTGCCGTGTCAACTAAGTGTTGGGCTAGCTGAACTAATGCCCGACCAGTGATGCTGTCATACGGGCGGAGGTCCGCAGCAACAAAATCAACGCATTTCTCCACGGTCTTTGCCTTCAACGCATCTGTCACTTTTGCGTTGTTCCCTCTGAACTCCAACAATTGTTGTCCTTTTAAGACAGTACATACATGCTGATTCAGGCCTGATGTACCTGATTTATGGCCGTTGTATGTCAGAACCTTTTGCCACTTATCACAACAAGCAAAGGGCAGCTGATTTCCCTCTGCGTCGTACACGAGTGAGAACGACTTCCAAATGTCTGATTTCAGGACTCTTGACTTTTTAACAGTAAATGTACCTCTTTTTAAAGCAGCACTTGCTTCTGAAGCACTGTGAGCTTCACTAGAGGAGCTCTGCTCTTCTGCCATGATCGGAGATCTCAAACATGGAAGAGCGGAAAGGAATCGGAAACATACGCGAGATTAGACCACATCCGCAAATTTAGGCATCTTAAAATGTTTTTATTAATGCCAAATAAAATATCCAGCACAAATTATATATGATAGACATAAATTAATAATTTATAAATTTTATTTTAAACACGTTTTTAGTTAGCGGGACTGCAGTTTATCACCTCTCCCGCCCGCTCCCGCATTGTGCACTCCCCCTCCCGCAAGCAATGAGCTTTCAAAATTTGTCCCGCGCCGCACTGCTTTGTGTCGGGTCCCGCGGGACTCCCGCGGGAGTGCAGGGCTCTAGTGGATAGTATCTCCATCCTTGACTCTTGTATGCTGCATAACTGGGAATAAAAAAATATATATTTTTGAGAGTTAAAATCGACTGCAAAGTTGGCATTCGAGCTGCCCCGCTGAGCCAGCCAGCCCTGAGTGTGTGACGTCACAGCAGGAACCGGTGCTATAGACCAAAGCCAGACTCGGCAGGCGAGAGTGGTTGCGATGGCCTCTTCATTCGGATTTATTGGAGATTCTTCGGATTCCTCAGATAGTAATACATCTGACTGTGATAGTCCTGAAATTGGAGTGTGTGTACATGCTACTGCTATACATGTAGAACCGTATCAGTTCGAACCATCGAAAAGTGAATCCGATATTAACACGTCGGCCTCGGAGGCCCCCACCTTACGAAATAAAGCCAGAGAACAAAGCCGTCTAAAGAACTGGATGGAATTGAACTGACAGTGTCATGTGACTCTCATTAAAACAGGATAGGTGTTATAACTTATGCAACATACATGTACATGCATGCATTTTCACTGATAAAACGTAAAAGGCTAATTAAATAATCAGATGAACTGAAAATCACATTCTGAAGCAAATTAAATAATCTTATACCGGTAACTTAAACACACAATACAAGTTACATGTATTAATCTAAATGCAGGCAAATAACGAGTGGCGTTGTTTTTGTTGTGATGTATCCAAATGAGAGTCGCATCTTACCCGTCTGTGTTCTCGCTTCCTGAAGGCTGATCTTGTGGCCGATTGTTTTGAAACAATCTGACTTTCAGTTCTTCGCTCATTCGCTTCTTCCACGTAAGGGCGAGATATTGCTGCTGAGGCAAGCAAACTGCGGGGGGAGCATATCCAGCAGAGAAATCTGACAACTGGTCCACTCATTCTCTCCACACGGAGTACTCCGCCATTACTACTCGGCTCACACGCCAGGAGAACTGGTGCAACTAAACTTACTTTCCTTTTCTTGTAGTTTTCTTTTCCTTTAATTGTTGGTACTGCACCCTCTTTCAATACGGGCTTATAGCCAACGCTCCTCAACAGATCAGAGGTTTCATACGAGTCATCAGTAAAACGTGCCTGTGAATTTCTCGCAAAACGCGTCCAAATCTTTGCAGTTTGAACATTCTTGGGCCACGAATGCAACATAAATCCACCTTCTGTCATGTTGCTGCACCCGCCAGCAACGCATCTACGTGGCATGGCGATAAATTAGCTCAAAATGGAGGATGGGAGTTGCAGTTAGCTCTATGTTTTAGTATAGCGGAAATGGCGATAAGACCGATAGCCTTCCTGCTGTGACATCACAGATGTCAAGATCATTCACTCAGACCACTACCTATATGAAATCACTTTAAATCATAAAAATTGCTATATTAGGATTGTTAACGCTTAAAACTATTCCTATGTCATTCTTGAGGTCTCAAGGCATTTATAAACAAAAAGTGAGGCCATGGTTCTGCGTATCTCCTTTAATGCTACTCTCTTTTAGACTAACTGCATCTCATTGGCTTTGTACTTGTACTCTGCTCAAAGACAAAGTTGAAACTAATCTATTCTAATCTAATAATAGTAAGCATCATCAGTGCAGTTAGCACGGTCACCTCACAGCAAGAAGGTTCCAGGTTCGAATATCATAACTGACAGGGGCCTTTCTGTGTGGAATTTGCATCTTCTTCCCATGTGCTCCAGTTTCCCCCCACAGTTCAAAGACATGCAGATTAGGTCAAATACCCAGTACAAGCCAGTGCAAACTTAGAGCCGGTCTCAAACCCAGATAGACTGGGGAACATCGCGTCAGGAAGGGTGTCCGGTGTAAAACCTATGCCAAATCAAATATGCGGAACAGAGCCGCTGTGGTGACCCTGAACGAACAGGAGCAGCTGAAAGAAGAAGAATATGATACAAAACTGAATGACTTGTGATAGGCTACTTTGAATAACAACAATTCTGGGAAGTTATTGCCATCATCGTCCAAGATCAACAATGGTCATGTCAAACACAGAAGCCAACTAATCCCTGGCCCCACGGACCACAAGCAGCAAACAGGCAAGCAAACGTCGGTCAAAGGTTTATGTTTTCCATCTTCATAATTCAAAGGGCGGCATGGTGGTGCAGTGGTCATCACTGTCACCCCATAGTAAGAAGGTTCCGGGTTTGAACCTCATGGCTGATGGGGGCCTTTCTGTGTGGAGTTTGCATGTTCTCCTGGTGTCTGTGTAGGTTTCCTCCTACAGTTCAAAAGACATGCAGATCAGGTAAAAATACCCAGCCAGTTGCATACTTAGTGCTGGTCCCAAGCCCGGATAGATTGGGGAGGGTTGCATCAGGAAGGGCATCCAGTGTAAAAACCTATGCCAAATCAAATATGCAGATCATGATGATCCACCGTGGTAACCCCTAATGGGAACAGCCAAAAGAAGATAATATTCATAATTCAAAGATAAGAGTCAGGGCTCTAACTAGGCCTTTTCAGCATATCAGGCCGATACGCAGTTTCCTTCCCGCTATGCCCACAATATTGCCGACACACCTGTAAAAGTTGCCACTACACTAATAAAAAGACTTGTCGAGCTTGAAAATGTGGTCTTTTGTTTAACTTTCTCGTTATCCCCATGTGGTGGCGACGGCGTGCCATCAAGCGAATGTTCAACATTTGGACACACTCCACTTCCCGCTCATGTAAGCGCCCAGTGCATGGCTGCTTGAATATTCCTGTGTGGAGATAGTCACTGATCATGTTCATCCAGTTTACCTCCTTCCGTATGCTGTGTTCGCGGTAAAGTGCCATCTGTACTAAGAGGCGCTTACGCGCCATGTGCATAATACGCGCCGGTCCCAGAGTTAGATCTGAAGAGTCTCATCTCATTATCTGTAGCCGCTTTATCCTGTTCTACAGGGTCGCAGGCAAGCTGGAGCCTATCCCAGCTGACTACGGGCGAAAGGCGGGGTACACCCTGGACAAGTCGCCAGGTCATCACAGGGCTGACACATAGACACAGACAACCATTCACACTCACATTCACACCTACGCTCAATTTAGAGTCACCAGTTAACCTAACCTGCATGTCTTTGGACTCTGGGGGAAACCGGAGCACCCGGAGGAAACCCACGCGGACACGGGGAGAACATGCAAACTCCGCACAGAAAGGCCCTCGTCGGCTGCTGGGCTCAAACCCGGACCTTCTTGCTATGAGGCGACAGCGCTAACCACGACACCACCGTGCTGCCCATCTGAATAGTCATGGATTGTAATTGAATGGCTGAAGCGGAAAATAAAGTTGACACTTGGTGAACATCAACTGGTTGTTTTATTCTTATTCCATAAATATAGTTGAATATTAATTATAGTAAGTCTTCAATCAAAAACAAAATCACAGCAACTTTTGGTGCCAAAAAAAAAAACCTTAATATTACCAAAAAAAGAGTGACTTTCAGGGAGGCCTGCAAGTGCCAGGAAATGCACGAGACTGCATCTCCGAGCATGCAGAACCTGTGAGCTTTTGGGGGACCTAAGGAAGCCCCCGAACCCCTGGCCATTATGCTGATATTTTGGTCTAGTTAGAACCCTGAAGAGTGGATTTCTTCAGTTTGTTTTTAGCTAATGATATTGAATTCGTACTTGAATTTGCATATTTCTTAAGAAGTAGCCTAATGGTTCAAAGTTTTTGTAGCTTCCAAGATGACAAACAAAAGTTGCTCAGCTGTATGTGTGATGGAAATCCTCTTCAAGCTACACACAGACAACCACATTGCCGTGTTCTATGGATGCAGATTAGTATTTTGCCATGTCCTAGACTGCCACCCCAATAAAGTCATTGGGTCCATCTTGGCCACCCTACTGTAAAAGGTCTGGCTTTACTCCTGGCTGATCTCATGTTCATTTTCCAGCTTGGAAAACCAGCTAAAACCCAACATTAATACTTTTCTTCCCCAAGTTCAAACACTGCAAAAACCATTTAAAAGATATTGCAGTGAAGACTCCCGACTTGACAGGATTTTCTCTCAGCTAATGACATGCTTAAAAAAATAACTGCTCTAACTAGGTTACTTTACTTTGTCATTAGACAGGCCAGAATCAGTGCAATAGAAATACTCAGTATTGAATCGATTTTCTCACAAGAAAAAAAACCTGCCCTAGTTTCTCTCTCTATCCATCTCATTTGTTTAATTCCTATCCCTTTGAGTTACCCGTGTACTATCCTGCTCTTCCCTGAATAGCAGAGCCTCGCTGGTGATGCAAACCCACCACAGTTTGCTCATTATACCTCAGAGGATTGTGCAGGACTTAACTTGGCCCTGGTATTTGAACAGGTAATTGAACCTTCTGCGATGGCAAGGTACTAAATCAACTGGTCTAATAAAGATAGCTAATAAAAATATACAGGAGCAATGAGAGATGCAGCTCACCTTTTGAGAGGAAGAGCAAGATAGGGAAAGAGAGCGGGAGGGACAGGGAAAGGACAGCATAGAAGTAATGGCGTAAACAAGAAAAGAAAGCAGGACTCCGGTTTACAAAGAGGAAGGGTAAGAGAAGAAAATACCCATGACATTTACCGTCATGTTCTATGTACATTCACGACAGCAGGAATTTCAGCGAAAGCTCAACAAGAATGGAGACTCTCTGAATCCCTTGGGAATTGGGATACGATGCAAAAAAGAGAATAAATGATTTGGACCAATTCACAATGGTGTGAGTGGTCCAACGTTTGTCAACATCCTCAGGGTTCTCCAAAAAACCTGAAGTAGCTGGCTTAAAAATAAAAGTAGTTGGTGGCTCTGGAATTTGCATCAGAGACATCCTAATGCTAGGGGGAGTCTGGGGCATTGCTCCCCCCAGAAAATTTTGACATTTCCATGCCTTCTGGTGGTTTCTGGTAGTCTGGTTAACACCAGACCATATCACAAGTGAAATATGGTCTGGAATCCGCCTATTGAATTTCTCGTAGGGGAGGTGTGGTTTACGATTGTCAACGGCCGTTTATTGGACGTTGCGAATGTCTATCATTTGGCGTATACGTAGCCCATGGCCAATCATGGCAGTTGTACCCAGTGACGTAGTTAGAGCGACGAAGAGGCGAAGAAGAGAAGGAAGGAGAAAGAGAAGGCAAAACAAAAATAGGAAAACAATGGCACCGAACGATTACTGCCGTTTGTGCAAGACAAAGCGTGATCGAAAGTTTGGTTCGTATCGCTCGCCGCCATGTTAAATGTGATCCGTAAACAGTCCCAAATAAACTACAAGCTTCCATTTGTCGAGTAGTACGTGTCACTGTCTTTCCACCCCTCCCCACTCTCTGATTGGCTCCCTAACTCAGGCGAGCCTTTAGACCATAGTTTCCATGCTGTCTTTTCAGATCGGAACGATTGTGCAAAGCAGCATGGGATTTCCCAGGCTAGGTTTCTGGTGCATTCTCAGCTAATAAATTACGAACCACTTCCCTGTAAAACACTTGCAAAATACATATGAAATTTCCCTCCAGATGTGTGTGCTTGGCTTTCTCAGTTACCCTTTGTAGTACACTGCCTGGCTCGATAACATAACTACATTTGCTACGGTGTGGTCACGTGGTCTGGCTCAGCCAATCAGTGCACGAGGATCGATCAACAAATATGGCGCCACTTCCGGTTACGCTAGACCTGAATTGAAGATGATTTCGTGGTGGAATAATTGAATTCGCAACAAATTATGGGCAGTGAAGACCATCTAAATCGCTTGAACATTGAAAGGCAAGTTTTTTTTTCCCTGGGATCGAGTAGCCGGCGCAGACCGTCTGTGTAGGCGGAGAAAACCGCCCGTCACCAGTGCTCGTGGACATCTCTGGTCCCCAATTGCAACTCGAC
Organism: Neoarius graeffei; assembly: GCF_027579695.1. Taxonomy (NCBI): domain Eukaryota; kingdom Metazoa; phylum Chordata; class Actinopteri; order Siluriformes; family Ariidae; genus Neoarius; species Neoarius graeffei. The sequence continues at coordinate 69,952,285 of NC_083580.1, forward strand.
TTCCTTCCTAGCTTGCATTTATTGTTCGACACAAAAATGGAAGAAAATCTTAGAACCATGTTTTCATCTTATGCAGTCACTATAAGCTCTAATATAGACTTTACAAAGAAAAATAATGTTTGGAAGAAGGTACCAGAGATCATTAATATCTCTGGTGAACGTATGTTGCTAGTATAGTTAGCCTGCTTGTCTAATTTTGTGAACAAAGCTAGCACAAAACTTAGCAAAAATAATATCGCACACAGATTAGTGCATTATTAAACTAGTTAGCTTTAGAAGCATTTACATTTTGGCTCGGGCGGCATGGCAGTGGACAGGTTAGCACTGTCGCCTCACAGCAAGAAGGTTCTGGGTTCGAACCTCACGGCCAACTAGGGCCTTTCTGTGTGGAGTTTGCATGTTCTCCTTTGTGGGTGCTCCAGTTTCCTCCCACAGTCTAAGCAGCTCATTAAGGTTAACTAGCCCATAGAGATCTTGCAGTCACGTGACCGGAAAGTACACAGCCGCCATCTTGTCGGTAAAAAACACAGCTGAATACTGCTGCACTCGTGTACAGAATGGATCAATTTCAACCGACGGACTACACGGCTCATTTTTCTAATGAACAGATAACTAGATATATGTCTAAAATAAACGATCTACAGATTAGTGACCCTTATGGCTTACCGGACGGAGTTTTCACGACCGTGTCAGTGGATGTTGAACTGCCAGCGGAATACCCAGACGTGTATAATTACCTCATCAACTTTCCCTCGCTGTTCAGTGGTGAAGCACTGCGTGCTTATAAATCTCTGGACAGTTATCTTTACAGAAATTCAGGATTTGTCAGCGACTCAGATGTGGCATCTTGTAAACAAGAAAATAACAATCCTCATTGGACAGGTAAGTCACTTAAGTATTGAGTACTAACACTATTTATATCAGTATCTAGTATAGCACTGACCAGCCGATTATAGAATAGAATAAGGTAATTCCAGCTCTAATTCCAAATCGTCCGTCTTGTTTACATGGATCTGGTGTTGGAGAGGTAGACGCTTAGCAGTGGAGATTTGAGTGGCTGTTTTCTGAGCTTAGTCAACAGGCCGGCTCTGCAGCCTCGCTTTTGCTTCCGCTCCCGGCGCCGCCTCCTTCGCTTTGCTTCCGATAACAATCCACGGAGACCCCGCTGGTCTCGCTATCTCGTCCGGAATGTTGTGCATGCGATGGAAATCGCTACAAACCATCATTTTCTGCTGGAAACCAATGTCCAGTAAGTCCATACGGTTGTAGTGGATATTGAAGTCCGGTACAGACGAACAACACATAAAAATACACACAAAAAACATAAAAAACGTGCACAGGTAGGGAGAGCTTGTAGCCGCAGCCGTTGTAGTAGAATTGTGTAGGGTTTTCCAGAAGAAAAGGTAGAAGTAGAACCAGAAGTAGAAGTAGAAGGCGGAAATATGGCGTTTGACCGACAAGATGGCATCTGTCACAATCTGGATCGGCTGTGACGTCACATGCAAGTGCTCGTGAATGTGACTGGTGAGCGGTGTTAGCCCTGCGACAGATTGGTGACCTGCCTTGGGTGTATCCCACCTCTCAGCTGAAAACAGCTGAGATCGGCTCCAATTTTCCCCATGACCCTGATGGACACGTATAGATAATGGATGAACATTTTGGCTACTGCTGTTTCTGACTGAAACTATAAGGTACTTAAGTAGACACGAGTGGTATTTCACCATCAAATAACAGTGTCATCTCAGCGATTCCCAAGCCATCCTTGAATTAGTTGAACATCAGACCATGACAAGCTCAAGCAGTGAAATCACAAACCTCATTTCTTGCGTAGCTGTTTCACAGTTCATTAAAACCACATGGAAAACACTAATGACAGTCGAAACAATGGAAGGGCTTCAAAGTCTGGGTTGCTTTTCTTTCAGCATTTGGTTTTATGTGAAGCGACATAAATAAGCCTGATCTTCCAGAGCGCTCAGCGAGAATGCTAGCAGACACTGCTATTGAAGATCACTGTGCTGTATAGTCAAGTAGAAAAGTAACCGAGACAGGATCAAGCTGCTGTGTGCATTCTGTGAGATCACATATACCCCTTTTCCACCAAATCAGTTCCAGGGCTGGTTCAGGGCCAGTGCTGGTGCTGGTTCACAACTCGTTCAACTTGCGAGACAGCTGAGAACCAGTTTGCTTTTCCATAGCTCGCGGTGCTAAGAGAAGCCACATCATTACGTCGCTGTATACGTAAGTTACGTCGTTACATTTGCATAAACCTTGGCGCGAATATCGAAGCAAAAACAACATGGAAGAAGCAGCAGCAACAACAATAATAATAATAATGGCTGACTTCGCGTTTGTACAGCTGCTGCTTCTCGTCGCTTAAAAATGGCGCTCTTTCGCGGTCTTGTTATTGTTGTTGGTCTTAACAACTCCGCCTCCCCGCTGATGTAAGCGGTTCTTTCCTCTGGCCCAGCAGAGAGTTGGTGCTAGCCTGGAACCGGTTTTTCTGGCCCCAGAGCCAGTTCTTTGTCAGTGGAAACAGAAAACCCGGTTCCAAACTAAGCACTGGCCCCGAACCAGCCCTGGAACTGCTTTGGTGGAAAAGGGGCAATACAGAGTTTAAGTGTAGCACTCCCTAGTTTGATACACCAGCGGTGCAAGAATAAACTCAATTATTAGCTCATCTGGCTGACAGGCGAGGAGTTTATTCCTATGTCCAAAATCGCTCCCTACTCACTATAAAGGGCACTATACAGTGAGGACGCCATTTTGTAGTGCTGTCTGAAAACTTGGCGAGGATTATTTACACCCTACACAGTGCACTCAAAGTATCCCACAGTGCATCACGAAAAGTAGTGTACAACCGATGGTGACTAACCAAAGATATCCCATCATGCATTGCGGTCACGCTGAAAGAAATCAAAAGTCTCAAATTTGATTTAATAAAAGGCAGCGGCAAAGAAGAAAGTATTCGGCCTTGATTTAAAAAAAAAAACTGAAAGATGCAGGTACTTTGCAGTGATTAATGTGGGAAATACGCTCAGTATAATATGGATTTATCACAAAAATACATACATGCATGTATTTATTATTTTGAAAACCCACCAGCCGACTGATCCGGCACGTTTTAGTTGGGCGACAGTAATGACGTAAATACCAGTGCAATGGACCAGTGTCCGAAATCGTTCTCTCATTTTACCAATGAGCTCACTATATAGTCCTCTATACAGTAATCCCCTGTATGGACCCTTTTCACGTGACGTCACGACAAACGCGGCCGCCATTTTGGACATGTACTACCAGTAGTCTACCACAGCCAACAACGAGGAACGACGGCGAAGCATCGAAAGGAATATAGCCATCAAAGAAAGTTTTTACTTTCAGCAAGACTTCCATCATGCCATTATATTGTTGTGCACCTGGATGTAGTAACCATCAACACACAAGGCAAGATTTATCATTTTATCGGATCCCGACAGATGCTGACCGACGGAGAAGATGGATGGTCTCTAAAATATTGGCAAAACGATGTTTATTGACATAGCAATCGTGTGTAACGGGAAGCATTTGCATATCCGAAGTGTTGTGTTTACATCAAAGATAAAATAAACCGATATGACAACGACTGCTGCTGCCAGGTTGGGGACACAAACTAGTAGAAAGGAAGTGTGCCAACAGACTTCCTTTGTGGTCGATTCTGCTTTAAGGTAAGATGCATTTAATTATTCGTCTGCTGTGGGTTTGGAATCGGTAGCCTGACCGATTCGTTCATGTTTGTGGTGCCATTTGTTTGTTGACGCGTGTTGAAACGGAAGATTGGTTGTTGACATGATTTCCAGTGATGCTTTGGTGCTGCTGTGGATCAGATGTGTTGAGTAGCCTGACTGTTTTTTTTTTTTTTCCTTGCGTGTGGTATCATTGTTGACGCGAGGTTGTTTTTTGAACATGCCAATGCGGGCAGGATTTCCCCTGATGAGTTATGACTTCAGACGCGTGTGGAGTCCGCGTGATATGTGCGTAAGATAGGCTTCTCATGTGTTTGGAGATCTGCGCTCTGAGACAAGCGCAAGCACCCCCCCCCCCCAAGGGAAAAAAAGGGACCCCCCGAAAATATCAGCATAGTTCGAACACTGGGTTGGAGAAAGTAATGGCAAATAGCGAGTGCACAAACCATAGAAGGTAAACTGTACACAGCGCCAGGGCAGTGTGATGGTATGTCTACTTTTAGATTGTGTTAGCTTATCAATGAACACACTCGTCGAGTTTCATGTCTTTACGACGGATACTTAAATGTGTGTTAGGTATTATTGTTGCAGTCTAAGCAGTCATTGTAGCAGCTAGATGAGTGAGAACCGAAAGGGTCTGTGCCATAAACCGTTATTTCTTCATGTCCAAAATGGCGGTCACGCTTACGAAGGTCACGTGAGTGAAAAGGGTCTATAGGGAGCAGGGAGTAGTGAACGACTGAGTGATTTCAGACACCGGGTATGCCATCATGTGTGGTCCGTCGTTCGTCTGTCGTCGTCCACATTTCACGAAAATCGCGTCTTCTCTCAATCCTTCACCGATTTTTAGTCTTTTTGGCAAGAAGGTCGGTCTGCCTGGGGTGCGTATAACTTCTCAAATTTGCTTAATTACTAATGAAGTTATGGACTAATTAAGCCTTAATTCAAGAGCAGTTGAACAAAAGCTTCTTCTCGGTCAATTCCTCGCTGTTTTGGATTCTTCAGGTATTCCTAGGGTATATACAGCTTGTATATAGTGTATATAGCTCGCAACATTTATCGCACAAGGTGGCCCACTTTAGATCGTTCCTTCTGGACTAGACAGGGCCGGAGTGAGCTACGCCGTCATTGACTGTCTTGTTTAAAATGGTCAGGCTGCGTTGCATAAGGACCTGCATAAGGTAGGCATATTCAATACACTCCTACTCTACTGTTTATTACAACACAGCACCCAGCTCAGCGGGCACTGAGCTCATGATGGGAAATAAACCATGTGAGCAGAACAGGAGCTACGAAAGAAACCGTGCAAAGAAGAAAGAGGCAGAAAATAAACCATGTTTGTGCGTGTAGTCGGTATAAAGAGACGTCTCATCCTGCTCAAAAGAGTCTGAGCTTTTTCACCTGATATTTAATAGAGTAAGGGAAGAAAGGTATACGCGCGTGTGTGTGTGTACATGCACAAAAAGTAAACATGATCAAGAGACACCAAGGCAGAGAGAATGTATTGTGACAAAACTCAGGGTCCACAATAAAGTGGAACATTAAAAGGTTCCCCGACTGTCTACACTTCGGCGCTCAGCTGTAGCCCAACACAGCTGCTCTCACTCCCTCGCTTGACTACTCATTCAGACTCTCTCTCTCCCTCTCTCTCTCTCTCACACACACACACCTTTATCAAAGGCAGCATTCAGTCAATTTTTAAGGCAGAGCTGACAGGGCGGGGGGGATTTGTTTAACGGAGGATGCACAAAGCCCTACATTTACTTTTGCGAGTGTCCTGTTCTTACACAAGCATTACACGAACACAACACACTTAATTCCAGCTGATCGAGGGAAAACATGACCTAAAAAAGCCCTCCTCAACACTTCAGCAGAAATAGCTGTGGCCTCCAATCACTGCGCTCAATTTATAGACATCACTGGGCTGTCTGGGAAATGTAGAACGTGTGTGTGTGTGTGTGTGTGTGTGTGTGTGTGTGTGTGTGTGTGTGTGTGTGGACGACAGGCCAGCGTGACTCATTCCATATAATTAGACTCAAGTTCTGAACTCCTACATCTTCAAAGTAGAGAAATTTCAGCTCTGCTCCAGAATGCAGGATGTGGAAACGGCATAATGTGGCATGATCATCCCTTTTTAGAAAAGACAGGTTTCCTAACTAGCTGCCTAAACATGACATCTAACGAACAGAACACGGTGCAAACATCCACACTACTCACTTTCAACCACTCGCTGTCCATCTCTTTCTCTCTGCATCCTGTCACTCTGTCCTCTCCCCGCTGCGGCTCATTAGACAGGCTGCCACTTTCAGCCGTGCATCTTTTCTTGACAAAGGCATCGGCGCTGTAAAACGTCAAACTGTTTTACACTGAACACGCATGGCGTTCTCGGCGCTTGTGCTTCAGTAAAGACCTCAGCTGAGGAATTCTGCTTTAATAAGCTTACTGAACTCGAGGGCTTCCTGGTTAATTACTGCAGTCCCATGAGGGGAATATAGGTTACCTGTTTGACCTTTAAAGCTGAGTGCTGGGCTCTTACCTTGACCCCACGCACGCGGAACTCTGCGAGGGCCCGGCTCATTTTGGCAGCGGCAGCAGGGAGGTCCTTACCGCTGGCAATGACTTTAACCAGGAGAGAATCGTAGTGTGGGGAGATCACAGCGCCCTGGAAGGCAGAGGCGCTGTCTAGCCGAATGCCCATCCCTTCACCGCTGCGAAAAACCTGCAGAGAGAGAGCGAGAGGCAAGTTTAAATTAATGTTACGAACAGAATCTTTACACTGAAATCATGTGTGTTCATCTTTGGAGGTTGCAATAAACAACCAGAGCGTGAGTGACGCAGTAGCTCACACGGCCGTACCATGAGAAACCGGACTCGTTTATAATTAGCTAAGCTGCTCTAATTGTTCTCATGAAGATCTTCCAAACAAAAACGATCAGAATCGAAATCCATTGAAAACTCGGAGAGGAGTAGCGATTTTCCTCAAAGTTTGTGAACTTGTTAATGAGAAATCACAAAACCAGGGAGTAACTTTTGTGCAGACTGATTAGATCTTCCAAACAAAACCATCATAATCAAAATCCACTGAAAACTCAGGAAGAAGTAACGATTTTTGTGAACTGCAGACGAGTGGACGGACAAGAGACGCCGCGTGATGGCAACAGCTCATCGCCTACGGCCGGTGAGCTAATAATGACATTATTTTTATTATTATCATCATCTCATCTCATTATCTGTAGCCGCTTTATCCTGTTCTACAGGGTCGCAGGCAAGCTGGAGCCTATCCCAGCTGACTACGGGCGAAAGGTGGGGTACACCCTGGACAAGTCGCCAGGTCATCACAGGGCTGACACATAGACACAGACAACCATTCACACTCACATTCACACCTACGGTCAATTTAGAGTCACCAGTTAACCTAACCTGCATGTCTTTGGACTGTGGGGGAAACCGGAGCACCCAGAGGAAACCCACGCGGACACGGGGAGAACATGCAAACTCCACACAGAAAGGCCCTCGCCGGCCACGGGGACCTTCTTGCTGTGAGGCGACAGCGCTAACCACTACACCACCGTACCACCCTATTATTATTATTATTACTACTACTACTATATCCTTTTTCTAGACTTTTGTGGAACTGAACACCACCAATGGTCTTAAGACACAAACAAAATGATATGAACAAGCAATGCTGGGTCTGATTTCTTTATAGCCCGGACTGTAGATGCATAGATTTTATATATGTATTTGGGCTGATATTGTTCAGCTCATGTTGCTGATGGACCTGGAACATGTCATAAGCAGTGATAAAGAAGGCACGTGTGAAATACATTCAGAGGTGTCATGAACACGAACAAAGTTGGTTATCGTTCAAATTATTTTTTTACGCCATTTTGATTGGCTGAGAAAACTGCAAATAACTGCCTATAAATAATGATCTGCTCATGCGCAGCTACTTCGCACGATTGTCAACATGGCCCGCTTCCCTAAATTGATAGACAATGAGTTGGCTTGTTTAACTGAAAGTAAAAACAATGAAAAAAAAAAACACACAAAAAACCTTGTTGCGCAAACTTTATAAATCAGTATTCAAAAAAATAATAAAACATTTATTGAATTCAGTTTTCACAAAATATCGTGATTTGTTAGTATCTCGCAAGCAATCATCTGCCAATGCCGAAAGCAGAAGCAAAGAATTGCTTGCTTGCCACTAACAAATCGCAATATTTTGTTCAACTTCGTCCAATAATTGCTTATTACTTGCTCTTTCCACTAATGTTTTTCAAAAATGCCTAAAACAGACAGAGGACACACACTGCCCAAACAAAGTACAAATTCCACAAAAGGACGGACAGGTGACAGAACCAAAACCAATAGCCAAATGTATGTGAACACCTGTACATCACACCCATGAGCCTTCCACAAAGGTGTTGCCACAAAGATGGAAGCACGCAATTGTAGAGAAAGTCTCTGAACACTACAGCATGAAAATGGCCCTTCACTGGAACTCAGAGGTGAGGAACCCAAATCTGTTCCAATTCCAGCATGATGCTGTCTCTGCGCACAAAGGGTGATGATACACGGGGCAACTTTTTGGGCAATATTGCCGAGCAATGTTGCTGGCAACGGGCAACTAGGTGAGACAGAGGGCAACTTTTCAGGGCAACTAACAATGGGCAACAACAGTTAGCAACGGCAGTTTACAGTTAGCTAAAAAAAAATCGATGTCTTAATTTTTGCTGTGACCATTTAATCAAGCTGTCTGTTGTTTTTTAGAGCTTTGGTGAGGTAAATTCCTCCATATAGAATATTAAAATAACTTACCGGCGTAAAAACAGATGAGGAGTCTCTCCATCTCTTCACTCCACTGACACTGAGCGGCTGCCATATTTGTTTGAAATTTCTGATCCGAACCTCACCGGAGGCCACATGACTCGATACTCACGATCTGATTGGCTTATCTCAAAAAGTTGCCAGAGATTATCAAAACCATTCAGAAAGAAACAATGTTGCCCAATCTCAATAGAAAAGAGTCAAAACGCAATTGCCCAGCAAAATTGCTCGGCAACATTGCCCAAAAAGTTGCCCCGTGTATCATCACCCAAAGTGTGGTCTATGAACACACAGTATGAACACAAGGCAGATGTGGAAGAAAATGAGCGACCTTCATACAGCCTTGAACCTCGACACTGACCCACACTTGGCCTTCTCACCTGAAATCGATGCCTGACCTCACGAATGCTCTTGTGGCTGAATCTGCAGAGACACTTTCCAAAATCGAGTGGAAAGTCTTCCCAGAAGAGTGGAGGTTATAACAACAGTAAAGGAAATCCAACTCCATATTAATGCCCATGGTTTTGGAATAAGCCGTCCAATGAGCCCATATGGGTGTGATGGTCAGGTGTCCATATACTTTTGGTCATACTGAGTTGAGAAAAAAAACCTTTTTTTTGGTAAAATCAGAGGAAATGTAGTAGAGCATTATGGTGAAAGAGTGATTCTAGCGAGCCAGGCTACATGACAAGCAATATAATTGTTCTAATGGCTAGAGAAACAGCTTAGGGGCCAAAAGATCGTCTGTTCGATTCCCTGGACCAACAGGAATGGCTGAAGTGCCCTTGAACAAGGCACCTAACACTCCCTACTGCTCCAGGTATGTTGTACGTCACTTTGGATAAGAGCGTCTACTAAACGCCTGTTATGGAAAGTAATGTAAAATGTTCTTAACAGCACAAACTACTGAAGTAACAAAGCCATTTTTGACACTTTTTTGAAGTAGTCGTCTTACTTGAGAAAGAAATTGGTACGATTTTATTTGATCAAACAATGGAAAACACCAAAAATGGTGCTGACCCCATACGGCATGTCCATGTCCAGTACTCTTGGTACTTCTTAGTAACAAGATTCAGGACAGGTATGTAATAATGGTCCAGTCAAAAAACAGAAATAACAATGACAAAATGTGGGTTCGTCGATTTGTTACAATCCGGTGTTCTGTACTATCGATTATCAAGGAGACACTGTGCCAAAGAACCTATCAGGAATCAGTCAGATCTAAGCAGATCCAAGTTTAAAGTAAAAACCTTCCGATTACACGTTTTTAAAAAGTGGTTTTGCAAAACACTTTTTACAAACTGAGGCGAGGCAAGGCAAGTTTATTTATATAGCGCATTTCATACACAGTGGCAGTTCAATGTGCTTTACAGAGGTAAAAGCAAAACAGTTAACAATAGAAAATAAAATTACTAGTGCTGTCAAGCGATTAAAATATTTAATCGCGATTAATGTCGCGACGGTCATAGTTAACTCGCGATTAATCACAATTTAATCGCACATTTTTGTCACATGAAAAACCATTGTAATTCTCTTATCAGCATAAAGTGAATGGGCTTGCTTTGTGCCAATGTTTTTTTTTATTGCAAAGCATAACACGTCTTGACACAGCCACTGCAAAGCGAAACCTAAGCCGAGCACCGGTGTGGGGCTAGCAAAAGAACCATGAGTGAAGTGAGACAGGTTACACAGTGATGGTAGGCTTGACATGCTTGATTATAATATAAAGTACACTATTATATTAAGTTTAAGTTGTTCGTTGATAAATATTGCATTGAATCTGATCTTTACTGTTTCAGCTCACTTAACACATTTTGTACTTTTACACTTTCTGCCTGTTGATGCGTTGCGCTGTCCAATCAGAGGCGGCCAAATTTGCATATTACAGGAAAGATTTCTGGGATAGCATTGAGTTTACAGTTCAGAGGGATCTGGCTTCTTTAGACGCTGTCTTCTTAAAACTGAATGAATATTTAAAAAGAGCCAAATGAGCCAGTCTTTTGAACGGCTCTTTTCAAAGAACGGATCACAAAGATGCGGATCCCATCAAAGAGCCATAAATCCCATCTCTACTAGCGCGCCCTGCCCGCGCTGGTTCTTTGGGGGGGGGGGCAGAGGACTCTGGCTGTGCGGGGCGTGGCATTACAGTCTAGCTGCTAAGCAAAGTCTCTGTTCCAAGTTCCTGGCAGTTTCAAAAGCTTATGAAAAACCTACATCATGTCACAGAGCGTTAATCTCGCGATAAAAATAATTATCGCCGTTAAAATTGAGTCAAGTTAACGCGTTAATAACGCGACATTTTTGACAGCACTAAAAATTACATGAAATAAATGGGGAAGAAGAGAGAAAAAAATAAGAAGAATTAAACAATAGTAGAAATAAAATAATAAAATGAAGTAAAAGTTCAGTAAAAACAGCAGAATTAAATAGAATAAAAGTTAAGTAAAGTTTAAAACATGCAGAGACTGTAAAAGTTAAGTAAAGTTTAAAATATGTAAAGATGACGATATTTATCAGTTAGCAGAAACCGTCTGAGAACAGCTTGGTCTTTAGTCTAGATTTGAAGCTTCCAAGAGCAGGAGCATGTTTGATGTCCTCTGGCAGTTGGTTCCATAGCTGTACTGCATAGTAGCTAAAAGCTGCTTCACCACACTTTGTTTTAACAACAGGTTTTACCAGTAAATTTTTCTGTTTCGATCTGGTAGATCTGATTGGGTTAGGCCGCCGCAACATATCAGAGAGGTAATTGGGCCCTGTACCATTTAGAGATTTGTACACCAGCAGCAATGCTTTAAAGTCAATTCTGTAGCTTACTGGAAGCCAGTGAAGGGACCTTAGAATTGGAGTAATGTGCTCTGTTCTTTTTGTTCGTGTGAGAACCCTGGCCGCTGCATTTTGAACCAGCTGAAGTCGTTTGATGGTCTTTTTTGGCAGGCCTGTGAAAAGGCCATTGCAGTAATCAACCCTACTAGAGATGAAGGCATGTATACGTTTTTCCAGATCATTTTTTGACACAAGTCCTCTTAGTTTGGAAATGTTTTTAGGTGATAAAATGCCGATTTAGTGATTGCTTTCATGTGACTGTCAAAGTTTAGCTCGCTGTCAATGAAAACACCAAGATTTTTAACCATATCTTTTGTTTTAATCCCCTTTGTGTCAAGAATAGTGGTAATCCTGAGTCTTTCATCTTTTTTTCCCCCCAAATAGAATTACTTCTGTTTTATCTGTGTTCAGCTGGAGAAAATTTTGTGACATCCAGTTGTTGATTTGGTCGATACACTGGTAGAGACATTCAAGGGGGGTATAATCATTAGCTGATAGAGCAAAATAAATTTGGGTGTCATCTGCATAGCAGTGATACAAAATTGAGTTGTTCTTGATACAAAAGTCATAGCAACATAATTCAGCCCAGAGGTATTCTTCATGTGAAATTTGTTGGCGATTGGCTGAAAACTGAGGGAGAAATAGCGTCCTAAAAACATTAGGAGGATAATAAGAAGAGGAAGAAGAATAAAGTGGAAAGATCCTGAGTGAGAGTAACAATTTGTGCCAGCGCTGCTAACGCAAATTATGTAACAGTGGGCTGGCAAAGTAGATTATTTCTCTCTAACAGCATATCCCAGATTGATTTACTCCATAACAGTTCAATGATTGTTTTTTTTTTTTATTAATTACTCAATAACATGACAGTCTTCTGTTTACAATTCTGCTTGATGATGATGAAGAACTTCCATGAGCCAAGTTTGTTCCTGTTATCATTTACATTATAGCAGCTATAAATGGTCATTCCTTCATCAGCCTCTTTTTTTTCCCCCTCACTCCTGAAGTTGAAGCTGCTTGTCTGAAAGAGAAAATGGAGTGCCTTATGTCTTGACTTTTCTGACCTTTCATTCCTGTGTCGAAAAAAATGTTACCTCCAAAGCACTGACGTTAGAGACCCGTTCCAAAAATCGATAATAAATAAATGTCCCCTCACAAAAAGCATCACACTTACCGTATGTGCACACAAGTCCCTGTACACTCATCGGCTGCTTTAATAGGAACTTGTTCTTGATTCTAAGATTCAGCTGGAGAAAATTTTGTGACATCCAGTTGTTGATTTGGTCGATACACTGGTAGAGACATTCAAGGGGGGCATAATCAAACTGAGCAAACAGAACAGAGAGCACTTTCCTTGAGATGATGCTCCTCTTTATTTCAGGAGGGAGAGAGAGAAAGAAAGAAAGATTACCCCTACACACAACCATCAAGTGTGGTCATCATTTGCTGTTGCAGTTGTGCTCTTTCAACCCTGGCAGAAAATCGAGCCATCAGAGTGCTGATAGTGATGTGCAAGAGAAGGAGAGTGAGAAATGGAGAAGGAGAGAAAAACAGGAAGAGAGAAGAAAGAATAAAACAAAAGAACGATTTGACTCTGTATAGGGACTCATCCAGAGTGGTTACATTTACTTAAGAGCAGGTGTATTTTTGCTTCGGTTATTAAACAGGAGATTACAGTGACACGCAAAATCGTGAAGCGTTACCATATCTCACTATCCGATCAGTCCTACCACTTAAACGGAAACATTGTTAATCCTATAAGACTTAAGCCGAGGCCTAAAATTGCTTATTTTTACATGACAGCAGACTTGATTAGGAGTAAGTACACAAAACAGAACTGTTTTAAATAATAATAAAAAAGCTACCGTATTTTCCGGACTATACGTCGCTCCGGAGTTTAAGTCGCATCAGCCAAAAAATGCATTATGAAGACGAAAAAAACATATATACGTCGCACCGGACTATAAGTCGCACTTTTCTGAAGGGTTATTCTATCCATAGAATCTGTGATTGTATCTGATAAGCGGCGCGTGGTTACTGCGCGACTGCATTGTTTATTCAATAAACGAACAGCTGAGCAGCGATAACGTGCCCTTTGCCCTGTAAGTAGCCTAGTCTGATTATTTTAAATATCTACTACTATCTTTAATACTATCCCTATCGTTATTACTAATAGCCTATATTATTATTATTATTATAACTAATATTAGTAGCCTATTACTGATGCATTAATCAGTTTGCTTTTAGAATATTTTTAGCGGTAGGGCTTATTATCGCCCCATGGCTCTTTCATCTGTGTTATTAAAGCTGTAGTCATCATCAAGGAGAGTCATTCTTCATTTTTGTCGAATTTTATTTCATTAAATCAGAGGTCAAGTAGGCTATAGGTATATCATCTCCAAAGACAACCGTCTAGTGAAAAAAAAAAAACAACCGCTTTTAAATCCCCTACTTAAATCCTTAAAAAGAGTAATTTAACTCATGTCTTGTGTGATCTGATCTCCAATGGTGAAATAAACCGGTTGTGATATGAGTAGTCTGTTATTTTAGAAGATACATTTAATATATAATTTAATATATAGCCTAATAAAAATAATATTTTATAACACATCACGACATATTACTGTCTGTAACTGTTCGTCACTAAAGCGTTTTCTAAGATCATAATGTCTGATATTATTATTATTTTACACACACAATAAGCGCATGTGCGTAAAGTTATAGGAAACCATCCCCCGCCTTTTTTTTTTTTTGAGTCGCCGGACCCACCCACCTCCTGCGTTCCGGGACCTCCCACTTCACAAATTAAGCACTGCCTAAAATCATTACATAACTTATTTAAATAACTATAGGCCTATCATTAATAATAAAACACAGGTCAATCAAGTTTATCAAGCTGACGATTTCACTCCAAATCAGCAAATCCATTGAATTCCTCATCCTCGGTGTCGCTTCTGAACAACTCTGCCTCCAGCGGCAGATGAAGCGCCGTTTCCTCTTCTTCTGCGTGGCTGTCGTCAGACTCAGCATCAGCTCCAGTTATTCCGCGGTGAAAGAAAAAAACCATATATACGTCGCACCGGAGTATAAGTCGCATGGCTAGCCGAACCATGAAAAAAAGTGCGACTTATAGTCCGAAAAATACGGTATTCTTGTGCTGTATATACATTATTATTCTATCTACATTCACTGGATATGAGCAATCACGCACTCTGATTGGCTAATCTACTACTAGGCTATCAGCTCATATACCGTGAGTAGAGAAAAACAAAATGGCGGAGTGTGTTACTCGAAAACAAAACCCCCAAAAAAGCAACAAAATATGGAATACAAGATCAACCGTGAGCTACTGCTCACTTACATACTGTATCCCCCTGCTCTCGCTTATATCCGAATGCAGGCGATCAAAGGAATAGGACACTTATTATGAATGTTGACCTCAACAAATAATTAACCCAGAAACAAGTAAGTAAAGAGCAGGGTCTCTCCCCAGGGATTTCAAATAGCATCCTGGTAAACGGTCATTTTGAAATAGCATTTTGCTTCTTGATACAGCATCAAAATCCACACTATACGTTTCGTAAATACATTTTGGTAAACAGGAAGTCGATGTGCGACAGACCTGAAAACGGTATACACGATATAGAACCCCAAGCTGAAGCTCGGTACCAAATATCAAGCAGCTGTGATTTGTAGTTGCTGAGAAAAGTGTTAGGAAAATTTTGTAAATCCATGCTATACTGTATGTTTCATAAATACATTTAGTCGGTAAACAGGAAGTCGACGTGTGACAGACCTGAACACGGTATACACAGTATAGAACCCCAAGCTGAAGTTTGGTACCAAGTTGCTATGATTTGTGATTGCTGAGAAAAAGGGTGTTTCGGATGGACGGAAATATGGAGAGACGGACAGGGGTAAACCAGTACATCCCCCTCCTTCGGAGTGGGGGTATAAAAAGTATTTGATGGTAAGAACATATCTTTTTTTTTTATTATTTTTTAAAAATATCTCATTCTCATCTCATTATCTCTAGCCGCTTTATCCTGTTCTACAGGGTCTCAGGCAAGCTGGAGCCTATCCCAGCTGACTACGGGCGAAAGGCGGGGTACACCCTGGACAAGTCGCCAGGTCATCACAGGGCTGACACATAGACACAGACGACCATTCACACTCACATTCACACCTACGGTCAATTTAGAGTCACCAGTTAACCTAACCTGCATGTCTTTGGACTGTGGGGGAAACCGGAGCACCCGGAGGAAACCCACGCGGACACGGGGAGAACATGCAAACTCCACATAGAAAGGCCCTCGCCGGCCACGGGGCTCGAACCTGGACCTTCTTGCTGTGAGGCGACAGCGCTAACCACTACACCACCGTGCTGCCTTTTTTAAAATATCTATTTATTTAAAACAATCAGTTACAAAGTTAAAAAAAAAAGCAAGACAAATGAAAAAATAAAAAAAGAACCATCAATAAATATCCCACTAAGACCTAAAGATAGACACATGCACGTATCCATGAAATACAGACACAGAGTAAAAAGTTGTTTTTTTTAATCGCATTTTTTCACAAACAACTGCTGTCATTTCGCCGGTTTGTTTACATTCCAAGTGGAAATAATTTTGTCGGAGATTTTGTATAAAGTTTTTATGTATCGAATTTGCTAAAAATAAAAATGCCCCGTTTCTCAAAATCCAGTGAATGTGGATAGAATAAAACAGTTATGCCACTCAAATCTCATCGCACATGGCTTATAGCTGACTCGGTGCTATGCGCCTCACCGGCTATCGGCTCATGTACGACTCCGTTTCGTGGAATAACTGTTAAATATTATTTTACATGCACCATGCTTAAAGGTCCCATGGCATGAAATTTTCACTTTCTGAGGTTTTTTAACGTTAAAATGAGTTCCTCTGACCTTCTTAAGTCACCCCAGTGGCTAGAAATTTCATAATGTGTAAACCAAACTATGCCCAATATTTGAGAATGGCGCGTCAAAACGGCGCGTTGAGAAGCTCTTCCCTTGCCGACGTCAGCAAGGGAGATGATCCCCACGCCCCCCCCTCTGGATTCCCACCTACCGTATGGATTGCCCGCCCAGTTGTAGTGACTAGACCATAGAGGACACAACATGGCACCACCTAAGCGAGCGAAACATGGAAATTGCGCTGTACATGGATGTGGCAACACAGAAAGGAGTCTGTTTTTACTGCCGACGGGAGAGCCCCTGAAGATGCAGTGGCTTAATTTTATTTACTTCAATAATACGCCGTCGAGTCTACCTAAGACGGTGTATGTTTGTTGGAAGCATTTTACTGATGAATGTTTCCACAACTTGGGACAGTACCGGGCAGGTTTTGCACATCAACTGTTACTGAAGCCTGGGTCCGTACCAAGCATCCCTGCCGCATCAGCCACAAACACCGAACAAGTAAGTGTATAACTGGTCGTTTTGCCGTGTTTTAAAATCGGTGCCACGTTAGCCTTGCAATGGCTACATTAGCTGTGCAGCTAACCGCTTCCTGCAGTTAGCCAGGTACTCTGTGCTACAAAACCAAAAAGCATGCAGCATGCTCTGTTATAATAGCCAATCAAAACAGTTTTTAAAAAGACACCCACATTCTTTTTTTAAGTCACTCGTTCATTTTATTTGTTTGTTTGTTCAGTAAAAACCCAAACATTTGTTGAATTTATTTGAATTTATCCTCGCGTCGCACCTTAATGACGTCAGCGCACGGTATTTTTCCCTTCGCGGTTTGTTCCTTCTCTCTTGCCATAGTAAGACACCCACATCCGCTTGTTCTGACTAGACCCCGAAGCCGCCGCCAGGCGCCGCTAAAACCGCCATTTAGAATTTGAGCCGCCGCCAGCCAATAATTTTGTAAGCCAATTTGAGCCGCTATCTAATAAAATTTGGCTGAGCCACTAAGAATTGTGTCCATCAAATAATGGGTTTATCCACATCATGAGCTACAAGAAAAGTGACACAAACATGATCAACTGTACACACTAGTAGTAACACAATAGAGACGTATAGGCATACACTGTAGAGATTTAGAACTGATATCACAGCACAGAGAGCCACCACAAGCTTGCCGTTGTGACTACCTGTCTGGCTTCCCGCCCCTCACACCGTTACCACGATACACTGGGGAACCCGGGAACCCACCCAGAGCATCAATCGACTCCGATATCGACGAGATGGCTGCATTCTTTGCCGCTGCTGAGGGAAAGTGTAAAGGTATTTTTTTGTTTGTTTGTTTCACATACTTCGAGATTGATTAAAAAAAAAAAAGTACTCCACCAGTCTACTTTCATCATAGTAAGATAGCTGCCAGTCCTTCACTGGTCATTGCTAGTGAGAGTAGATAGCTAGATGCCTTCCTCGAACAATCCAGATTAGCTTATTATTAGCATTGAACTACAATCTTGCTAGATTTATATTTACAATGAAGTAAGAGACCAGGGGACCTGTGGTAATTTGCTATTTATTCCCCCCATTTGTTTGATCCGTTCGCCCGGATATATGCCACACAGTGACGTCCAGTATCAGCCATTTGTAGCCATAAACATTTTGGTGGCTGCAGCAGCCATTAAGGTTTTGGCTGAGTCAGCTAGCCAGCCAATAATTTCATCAGCCAGCCATTATCCTGAAAACAAACGGCTTCGGGGTCTAGTTCTGACCCACTGGAGGTAGCGTCACAGTGCTGTTAGCCAATCAGAGGTAACACGTTTACATGTCATGAATATTAATGATAAGACCCGCCCCCACCCTCTACCCTTCCCCGCCTCCTGCTTCTCATTAGCAAAACGACGCACTGGGAAAAGCGCTGAAATGGGGCTTTCTCCCAGGAGGCTATATCTACGTGCCGAGGGTTCATTTCGAGAAAGGCTGCGGATATAACATCCGGAAACCTCCACGAGCCCGTTTAAAGCATCAACAAACCACCATGCCATGGGACCTTTAATAAACTGAAGTCTTGAATTCGACTTGAGTTTGTAATACATGTGTGTGCACAAGCAAGCACTGCATGTTTTAATACACAGCATTTTAATGCATTTGTGATGCAACTATATTGATAAATCTTCTAAAATGAAATTTTAAGGTAAAATATCTCACTGAAGAACAAGCTTGGCATTTCAGAAGTGACTCATCCTGCATTATAGATCTGACAGAATACATTCGCTCGTGATGTTCTTGTCTTAATCTTCCTTTGCTGAGTTATACCATTTATTATTTATTTATTAAGAGGGATTGCTTAACAAGAAATCACCAGAACCTTATAAAATAAAACCAGACAGTATTTGAGTACAGAATAATATAGCTCTATCTATCTGTCTGTTTTTCTCAGAATTTTGAACATGTATATTTAAAATAACCCTGAAGTGCAGCCCTTGTTAGCGTACGCTACCGTTCAAAAGTTTAGGATCACCCAGACAATTTTGTGTTTTCCATGAAAAGTCACTTTTATTTACCACCATAAGTTGTAAAATGAATAGAAAATATAGTCAAGACATTTTTCTGGCCATTTTGAGCATTTAATCGACCCCACAAATGTGATGCTCCAGAAACTCAATCTGCTCAAAGGAAGGTCAGTTTTATAGCTTCTCTAAAGAGCTCAACTGTTTTCAGCTGTGCTAACATGATTGTACAAGGGTTTTCTAATCATCCATTAGCCTTCTGAGGCAATGAGCAAACACATTGTACCATTAGAACACTGGAGTGAGAGTTGCTGGAAATGGGCCTCTATACACCTATGGAGATATTGCACCAAAAACCAGACATTTGCAGCTAGAATAGTCATTTACCACATTAGCAATGTATAGAGTGGATTTCTGATTAGTTTAAAGTGATCTTCATTGAAAAGAACAGTGCTTTTCTTTCAAAAATAAGGACATTTCAAAGTGACCCCAAACTTTTGAACGGTAGTGTACGGTAGATTTCAGTGCCTTAGAGTTTTGCTCTCTGGAATGGTTAAACGCTGATGCACAGGTAGAACTTAAAGCCAGGATAGGCAATTTATTTTAGAAGCACTTGTTACATTTCTTGAAATTCTGTTTACATCCTGACAGCAATGAATACATCATACACTCCGTAATCAGTCAACTGTGGCAGTCGCAGCGCTGTAAAAAGCCCACTCGATCCTTTCAATCAGACTGAATGAAATGACTGGATGGCCTAACTACCCGTCTACCGACCTACTCTGCCCGTGCAGTCATCGTGCGCGACTGAAGCTTTCCACAAGGCTACGCAGACACACTGCAGGCATACTGCTAAAGCGAGCGAGCTAGTTGACAGCTGAGAGTACTAACAATAGCCATGTTTGCTGTTGACATTTCATTATGATAATGATGGGTGTTTTCTTACATGTGAAATGAGACATGTAGTTGGGTATGAGAATGAGGCACTACATTTACACTCCCCCACCCCATGCTCTCTCTTGTGGACTCATCCTCCAGCAATGGTCAGGCAGTGCACGTTAATGTGTTTTGGAGGAATGGCTTTGGAGGAAGGCCTGAATGGAGGCATGGGATTCTTCAGTTGGATATTCTCAAAATCTAGCTTACTCTTGCAGGTTTCTCCAACATTGTCTACCCAGGCTTTAATAATGTACTTACAAGTCTATCGTCATCTTTAAAGGTGGCATTAAAGTCACCTTTAGTAACCAAAAAACACCACTGATTAATCTTCTGACAGAAGACTGACAGACAGACATTGTGGTGGAAAGTACTCAATTAATTGATGATACATCCTCCCCCCCCCAAAAAAAAAAAAAAATCAGCTGTTACCTCGTGAGAAGACCGGAAATCTATCCATCCATCCATTATCTCTAGCCACTTTATCCTGTCCTACAGGGTCGCAGGCAAGCTGGAGCCTATCCCAGCTGACTACGGGCGAAAGGCAGGGTACACCCTAGACAAGTCGCCAGGTCATCACAGGGCTGACACATAGACACAGACAACCATTCACACTCACATTCACACCTACGCTCAATTTAGAGTCACCAGTTAACCTAACCTGCATGTCTTTGGACTGTGGGGGAAACCGGAGCACCCGGAGGAAACCCACGCGGACACGGGGAGAACATGCAAACTCCACGCTGGCCGCTGGGCTCGAACCCACGACCTTCTTGCTGTGACGCGACAGTGCTAACCACTACACCACTGTGCCACCCCAAGACTGGAAATCAATGTGGTAAATTAAATTTTTAATCAAAATGCAGCACTGTATTATTAAAAGAGTTGAAAAGAGATGACTAAGTATGGCTGGAGAGTTAGGTGAAAGTGGTCAACACCAACGCATGACACCTCCTGATTGAAGGGCCCCGCCATACCAGTGCCAGTAGTCAAGGATAAGGGGCCGAAACTGGCTGGTACGGTATCCTCCTGATGATGTAGCTAGTCGGATCCAGGAATGGAGCTGTTAGCTATGAAGCATCTCCTGTCGGTGTTTGTGCCCCCCCAATGATCGGGCTTTGAACATCCCTTACCCCGACTCTGTGCCACGAAAGAAAGAAAGAGAAACGGATTAAAAGAAAGAAGAGAGAGACAGAGGGACAAAGAAAGAAAGAAAGAAAGAAAGAAAGAAAGAAGACAAAGACCAAGAAAAAAGAAAGAAAGAGACCAAGAGAACGAGAAAGAACTAGATAGAACTCGACGCCAACGGCGTCAATGGGGATGCCTCCGCCTGGTCGATTACACGCCTTATTAAGTTGTGATTTGGGGATGGACATTTGACCTCACAGTAATTTTGACCTGGTGAAATTACTTGTATCAGCCTTGGAGATATTGTGTTCACAAGGTTTTCGGACGGACATTTGACCTCACAGTGACCTTGACCTTAGACCTTTTGATCTCAAAATCTAATCAGTTCATGTTTGTCCCAAAGCACACAAATGGTGAAAGTTTGGTGAAACTCCTTTCATTTGCCTTTGAGATATCGCGTTCACAAGGTTTCGGGACGGACGGACAGACGCACGGACAGATGGACAACCTGAAAACATAATGCCTCCTGCACCTTACGGTGGCGGAGGCATAAAGAAAAAACGGACAAAGAAAAAAAAAGAGCGATAGCAAGAGAAAAATAAACAACAAAGAGAAAGAAAGGAGAGAGAGAGAGAGAGAGAAGACAAGCTGGCGTTCATGGCTTCCCGAGGGCTGCACTTTGCTGTGCTCATTATCTCGTAAATGCCTTACACAGGAGAACTTGCAGGGAGATATATATTTTTTAAGATGCAAGATCAGAGAAAATCATGCCAAGCTCCACATGAATCACACGTTCTTTTCTCCATCACTCGCTCCGTATCATCTCCCAGTGTAGCACGGTTGTAGAGGGAGATAAAGGTAGCCTGTGGCAGCTGCTCCTCCTCAACCAGCAAGAACGCACTATAGGAGGACACAATGTTCCAGGAGCAGCGTTATCCCCTCCTTATCGACCAGTGCTGTCTACTGGGGCAGAAATCTGGGCCTTGAACACAACCAACCTGCAAAACCCATCTGCAGTGCGGAGAGGAAAGAGATGTTCTCGGATGGTAACAAGTCTGCTTTCCAGGCCTCTGATAATGAGCGCGATGGTGAACGAAAGAGAGAACGGAAAGTTTTAAGCACAAATCCGACTACGGCTGAGTTTCTGTTAACCAAGTATGGTGCAACTTCCAGCAAGCCACAGCAACACGGATAATCACAGAAACCCAGATATTTTTAGTGTAAATGATATACAGCATGTCAAAAAATATGTCAATGTGGGAAAGCTACGAATATCCACCCTTTACCATCACACCTGCTTAAATCAAGTCTGATAAAGATAGGAGTAAGGGTGAGAAAATTTTACACTGTGATACCCATGTCAAAAAATATCACAAATATATCAAGAAGCAGCAGAGCAACAGTAAAAGTGTCAGGTGTGTAGAAACATGGGACATGCAAGCGACATTAGACAAGCAATTTATAGAAGGATTATTGTAGGATCAGAACTGTACTGTGTGTGTGTGTGTTTGCACAAGATTTGTTTCCACTTCATTTCGTTTAGTTTAATTTTATTTGACGGGCAATAATGGGGAATAAAAGGAATGACTTTTAAAAGGCATGTTTTTACAGCCTCCATATACACAACTGTCAAAAGACTGGACACACCTACTCATTTATAGGTTTTTCTGTATTGTACAGAATTGTGTATTGTACAGATGGAAATGAATACTTAAGTCTGAGTGAAAAATACTGTGGCGAGTGTACAGCATGGAAGAAGAATCTGGAGACAGAAATCTTACGCTACGTTCACACTGCAAGGCTTAATGCTCAATTCCGATTTTTTTGTGAAATCCGATTTTTTTGTGAGGTCGTTCACATTAACAAATATATGCGACTTGTATGTGATCCTCAGTATGAACGAAAAGCGACCTAAAAGTGTTCCGCATGCGCATTGCAGGATACGACGACGTCACACGCAGTGAGCATGGCCAGTGTTTACGGAAGTAAAACCGCCCGGTTGCGGTATGACTCATCCAATCTAGCTTGAATAGCTGCATCCCCCCAAATGGAAATCAGCTCCCTAACCTCTGCGTCCTTCCATTGAGAAGATTCTGAACCTTCACAGCCTGAAGCGTCCCTCACATTGATGTCATGCGCAGGGGCGCAGATACGTTTTTTGAACTGGGAGGGACAAAAAACTGGGGGGGACAAAGCTGCCAGCAAACCAACCCCAACCCCGATATGCCTGTCAAACTTGTTGTTAGTAACCATAGCAACCAAGCTCGAGCTTGCAACCTGTGCAGTCCGCGCAGCTCAACCAACCGAATATCAGTATTTGTTTTATGTGAGTTGTTGCAACTATGTATACACTGCCGTGCACCTCAATAAACCGAATGGTAATTAGTCTTTTGATTTTTCCGTGAGGTTTGCCTTATACAAAGAAAGACAGCATAGACGTTTTTTCCTCCCTATAAGTGGGGGGGACCGAACGAGGTGAATTTAAATCTGGATGGGACGAGTCCCACCCTCTATCTGCGCCCGTGATTATGCGCCATGTTGTTGTAACTTTTTTTGAGAGACCCGCCGCCTACTTCAGCGCAGAATAGTGACGT
Organism: Neoarius graeffei; assembly: GCF_027579695.1. NCBI lineage: Eukaryota > Metazoa > Chordata > Actinopteri > Siluriformes > Ariidae > Neoarius > Neoarius graeffei. Next base: position 69,975,740 of record NC_083580.1, read on the forward strand.
TTGTGGCTTGTTGATGACGTGTAAGTTGGATGAATGCGACCTGGCGGTTCAGACTGAAGTCGCATATGAAAAGAGCGGATAGGAATCGGAATTAGGACCACATATCCAAACGGCCTGGGTCGGATTTGAAAAAATCGGATCTGTGTCGTTCATATTGTCAATAAAAGATCGGATACAGGTCACATATGGGCGAAAAGATCAGATTTGAGTCACTTCAGCCTGCAGTGTGAACGCAGCATTAGTTTCTCGGTCGTTAGCCTGTGCTACCTGCTCTTGATGGATAGCGCTGGCTTGACCGCTTTATCAGCATTCGTTAACACTACTGATGAACGCTACACCGGCTGGAAGATGACTTCATTGCTGCGCTGACGGTGCCGACTCGCGGTTAAGCTCGCGTTGGGCGATAAATTTTTGGTCCATCCTACTATAAATCAAAATCTGATTGGTTAATTCATCTGTCGTTTCCTACATAAACATACACTACCATGACCTTCTGTCCCCGCAAATTTAGTCCTAACCCAATGAGTGAGCAGCTCGAAACTCCTCTCAGCCTAGAGACACACACACAAAAAAAATCTCACTGGATAACTATTTTAATATTTTCAGGACAGTAACCCTTTCATTTCTGAAGCAAATTTGATAGAAAATGAGGCCAAATTAGAATTAGAAGACTATAATTATCATGAAATTATGAAAGAAATGAAATATAACATTTGAAATGCGGATATGTTTGGGCCTCTCTGAAGGTGTCCTGACAGTTCTCCTCTGATGACTATCTTCTACATTGTAGAACAATACTGAGGACATCAAAACAAAGAAAGAATATATGGAACATGTATATGTTATTTACCAGCTGGGAGGTCTGTATGGTGAAATACCGTGACTGAGGTCTTGAAAGTACTGAGTGAGGCCCTCTGGGCCGAGGTCGGTATTCAAGGCTGAGGTCACGGTATTTCACCATACGGACCGACCTTAAGCTGGTAAATAATATATTTATTTTTTTCTTTACCAAATTCATACTTGCCAACCCTCCAGATTTCGGCGGGAGGCTCCCGATTTTAGCCTCCGTCTCCCGATCATATTTGTTAAAAACTGGATAATCTCTGGATAAAACTGGGAAATCCCTAGTCTGGCTAACGCGACTGCAAAGCTCTACGAGCTATTGGTCTGGCCAAGATATTAAGCCCAACCATTTCCCAGAGCCTGTGGTTGACCCGCCTCCCTGAAATGCCTCAGTTTGCTACTGGTCGAAGCCAGAAAAGGCTGTGACGAAGCTTAAACCAATCACATCACTCTTTCCTCTGACGTATGCGACGCGACGGGGCTAAATGGTAGATTAAACCATAGACATCCTATTATTAAACTCTTACCGAAGCCGGTCGGGAGCAAGGCGAAAACATCCTTCCTTTCAATAAATACCTCCAGGGCTGCTCTTTGCTCCGTTTTCAGTGAGAACTTCCCGTTGAATGCTTTCAATACAGCATTCGTGAATGAAGTGGTTCCGGCATAGATTCTGTAAACAATCTATGGCTTCCGGTCGCAGTTCTACTACGTCACTGCCTTGAACACGCCTCTACCCAGGGCCGTTGGAGATGCTCAAAGTTGATTGGTTCCCGATTTTTCCGGAGCTTAGAAGAGCTGTAGATAGCCTGCCTGGCCAGACTAAGCTCGCAACAGGCCCTCGTGTTGCGTCACGCTTAGGATGGGCGGGCCCAGGCTAGGAAATCCCTACCGCCAAGTTAAAATACTCCCAATTATGTCCAATCAGAATCGTATGAGAAACACTGCTGATGTCAACTGATTTTTAACCAATCAACGACCAGAATGACAGTTACTTCCGTAATGTAGGAGTCATCCAGGCTGTCCGACATTATTTACAGGCAGTCATTCATCATGGCTACTAAACGGCAAAAATATGAATGCAAATACCAGGTTGCATGGGAGAATGAATTTCCATGGATAAGCAAATGTTCGACCAGCCAGTTACACATTTTAAGTTAAAGATACCTTAAATCAGAATATAATGGACATTTGAGTGTGAAATTAAACTAGTCTTCCATACTGTTTCAGAAACGAACTGTACAACTTCTAAAGTGTTTAGTGAAATTTTGCATGACAGAGAATTTGTTTGGTGAGTGTATTTGAATAGTGTGGTCGTGTCTTAGTGCTATTTTGAATTTATGTTTGAAAGTTTACAAGTGGGGCGGCACGGTGGTGTAGTGGTTAGCGCTGTCGCCTCACAGCAAGAAGGTCCGGGTTCGAGCCCCGTAGCCGGCGAGGGCCTTTCTGTGTGGAGTTTGCATGTTCTCCCTGTGTCCGCGTGGGTTTCCTCCGGGTGCTCTGGTTTCCCCCACAGTCCAAAGACATGCAGGTTAGGTTAACTGGTGACTCTAAATTGACCGTAGGTGTGAATGTGAGTGTGAATGGTTGTCTGTGTCTATGTGTCAGCCCTGTGATAACCTGGAGACTTGTCCAGGGTGTACCCCGCCTTTCACCCGTAGTCAGCTGGGATAGACTCCAGCTTGCCTGCGACCCTGTAGAACAGGATAAAGCGGCTAGAGATAATGAGATGAGAAGTTTACAAGTGAATTATCTGGAAAGTGATTGATTTTGATCGAGTTTTGAGGTTTTAAGTGAAAGATTACTAGTGAGTGTATTTTGGTCGTACTAAAATTTTGCATTCGAGTGAATTTCTTTGTGGAGTATATTTTGATAGTATGGTAGCATTTATAGTGCCATTTTTACATTTTGTTTGAAAACTTTCAGCCAAAGTTTGCAAATGAGCAAATTCCTTTGACGCATTCCGATAGGATTTTGATAGGATTTCTAGTGCTTTTTAAAAATTCTGTTGGAAAGTGTTTAATGAGAGAGATGCATTTTAGCAGTACTAAGACAGTGCAGTATTTATTTAATTGAGCTGTTACTATTTAGGTTAAATCTCATCTCATCTCATTATCTCTAGCCGCTTTATCCTGTTCTACAGGGTCGCAGGCAAGCTGGAGCCTATCCCAGCTGACTACGGGCGAAAGACGGGGTACACCCTGGACAAGTCGCCAGGTCATCACAGGGCTGACACATAGACACAGACAACCATTCACACTCACATTCACACCTACGGTCAATTTAGAGTCACCAGTTAACCTAACCTGCATGTCTTTGGACTGTGGGGGAAACCGGAGCACCCGGAGGAAACCCACGCGGACACGGGGAGAACATGCAAACTCCGCACAGAAAGGCCCTCGCCGGCCACGGGGCTCGAACCCGGACCTTCTTGCTGTGAGGCGACAGCGCTAACCACTACACCACCGTGCCGCCCATTATTATTATTATTATTAAACAGCATGGAGCGTGACATTTTGACATGATGGTGAGTAATGCTGGAGGCTCAGTTCATCAGTGTGTGTATTCCTCTCCATCTGGACAAAGAACCAATTAAAAAGTGTGAAGGGTCTTGCTCATCACATAGCAGTGCTCCATGGGTCACACATTATTTGCCATGATCTTTGTGTGCCAAAACCTCCCACGGTCACTACAGCAACTCAAAAACACGGCCTGCCCATGTGGTGCTTCCCCCCCCACACTCTCTTTTCTCTCCTTAGCCTTAAATACAGCATCGATCGTCTTCCAGCACTACCTCGCAGCGGTTAATTCGCCTTGCTGTCCCTGCCTTCCACTTCTCTGACTAAAACTCTTCCTCCTCCAGACATAACAATATGGTATTGAAAACAAAACAATAACTACAAAGCCCTTAAAAGTAATCACTTGTGTATACAAAGGCTATGAAGTGCTAAACAACGCTGTATGTTCTGTCTGACTGTCTCCTCGTGAATTTGAATAAACCTGAAGGCCAGTCTGAACGGGTGTTTCCTGACAAACACAGCGCTGAAAAATACATTATCCAGCTTCACCGACGTTCGCGTTTGCAGCAGTCGTGCTCCGGAGGACGGCAGAACAGGCGAGAATCCTGATTAGTGCCTCTCGAGTGTATTAAGATCGTGACCTCGACACTGTTTGAGTGCTGACTCGAGAAACCTGTTGTGTGTGAACTGCTGCTTCACGCTGATCATCACGGCTTCGTTTCACACTTAAAGCCGGAAGATTAGCTGGATTCAATTCCATAAATAGATCAAGTTTAAAAAAAAAGTCTGTGGACCTGGATTTAATAGGGATGAAAAAAAAAGCCAAAATAAATTAAATATGAGCCTTTCATTGCCAAATAAAGCAGGACTGTCAAACATTTTAATCATCAGGCCACATGACATGCAGTCCAGAAATATAAGTGGGCCAACCAAAAATCAGTTTAGAAGCACAAGAACACAACAATTCCTCTTAAATATGTTCAAACTACACAGTCTGAACACCCCAATGAACTAAATATACACTCGGTCACTTTTATGACGGACACCAGTACACCTACAGTACTGTGCAAAAGTCATGGAAAGAAATGCTGGAGACCAAAAATGGCTTTAAAAAATGATGAAATGTTTCAATATTTAAAAAAAAAAAAAAAACAGCAAGCCATAATAAATGAAACGAAGTCAATATTTGGTGTGAGACGACCCTTTGCTTTAAAAAAAAAAATAGTCATCTCAGGTACGATGAGTGCAGTTTTATAAGGAACTGAGCTGTAGGTTTTACTGAGCATCTTACAGAACCAGCCACAGTTCTTCTGGACACTTTGACCGTCACACTCGCTTCTTCATTTTGCACCAAAACCCAGCAGCCTTCATTATGTTTTCTTTTTTAATCTGAAAAGTGCTCTCTTATGAAATATGCTACTCAGATATAAACTTATTTTTTCTGTAATATTTAATTTTGTGCTGGAAAATGAAAGTTTGGACTCTAAAATGTTTCTGTACCGACTCGATAATGTAGAAGTCATAAAATAGAAATCTACTGCAAAGTTTGTACGGAAAAAAACAGGGTGTCTAAGACTTTTGCACAGGACTATACAGTATATGGTTAGCACTGTTGCCTCACAGCAAGAAGGTCCTGGGTTTGATTCCAGCAGCCAGCGAGGGCCTTTCTGTTGCCCCTTTTCCACCAAAGCAGTTCCAGGGCTGGTTCAGGGCCAGTGCTTAGTCTGGAACCGGGTTTTCTGTTTCCACTGACAAAGAACTGGCTCTGGGGCCAGAAAAACCGGTTCCAGGCTAGCACCAACTCTCTGCTGGGCCAGAGGAAAGAACTGCTTACGTCAGCGGGGGGGGCGGAGTTGTTAAGACCAACAACAATAACAAGACCGCGAAAGATCGCCATTTTTAAGCGACGAGAAGCAGCAGCTGTACAAACGCGAAGTCATCCATTATTATTATTGTTGTTGCTGCTGCTTCTTCCGTCTTGTTTTTGCTTCGATATTCACGCCAAGGTTTATGCAAACGTAGCGACGTAACTGATATATACAGCAACGTAATGACGTATACAACGATGTAACTGATGTATACAGCGACGTAATGACGTGGCTTCCCTTAGCACCGCGAGCTATGGAAAAGCAAAATGGTTCTCAGCTGGCTCACAAGTTGAACGAGTTGTGAACCAGCACTGACCCCGAACCAGCCCTGGAACTGATTTGGTGGAAAAGGGGTATGTGTGGAGTTTGCATGTTCTCCCCGTGTCCGTGTGGGTTTACTCCGGGTGCTCCGTTTTCCCCCACAGTCCAAAGGCATGCAGGTTAGGCTAATTGGTGGCTCTAAACTGACCGTAGGTGTGAATGGTTGTCTTTGTCTATGTGTCAGCCCTGTGATGACCTGGCGACTTGTCCAGGGTGTACCCCGCCTTTCGGCCGTAGTCAGCTGGGATAGGCTCCAGCTTGCTTTCGACCCTGTAGGACAGGATAAGTGGCTACAAATAATGAATGGATGTGTGTATGTGTGTCCCCATCCATCCATAGACACACACAGAATCTAAATCAGCCAATCATTAGATTAATGGGGGAACGCATCCAGTAAGTTCACTGGTTCAAACTAACAAAATGAACAGTAATTCAAACGAGACCGTCAATGACGGCGTAGCACACTCCAGCCCTGTCTAGTCCAGAAGGAACGATCTAAAGTGGGCCACCTTGCTCAATAAATGTTGCGAGCTACATACACTACATACAAGCTACAGTGCTCAGCGTAAATGAGTCCACCCCCTTTGAAAAGTAACATTTTAAACAATATCTCAATGAACACAAACAATTTCCAAAATGTTGAAAAGACAAAGTTTAATATAACATCTGTTTAACTTATAACGGGAAAGTAAGGTTAATAATATAAACTTAGATTACACATTTTTCAGTTTTACTCAAATTAGGGTGGTGCAAAAATGAGTACACCCCACAACAAAAACCACTACATCTAGTACTTTGTATGGCCTCCATGATTTTTAATGACAGCACCAAGTCTTCTAAGCATGGAATGAACAAGTTGGAGACATTTTGCAACATCAATCTTTTTCCATGCTTCAACAATGACCTCTTTTAGTGACTGGATGCTGGATGGAGAGTGATGCTCAACTTGTCTCTTCAGAATTCCCCATAGGTGTTCGATTGGGTTCAGATCAGGAGACGTACTTGGCCACTGAATCACTTTCACCCTGTTCTTCTTCAGAAATCCAACAGTGGCCTTAGATGTGTGTTTAGGATCATTGTCATGTTGGAAAAGTGCACGACGACCAAGGGCACGGAGTGATGGTAGCAACTTCTCTTTCAGTATAGAGCAATACGTCTGTGAATTCATGACGCCATCAATGAAATGCAGCTCCCCGACACCAGCAGCACTCATGCAGCCCCACATAAGGACACTGCCACCACCATGTTTCACTGTAGGCACCATGCATTTTTCTTTGTATTCCTCACCTTTGCGACACCATACAGTTTTGAAGCCATCAGTTCCAAAAACATTTATCTTGGTCTCATCACTCCAGAGTATAGAGTCCCAGTAGTCTTCATCTTTGTCAGCATGGGCCCTGGCAAACTCTAGGTGGGCTTTTTTGTGCCTGGGCTTTAGGAGAGGCTTCTTTCGTGGATGGCATCCATGCATGCCGTTCCTCTGCAGTGTACGCTGTATTGTGTCACGGGAAATAGTCACCCCAGTTTGGCTTTCTACTTCTTTAGATAACTGCAGTGAACTTGCATGCCGAATTTCTTCAACCCTTCTCATCAGAAGATGCTCCTGTCGAGGTGTTAACTTCCGTGGACGACCTGGACGTCTCTGTGAGATGGTTGCAGTTCCATCTTCCTTAAATTTTTGTACCACTTTTGTGACAGTATTCTGACTGATAAGTAAAGCTTTGCTGATCTTCTTGTAGCCTTTACCTTTGTGGTGTAAAGAACTTATTTTCTTTGGGGAATTCTGAAGAGACAAGTTGAGCATCACTCTCCATCCAGCATCCAGTCAGTAAAAGAGGTCATTGTTGAAGAAAGGAAAAAGATTGATGTTGCAAAATGTCACCAACTTGTTCATTCCATGCCTAGAAGACTTGGTGCCATCATTAAAAATCATGGAGGCCATACAAAGTACTAGATGTAGTAGTTTTTGTTGCGGGGTGTACTCATTTTTGCACCACCCTAATTTGAGTAAAACTGAAAAATGTGTAATCCAAGTTTATATTATTAACCTTATTTTCACGTTATAAGTTAAACAGATGTTATATTAAACTTTGTCTTATCAACATTTTGGAAATTGTGTTCATTGAGATATTGTTTAAAGTGTTACTTTTCGGAGGCGTCATGGCTCAGGTGGCTAAGGCGCCATACCATAAATCCGGGGACCCGGGTTCGATTCCGACCCGAGGTCATTTCCCGATCCCTCCCCATCTCTCTCTCCCACTCATTTCCTGTCCTGTCTCTGCACTGTCCTATCCAATAAAGGTGAAAAAAGCCCAAAAAAAATCTTAAAAAAAAAAAAAAAAATGTTACTTTTCAAAGGGGGTGCACTCATTTACGCTGAGCACTGTACAGTATATATAGATGCTCTATCCACCCTAGGAATACCAACCTATTTGCCAGAAAGAATCCAAAACGGCGATGAATTGACCGAGAAGAAGCCATTTTTGTTGAACTGCTCATTAAGGCTTAATTAGTCCATAAGTTCATTAATAATTGTAATGAAGCAAATCTGGGTAGAAGTTATATGCACCCTAGGTACCCCTACCTTCATGCCAGAAAGAATCAAAATCAGTAAAGAACTGAGGGAGAAGAAGCGATTTGTGTGGAAACTGCTTGTTAGGGCTTGATTAATTACTCCATATCTTCATTATTAATTGCAATTATGCAAATTTGGGTAGAAGCTCTATGCACCCCAGGCAGACCTACCTTCCTGCCAAAAAGAGTAAAAATCAGTGAAGAATTGAGAGAGAAGAAGCAGTTTTTGTGAGACGTGGACAACGCCGGATGGACGACGGACAACACATGATGGCATAAGCTCATCGCCTGTCAGCCGGATGAGCTAATAACCACCCTTTCCATCAGTGAATAAGCAGAAAAGCATCTCAAAATGCGCACTCCTATCAACCAAGAACAGGAATCCGAGGCTACACTGGGCACAGCATACATGTCAACCTATACGGAATGTCCGTATTTTATACGGATTCGATTCAATAAACGTAGTATACGGGCGTATAAATAAAGTTATATGGATTCTTTAAAAAAAACTTCAATATTTATTTAGAGCTATAATCAATTCCCACGATGATAAAAGAGAGCATAACATTTACAAACGTACTGTACACCACAGACAGCCAGTAAAGAGTCTTATGAAATCGCGCGTTATCTTGTGGTAGCGAGACTTCGTTCCACTTTTGATCATGCACACACCGCATTGCGAGAATCCCGCCAACCGTGAAGTCATAGACATATAAACATAGACGCCGCCTTCTGCGTAGAATCATACGTCATCCTCGCCGCCATATTGGATGTGGCAAAGTGGAGATTCTTCAACCGTCTCTGGTATAGAGTCTAGACAGTAGCCGAGAATAAAGATGCCTCATTCATGTGCTGCGTTTAACTGTACCAACAGGTTTACCGTCCAAACGAGATCACATGGGATTACCTTTCACAGGTGAGACTGGAAAAATACTTTTCATTGTATTTGGTCATTATAACGTAATTTTACGAACAGATTTTCCTGACTTTGTGGCTAATACGAAGTCTCGTGCATAATAGCCGCTCGGTGAAACCTGTCTCCAAACAACGAAGTATTTCCTTCGTAACTACGCTGATAACACTTTGTGTTTTTGTCAAACATTGGAGCTTTGTATTCATTCTGAAGGTTTATTGTTATTAATACTGAATAAAAAGTAACTGGGATATATCATTGTTAATTATCATTCAAATTTTAGGTAAATTATTTTAATTTGCATCTTATACGGATTGTATAAGGGAAATACGGATTTTGGAGGTTGGTTATACAGGTTTGATTGACCAAAGGTTGACCTGTATGGCACAGACTCACCAAAACTGGATAGCTGAATGTCAGAAAAACATCAGCTATAAAACAGACGAACAGACAATTCATTACCAAAAACTTAAATTTTCTGAAATATGTTTTTTTTTTATATATATATATATATATATATATATATATATATATATAGCGCGGCACGGTGGTGTAGTGGTTAGCGCTGTCACCTCACAGCAAAAAGGTTCCGGGTTCGAGCCCCGTGGCCAGCGAGGGCCTTTCTGTGTGGAGTTTGCATGTTCTCCCCGTGTCCGCGTGGGTTTCCTCTGGGTGCTCCGGTTTCCCCCACAGTCCAAAGACATGCAGGTTAGGTTAACTGGTGGCTCTAAATTGACCGTAGGTGTGAATGTGAGTGTGAATGGTTGTCTGTGTCTATGTGTCAGCCCTGTGATGACCTGGCGACTTGTCCAGGGTGTACCCCGCCTTTCGCCCGTAGTCAGCTGGGATAGGCTCCAGCTTGCCTGCGACCCTGTAGAAGGATAAAGCGGCTACAGATAATGAGATGAGATATGTGTGTGTGTGTGTGTGTGTGTGTGTGTGTGTAACAAAAACAAAACAGCCCATAATACTGACATGGAGAAAAATATTTCACTCTGTTGCTGTGATACTGCTGACGTTACTTGAAGAATCCAGGCATAAATATTCAGTCTGAAAGCATAATGCGAGAGCGCTGTAGTCTGTAATAGGAAGCGCAAATTTAAAACCAATTTGAGGGACGAAGCAACTGCATAGAGAGATGCCACTGGAGAGAGACACGGATACTAAACATGGAGACGTACAAGAAATATGACAATTCAGCGAATGAAAATATTACTCTTGGCCATGAAATGCATCACCTTCTAGATGCGCGTGTGTGTGTGTGTGTGTGTGTGTGTGTGTGGGGGGGGGGGGGGGGGGGGGGTCCTCTTATACTCTGGAAAATCTGGTACTCTTCAGTATTGAAATGCATAATTTCCCTTTTGTTTACTGAGCTCAGCAAATTGTCAATTTGTATCATTAAAAGCTTCTGCTAACTGTTAATATTTTAACTTCTAAAGCCTGAGCAAGTGGAAGGTCGCGGAGATGATTCAATATTTACAATCTAGGATTTCATGCGAAATGTCACTGCTAGCAGCGTACAGTCTTGTTCATTAACCTCAGTGTAATGATTATGTTCATTTGGGGGGGGAAAGGATTAAACAAATAAAAATTTAAGACTACTATTAGCAGTGTTCCTGTTTCAGTGCGTGTCTCTCCTTTACTGACAGCCTGACACAGAAACATGACTTTAATTAACATTCACTCGGGTCTCAGCTAATGAGTACAAGGAATTTTTTTCCTCCTGTTATTTTATTTGTGAACCTTCGAGAAGAGTCAGAAGCTCTGACCACAGTGCAGGCTGTAATTCCAGGTTTATATTAGTGCATATTAATGCACAGGTTTATATGAAGGCACTCTTTCTAATACCCTTCTGTTTAGATTACTGTGTTTTTTTAATATATACACACACACACACACGCGCACGCACGCCGGGCGGCACGGCGGTGTAGTGGTTAGCGCTGTCGCCTCACAGCAAGAAGGTCCTGGGTTCGAGCCCAGCGGCTGGCGAGGGCCTTTCTGTGTGAAGTTCGCGTGTTCTCCCCGTGTCCGCGTGGGTTTCCTCCGGGTGCTCTGGTTTCCCCCACAGTCCAAAGACATGCAGGTTAGGTTAACTGGTGGCTCTAAATTAACCGTAGGTGTGAATGATTGTATGTCAGCCCTGTGATAACCTGGCGACTTGTCCAGGGTGTACCCCGCCTCTCACCCAGAGTCAGTTGGGATAGGCTCCAGTTTGCCTGCGACCCTGTAGAACAGGATAAGCGGGTACAGATAACGGATGGATGGATGGATGGATGGATGGATGCGCCATTTCACAAAAACATACTCAGTGATGTGCTGAAGCTGTCTGTAAGGATATCTTTGTTTAAAATGTACAGAAGGACTCTCCAGTGTCAGTGTTTGTAACAAATCAACAGGTTTTCTGCCACGGGAAAGTCTTCACAGACTTTCAACAGACTCCCCCCCCCGTCTTATTAACTTCATGAGGAGGAAAAAAAGAGGATGGTGATGGAACAACTGTTTATAGCTGCTAATGTGTAAGTGATACCAGGAAATAACTTGCTTCATAGACATTCCACAACACTAACTAAATGTAACTACAGTATAAACGGTTAAAATGTGATATGCTTCCTTTAATAAATTGAAAACTGTACTTGGGCTGGACAGAAAAGCGTTCACCGAATTATCTGGAGATTGCAAGTTTGAATCCCGATGATGCTACAGCCATCTGTGTTCGAGAGCTCAAGAGAGAAAAATCGGTCTGTGCTCTCGGAGGAAAGGAGGGGTAGCATACTCCCTTTCCCCTGTCAATCACAGTGACGCTTACCAATCATGAGCGTCTGTAAGCTCATGTATATGAAAGTAGGAGGATAGTGTGTTGTTCTGAGTGTGTTACGCCGACCCTGAACTTTGCAGGGAGGAAGCACGTGATGACCTTCTTTGGTAGTGGTCACCCACCTGCCTGAATTATAGAAAAATTGGGGTGAGGGTGGGACTAGAATTCTTGGCGAATGTGATACAAGATCAATGTGGTAGAAGGTATAATTCCTACACACTGAAGTTCAACAAGCTGAACAGTACAAATTGAGTTCATGCTTAATTCAAAATGGCTGCCCATTTGATACAGAGACCATTATATTACATTAATGGCATCTAGCAGATGCTCCTATCCAGAGCAACGCACAACATACCCAGAGCAGCCTGGAGAGCAGTTGGGGGTTAGGTACCTTGCTTAAGAGCACTTCAACCATTCCTGCTGGTCCAGGGAATCGAACCAGCAACCTTTTGGCCCCAAAGCTGCTTCTCTAACCATTAGGCCATGACTCCCTTCCTATACATAGTTTTCACATGACGTCACAGAGTCGGGGATTCCCTAGTGGCGGCCATCTTGTGGGTCAAGCTTACCGTACGGGTCACTGAGCACACATTGTAACGCGCGAGTACAAAGTCTTCAAAAGAACCCAAGCAGGCTATTTAAAGCTAGCAATGGTGCACACCTGTTGTATTCACGGCTGTCATAACAGATCAGATGATGACGTCAAGCGGAGCTTTTATGGAATTCCCACTGTACGGGAGCACGAAGGCGAGCAAACAAAGAAACTCAGCATACAAAGGAGAAATCTATGGCTTGCAAGAATCAACCACAAGGATTATCAGCCTTCCAAACACAGCAAAGTCTGCTCCGATCGTTTTATAAGTGGTAAGTTGTTTAAATAAACAATCAATTGTGTTCAAGTTTGTTTTTGGAAACCAAAACATCGTGTAAACAATCTCTGGAGAATGCCTAACTGGAACCGCCGAGTGTACATTTACATTGTACACTGACATGGTACTGTAATACCACTAATAGATGTAAAATTTGTCTTAAATCAACTCAATATTATACACATACATATATTTATATGCAGTGTTGAGAGCTCTAAAATTCCAATGTTTACATACCTTGGCTGTAATTAGGACACGACTGTCACTTGTTTTTATATGGTGGACTTCACGGACCCAGCCACAGACAAAATAATTGTATGACTCCAGCGACTTGTATGTTTTGAGGTCGTCAAGTGTGTAGGCACTTTTACTATTCACGAAATAGTTCACAATATCAGGGTACGATATGGATGGCAGCCCTGCATAGTCACTTGAAAATGCATCTTTGTCCACTTCGTAGGGGTCAATTCCCCCAATCAAGGCCAGTTTGGCTGCATACCATTGTCGTGAGATGTCGTCTAATGTATACTTCCGTTTGCTTGATTTTGCCGACATTGATCTTTATTTTAGAAAACTGACTATATAACTTCATAAATTCGTCCGAGATAACGTAGCCGGTAATGGCGATGGTCCGTTTTGTTTGACCCACAATATGGCGGCTGGGGGGCTTTCCCCGGAATGCTGTGACGTCAGTGAAAACTATGTAGAGACCACTAAAAGATAAAAGATTTGGTTTCTCCAAAGAATTCCAAAGAACAGTCATATTAAGTGTTATAATTTCATCAACAAATTCTTATATCACAGTTTCGTTTAAATAAATTAAATTTAAAAAAGTTGTGTTGTTCATAAAATACTACTATTGACCTTTAAAACACTGAATGGTCTTGCGCGACAGTACCTGAGCAAACTTCTGGTCCTTGATGACCTGCCACGTCTACTTCGATCAAAAGGTGCAGGCTATCTGCTGGTACCTCATATAGTGAAGGCTACATCAGGGGGCGGAGCCTTTTCTTACAAAGCCCCACAGTTATGGAACAGCCTCCCACGTAATGTTTGGGAATCAGACACAGTCTCAGCGTTTAAGTCTAGGCTGAAAACATATCTGTTTAGTCAAGCCGTTCATTAGTGTTTATGAGGTAAAGGAGGAGATCTGGAGGGTCCTCAGATTTTGGTAAACTGGGATGTATGGATGCTGTCAGTCCCCCACTTGTTTGTTCACTCAAGTCTGCTGACGGTGTAGTGGCTGGCTGCTTTATGTCCCAGGGCTCCCTCATGCCTATGCTACCTTCTGACTCTCCCCTTTTAGTTATGCTGTCATAGTTTTGCCAGAGTCCCTGCTTGTACTCAGCGCAAAATGTATACCATTCCTACTCATCAGGTGACATTGGACATACCTAACAACCTGTGTTTTCTCTCTCTTTTTCTCCCCCCACTCTGTCTGTCCCTCTGAATTACATGTCAATCCTGAGATCGAGATGCTGACCTCTTCTACTCCTCGGACCTGCCCGATCCATCCTGATGCCCTACGTCTGCCTGGAGTTTCATCACATCGCTCCTGTGGAGGAGGGCCCCATATGGACAGTCGAAAGTCACACGTGGAAGACGCTCTGGACTCTTACAGTAATGCTTTTATGGCTGAGGACGACAGTTGACTTGCTAACTTTAGGACTGCAGTTGTCATGAACGGTTTTGCACTCAAGTTTCCATCAATGAGTTACAACCCCGATTCCAAAAAAGTTGGGACAAAGTACAAATTGTAAATAAAAACAGAATACAATAATTTACAAATCTCAAAAACTGATATTGTATTCACAATAGAACATAGACAACATATCAAATGTCGAAAGTGAGACATTTTGAAATTTCATGCCAAATATTGGCTCATTTGAAATTTCATGACAGCAACACATCTCAAAAAAGTTGGGACAGGGGCAATAAGAGGCTGGAAAAGTTAAAAGGTACAAAAAAGGAACAGCTGGAGGACCAAATTGCAACTCATTAGGTCAACTGGCAATAGGTCATTAACATGACTGGGTATAAAAAGAGCATCTCGGAGTGGCAGCGGCTCTCAGAAGTAAAGATGGGAAGAGGATCACCAATCCCCCTAATTCTGCACAGACAAATAGTGGAGCAATATCAGAAAGGAGTTCGACAGTGTAAAATTGCAAAGAGTTTGAACATATCATCATCTACAGTGCATATCATCATCAAAAGATTAAGAGAATCTGGAAGAAATCTCTGTGCGTAAGGGTCAAGGCCGGAAAACCATACTGGGTGCCCGTGATCTTCGGGCCCTTAGACGGCTCTGCATCACATACAGGCATGCTTCTGTATTGGAAATCACAAAATGGGCTCAGGAATATTTCCAGAGAACATTATCTGTGAACACAATTCACCGTGCCATCCGCCGTTGCCAGCTAAAACTCGATAGTTCAAAGAAGAAGCCGTATCTAAACATGATCCAGAAGCGCAGACGTCTTCTCTGGGCCAAGGCTCATTTAAAATGGACTGTGGCAAAGTGGAAAACTGTTCTGTGGTCAGACGAATCAAAATTTGAAGTTCTTTATGGAAATCAGGGACGCCGTGTCATTCGGACTAAAGAGGAGAAGGACGACCCAAGTTGTTATCAGCGCTCAGTTCAGAAGCCTGCATCTCTGATGGTATGGGGTTGCATTAGTGCATGTGGCATGGGCAGCTTACACATCTGGAAAGACATCATCAATGCTGAAAGGTATATCCAGGTTCTAGAGCAACATATGCTCCCATCCAGACGACGTCTCTTTCAGGGAAGACCTTGCATTTTCCAACGTGACAATGCCAAACCACATACTGCATCAATTACAGCATCATGGCTGCATAGAAGAAGGGTCTGGGTACTGAACTGGCCAGCCTGCAGTCCAGATCTTTCACCCATAGAAAACATTTGGCGCATCATAAAACAGAAGATACGACAAAAAAGACCTAAGACAGTTGAGCAACTAGAATCCTCCATTAGACAAGAATGGGTTAACATTCCTCTCCCTAAACTTGAATAACTTGTCTCCTCAGTCCCCAGACGTTTACAGACTGTTGTAAAGAGAAAAGGGGATGTCTCACAGTGGTAAACATGGCCTTGTCCCAACTTTTTTGAGATGTGTTGTCATGAAATTTAAAATCACCTAATTTTTCTCTTTAAATGATACATTTTCTCAGTTTAAACATTTGATGTGTCATCTATGTTCTATTCTGAATAAAATATGGAATTTTGAAACTTCCACATCATTGCATTCCGTTTTTATTTACAATTTGTCCCAACTTTTTTGGAATCGGGGTTGTATAACATCAACGAAACTGACTTCATGTTAAAACTGTTATCACACTATCTGTCATCACCCAAATGAGGATGGGTTCCCTTTTTAGCCTGGTTCCTCTCGAAGTTTCTTCCTCATGTCGTCTGAGGGAGTTTTTCCTTGCCGCTGTCACCAAGACGTACTCATTGGGGATAGATTAGGGATAGAATTAGCTCATGTTTAAAGTCATTAAAATTCTGTAAAGCTGCTTTGTGACAATGTCCATTGTTAAAAGCGCTATAAAAATAAACTTGACAATTTCGATCAGCTTTTGTCCTAAATTCTCCTAAACCGCATTTTACATTTAGGATACTTCTGTAATCCAGCCTCAGGAGTTGGTTCACTTGATTCATTTGGGCTGTATATGAAAAAAGAGGCAGGGCATTTTATTATTTTATAAAGGCATTATACGCTATATTACGTTTTTGTTTTTTTTCTTACTAAACCCAAAACACGTCATCTCTACACTGCTGGACAGAAAGACAGGTGACAAATGAGTTGAACAACCAAGACGCTTCCAGATCCACGCAGTGCATTATACAATTAAGCAGGCAACATCTTCCAATGTTCTGTGGTATGTATAAAAAGGCTGAGGAGATCCGTTTGAGATTGATTTTTCGATGAAGACGGCAAGAGGAAAAGTGTAAGCGACTTTGAAAGACAGCTCAATGTCTGAGATGAATGTCGGTAAGCTTCAGTCACATACTGCTCAACTGGCTGTTTCTCAATACGAACAGTGAGTAATGTGGCATGCATTTAGATCTATGGGAAAAAAAAACATCAGGACAAAAAGTGTGGGTGATATTATAACGACAGCAGGGTTAAATCCTTGTGTCAGAAGGTGTGCATTAATTTTCTAGACAGCAGTTCGAGCTACATATAAAATGACAGGTTAGCACTTGTTCTAATACATCATTTCTATAGTAACAGCTCACACACAGGGATTGGTATGACAGATGTTCCGCACAATCTACAGCATCATTAATGTGATGAAGCTTTCTGTTAAGAGATGTATGTTTTCTCATCATTTATGAAAGAAGTCTCCAGTGTCAGCACTGAGAGTCTTCAAGACAAAACTTTGCGCTATCAAGTTTCTCAATCAGATGACAAGTTGTGTTTTACGTCTCTTTGTCTATCGTAAGTGATAACTGGACCGAACTTGTCTCGCAGATGGTTCACAACATTAAATGTAACCAATAAGCAGTTAAAAGCACAATGTTGCATTCAGTAATAAATTCTCATCTCATCTCATTATCTCTAGCCGCTTTATCCTGTTCTACAGGGTCGCAGGCAAGCTGGAGCCTATCCCAGCTGACTACGGGTGAAAGGCGGGGTACACCCTGGACAAGTCACCAGGTCATCACAGGGCTGACACATAGACACAGACAACCATTCACACTCACATTCACACCTACGGTCAATTTAGAGTCACCAGTTAACCTAACCTGCATGTTTTTGGACTGTGGGGGAAACCGGAGCACCCGGAGGAAACCCATGCGGACACGGGGAGAACATGCAAACTCCGCACAGAAAGGCCCTCGCCGGCCACGGGGCTCGAACCCGGACCTTCTTGCTGTGAGGCGACAGCATTAACCACTACACCACCGTGCCGGCCCAGTAATAAATTAAAAATTGTTATTGCTGGCAAATTGCTGCGGTACAAGAGGAATAAAACACTTCAGGCTGACTCAAATACTCCCATCGTGTGTTATTCTTTACTTAATGATCAGGATGCTCAGGGTCGGTTTTATATGTAAGAAAAAACAAACAAAGAGCTACTGTTACTTTTCCGGTAACTGAGAACTCCGTAATATTTGGGAAGAATTCTCTTAAATCGAAGCTGATTAACAATGTGTTCTGTTGGGAGAGTTTTCATTGTGTAATTTGAACGTGTCCGAAAAGGTCTTTTAAAAAAAAAGCCACATAAATAAACGTTTCTATAGGCCAGTAGTGAACCGTTACTATAAGAGCTGGGACTTGAGCTCAGCCAAAACTTAGCCAGACACCAAAAAGGCAACAGGGCAAAAGATTTTGCAAGGGATTAGCGGCAGGCTGCCAGGTCGCTCCGTTGTGTGTAGCTGTCGATGTTGATTTTACAAGTAACTAAGTAAATTACACAGGGAAATGAATACTAAAAGTCTGAGTGGAAAAATACTGTAGCGAACGTGCAGTGTGGAAGAAGAGTCTGGAGACAGAAATCTTAGTTTCTCGGTTGTTAGCCTGTGCTACTTGCTCTCGATAGATAGCACTGGCTTGACTGCTTTCTTAGCATTCGCTAAGGGTAGTATCTCACTGGGCTGCGACAGCCTGCGACTAGTTGGAGACACAATTGCGATAAAATATGCAAATTAGTGAAAATTTTCACTTGATATTCGCTATATTAAATTTCGTTGATATTCGCATATTTTATCACAATTGTTGCGTCTCCAACTAGTCGCAGGCTGTCGCAGCCCAGTGAGATACACTCGCACTTCCTGTCTCACGGAAACCGACTTGAGAAGAGTTCGCGATGGCTTTGTGACACTAGCGACGCATTTGCGGCTATTTTGAGAGAAATTTTGTTGCGCAAATTTTTTGAACATGTTCAAAATTTCAGCGACGAAGGAGCGACACTTTGCGACTCATGCGAAGAAACTGAGAAGCCCCGCGAATGTTTCAAGACGCTTTTGAAACTCTCTCGCGAATGACGTTCGCAAGCTGTCACAGCCCAATGAGATACTGGCTTAACACTACTGATGAATGCTACACCGGCTGGAAGGGGACTTCACTGCTGCGCTGACAGCGCTGCCTCGCAATTAAGCTCGTGTTGGCCTTCGAGAAGGCAGAGGGTGATACATTTCTGGTCCCTGCCACTATAAATCAAAATCTGATTGGTTAATTCGTCCGTCACTTCCTACATAAACATACACTGCCATGACCTTCTGTCCCAGCAATGAAGTCCTAAACAGTGAGTGAGCAGCTCTAAACTCTTCTCAGCCTAGAGACAACAAACAAAAAAATCCCATTGGATAACTCGGTTTTAATGTTTTCAGGACAGTAACCCTTTCATTTCTGAAGCAAATTTCATAGAAAATGAGGTAATAAATTAGAAGAGAATAATTATAGTGAAATTATGAAACATTTAAGAATGAAAGAAATTAAATATAACATGTGAAATGCTGATATGTTTGAGCCTTCTCTGAAAGACCCAGAAGGTTCCCTTCTAATAAAAGCACTAACAGTGCTATGAAACACTGTTTGGAATTGAGAAGACATACTGTTGCGTCATGTGACAGTGGCAAGTTGGGATGAGGAACAGACAGACCCCGTGGTGACAGGACAGGAATGGTGTTAAAAATAGCAGAGACGGTATTTTGTCCCATGAAGCTTTTCCAGTGCCACAGTTCTTGAGCACCAGATTCCAGCTCACTGATTTTCTTCTCTGCACATCTACGAAGCCCCAATAAGAATATACACTACATAGCCAGAAGTATATGGACATCTAACCATGACAGTCATATACTTGGGGAAGTCATGGCCTAAAGGTTAGAGAAGCAGCTTTGGGACCAAAAGGTTGCTGGTTTGACTCCCTGGACCAGCAGGAATGGTTGACCTCACCCCAAGTGCTCCTCAGGCTGCTGTGGGCATGTTGTATGTCGCTCTGGATAAGAATGTCTACTAAATGCCATTAATGCAATGTAATACCTAACCCATAGTGTTTGTTGACCATCTCATTCCAGTGTTCCCGAAAAACTTTCCTTAACATCAGTCATGTTGTCTGACGTTGGGCAGATCTATTTTTTCGTTTCCGTTTGAGAGTACGTCGTGTGCGTTCTGGTTGCCGCTTCTCACCAGAGCTTTTTTTTAATTTTATTTTTATTTTTTATTTTTCTATTTTCATTTATTTATTTATTTTTTCTGTGTGTTTGTGTAGTTTGATGTTTGAGTGTTTTGTCCGCCGGTTGTGGTGTAGCTCCAGACCCAGTTTTGGGCGTCGGTTCCCTCCAGGCCTTGGTTCGCTGTGGGTAATGCCTGCGCCCCCAGCTGTGGACTGCAGTGAGCCTGTTGCTCATTTTACATCATGGTTGTCCAGCGCTCTGTGCTTTAGTGCTTGGCGTGATGTTCCGAGCAATGTTGCTTGGTGGTGTCGCGGCAGCTGTGCAAGCGGTTTGGGACACACCAGCGCTCTACGTGGCGGAGCTTCTGTGCTCGCTTTGTGGATCCATGGCGTGGTGTTGAGCGATGTTGCTGACGGCGTCACAGCGGCGGTGCTGGAGATGTGGGACTCGTTTTCGTGCGCCTTTTGGTGGGACTGTGGCTGCTACACCACGAGAATTACATCCTGACCCCTACTCGGTGGACTTTTTTCTTTTTTATTATTTGTATTAATTTTTTTCTTTGTCTATAACTGTAAAGCGTCCTTGGGTTTCTTGAAAGGCGCTATATAAATTTAACTTATTATTATTATTATTATTATTATGTCAGACATTTTCAGACCGTGTCAGACAATTTTAGCTTTGTGTAAAATGAACGAAAACAAGCAAGAAAATCAAGGACTATTATTTAATCCACAATGTCCTATTCGACAATGTCCTTTCCAGCACATTGAAACGGTCAGTTACTGATGATATTTTTTGTATCAGTTTATCACTGAACACATCAAAGCTCATTTCTGAATTTCTCAAGCAGACGGTTGTTAGTTTCCTCATCCTGCTCATCAAAGCTCTCATAGCCTGCATCAAGATCAGAATCCTGCTCATAACACTCACCCAAGGTAAACAAATATGGCGTGAATGCATTCGGACAGCATATCGATCGATAACGTATCTTCTCAATGAACTAAGTAGGTCGCTGAGAGAAAACTCTGTGCACCAATGACGTGTATTTAAGGTATGCGAAACCGCATAGAGACATCGATGCATGGAGTATTAGAACTTTGTTTATCAAGTTGCGATAAATACGATATTTGTGAGTGCTTTTTTCTCACGTTAAATTCAGGCATATTTTAGATTTGGATGTTTATATTAGTAATTACAATAGCTATCGGTCAGGTTGACTGACGTTTATGTTAATTACGTAGGACGACTGAATTTTTCGTCTGTCATGACCGGTGTCCGACGATATTTCGGGAACACTGTCATTCCAGAGTTTGGCTCCCCTCTGGTGCTAGAACAGCCTCCACTCTTCTGGGAAGGTTTTACAGTATATTCTGGAACTTGGCTATTTGTAGGAATTTGTCCATTCAGTGATCTCGGGTAATACTTTTGGGATGGAGGTTTGGCGTGCAGTCAATGGTCCAGTTCATCCCAAAGGTGGTGTTCAGTGTGGTTGAGCTCAGGGCTCTAGACAGGACACTCCAGTTCTTTCACTTTAACCTTGGCACATCATGTCTTCATGGAGCTCACTGTGTGTCCAGGGGCATCGTCATGCTGGAACATGCTTGGGTCTGTTGGTTCCATTGAAGTAAAATCTTAAAGCTAAAAGACATTCAAGGCATTTGTGTACCGGTACTTCAACTTTGTGGCAACAATTCAGGGAAGAGCCACATATGGGTGTGATGGTCACTAGGGTGCATCAGTTGCCCCCTAGAAATGAAAAGTTCCTCCGATCATGATGCATTTTTGTTTTTATGTTCCTTTTGGTAAGAAAACACACTGGGTGAAATATTTTGACAAAATTCAAAAGTTTAATGGTGGCACCAGGAGCTCAAAGTTATGGAAAAAGCTGCTATTTTATGACAAAATTTCGATCACTTTTCATCAAACATTATGGCACCTTATACCATATTCTATCAAGCACAGTTTGAGTTTTAGCTGTTCATTGAATCATTGTTCAACTACTTTTAAACAACACAAATGTATTATGAATCACATTAATGCTTCTCAATCCCTTGCAAAGGTTCTTCACATGATCTCTGGGTCACAAGAAATCAATAAATGGAGTCCAACATTGTGATTCAAACCTTACGCGAAAACATAAAATAAGCGTTTTTTGGCAAAAAAATGAACCTCATGGTGCCACCATTAGACTTTTGAATATGGTCAAAAAATTTTACAGGATGTCTTTATTGATGAAAAGGAACACCCAAACAAAAATGCATCAGATTTTATGAAAGTGAGGGCAACTGATGCACCCTAATGGCCACGTGAAAATTTCTTGCTTATATCCCAAGATAAATCATGCATGCCAGCTATTTCTACAGATTCACAATATAAAAGGAAATCCAATCTCAATTTAAGAATGATCTCTTTAACATCCTCTCTCAAGCTATAAATACTGTATCTGATCCCTAGAAACCAATGATGTTAAATGTAGCCACAAGACACAAACTGAATACTAAAAATGTTAAGGGTCTGTTA
Source organism: Neoarius graeffei (assembly GCF_027579695.1). Classification (NCBI taxonomy): domain Eukaryota; kingdom Metazoa; phylum Chordata; class Actinopteri; order Siluriformes; family Ariidae; genus Neoarius; species Neoarius graeffei. The sequence continues at coordinate 69,998,126 of NC_083580.1, forward strand.
GAAATGTAGTACTCTTTAAATGATTGCTGGATTCAACTATCGTTGGACAGCTTGGAAAAACAAAAAAGCAAAAATACTTCACTGGTCTCTCACTGCAGTGTCACAGCTCATAGGAGACAGAGTTGATAAAAAGCATAGCCTTCATAATTTAGAGTATATTGTTCACCTGTTTCAGTACAGTGGTGTCCAGCACACAAGTCCTAAAAGTAGACAAAGAGAAATCAGTTAAACAGAGGAGACAAAAATATTATACTTGGTCATTTATTTATTGAGGAAAATGATCCAACATTACATATCTGTGAGTGGCAAAAGTATGTGAACCTTTGCTTTCAGTATCTGGTGTGACCCCCTTGTGCAGCAATAACTGCAACTAAACGTTTCCGGTAACTGTTGATCAGCCCTGCACACCGGCTTGGAGGAATTTTAGCCCATTCCTCCGTACAGAACAGCTTCAACTCTGGGATGTTGGTGGGTTTCCTCACATGAACTGCTCACTTCAGGTCCTTCCACAACATTTCGATTGGATTAAGGTCAGGACTTTGACTTGGCCATTCCAAAACATTCACTTTATTCTTCTTTAACCATTCTTTGGTAGAACGACTTGTGTGCTCAGGGTCATTGTCTTGCTGCATGACCCACCTTCTCTTGAGATTCAGTTCATGGACAGATGTCCTGACATTTTCCTTTAGAATTTGCTGGTATAATTCAGAATTCATTGTTCCATCAATGATGGCAAGCCGTCCTGGCCCAGATGCAGCAAAACAGGCCTAAACCATGACACTACCACCACCATGTTTCACAAATGGGATAAGGTTCTTATGCTGGAATGCAGTGTTTTCCTTTCTCCAAACATAACGCTTCTCATTTAAACCAAAAAGTTCTATTTTGATCTCATCCGTCCACAAAACATTTTTTCCAATGAGCCTTCTGGCTTGTCAATGTGATCTTTAGCAAACTACAGACGAGCAGCAATGTTCTTTTTGGAGAGCAGTGGCTTTCTCCTTGCAACCCTGCCATGCACACCATTGTTCAGTGTTCTCCTGATGGTGGACTCATGAACATTAATATTAGCCAATGTGAGAGAGGCCTTCAGTTGCTTAGAAGTTACCCTGGGGTCCTTTGTGACCTCGCCGACTATTACACGCCTTGCTCTTGGAGTGATCTTTGTTGGTTGACCACTCCTGGGGAGGGTAACAATGGTCTTGAATTTTCTCCATTTGCACACAATCTGTCTGACTGTGGATTGGTGGAGTCCAAACTCTTTAGAGATGGTTTTGTAACCTTTTCCAGCCTGATGAGCATCAACAACGCTTTTTCTGAGGTCCTCAGAAATCTCCTTTGTTCGTGCCATGATACACTTCCACAAACATGTGTTGTGAAGATCAGACTTTGATAGATCCCTGTTCTTTAAATAAAACAGGGTGCCCACTCACACCTGATTGTCATCCCATTGATTGAAAACACCGGACTCTAATTTCACCTTCACTGCAATGAACTGCTAATCCTAGAGGTTCACATACTTTTGCCACTCACAGATATGTAATATTGGATCATTTTCCTGAATAAATAAATGACCAAGTATAATATTTTTGTCTCATTTGTTTAACTGGGTTCTCTTTATCTACTTTTAGGACTTGTGAAAATCTGATGATGTTTTAGGTCATATTTATGCAGAAATATAGAAATTCTAAAGGGTTCACAAACTTTCAAGCACCACTGTATATACAGATGTAAACAGTCATACAAGAAGAATAACAAAGACAGACAGACAACGATTTCTCAAGTTAAGGCATTTTTTTGGTGATCTAGAAAGTTAGGATCTTTCTGTAATCTTATATTCCTATCTGGTCATGAATTTAAAGAATTAGTATTCTGTAATATAGCTGTTGCACTAAACGGGATCTTTACTGTAACCGTCCTGGTTACCAAACGTAAGATTTCAGGATGTAAGGCTATTTCTGCAGTATGGCCTACCTGCATGTTTTTGGGATGCAGGAGGAAACTAGAGGGAAAGCCTGAAGGAAACCCAGGCATACATGGGAGAACATGCAATCTCCACACAGACAGTCAGTCACCTGAGCTCATTACTCAACCCCACACCCTGGAGCTGAAAGGTAGCAACACCACTCTTCAGTCTATAATACTCGAACCATTTTTGTTGGTGATGGAATAAACCACATTATTCTATCTACATTCACTGGATATGAGCAACTGCAAACTCTGATCGGCTACTCTCTCTGTAATGAGTAGGATATCAGCTCATATACCGTGAGTAGAGTAAAACAAAATGGCAGAGTGTGTTGCTGAACCAACCGAGGACAAAATAAAAACTCTACTCAAAAGCAAAACCCCAAAGATTGCTAAGTATTTAAAAGAAACAGCAATAGCTAAAAGAATATAGGTCCCCCCACCACCATCGCCTGTTCCACACTCCAGCCCAGTCGGTGGCGGTAACGCACCTTTAAGTTGGTTTGCCAACCACCAAAAAACCCTATAGACCCCTTTCACTGACATCACCCAAAACCGGAAGTAAACAGACCCTGCACCATTTTGGAAGACCAACAAACTCGTGATTAGGGGGAAATAAGTGAACCCACGAGAATAAAGTGGAGTGGCAAACGACTTAAACAAACAAATCTGAGCTGTTTTATTTATGATTTATTGGCCCAACAGTAGACTTGAAAGAAACCTGTGTGAGACTTGGCAAAAAACTGTGGATATAATGGATAAGTCTGTGCATGATCTGCGGACACTTTGAGGTAAGCAAACGCAAGAAATTCAGATTTAAAACATGCTAAATTATTTAGATATATTGTTTGCTGGTGTAAACCAGACTATATAGCAAAATGGAAAACCATGGAAAGAGAATTCAATGGATACCCAACCCTGAGTATCATTGGAGATAAAGAAATTTACAAGAAAATTCAGGACAAAATAGATCCAATTACTGCTTTCACTTTGGAATTATGGTTCAAAGTAGTAAAAACACATAAAATAATTAATATAAGACAATTAAAGTGGGTGGCATTTGATGAAAATTTCAAACCAAATGCATATGATAAAGGGTTTAAGTCATGGATAGATAGGGGAATAACAGCATGGTGCACCTTGGAAGTGAAAGGGGAGCTGGAGAGTTTTCAAAACATGATGAACAGGTATGGCCTGGAGAAACGTGATTTTCATAGATATTTACAACTAAGGGACTATTATAAGAAGGAAATTAAAAGAGACCCCTACATAGAAGTGAGTGGTGTAATTCAAATTTTAAACAAATATCATACTCAGGAAAACCAATCAGAAGTGTGTCTGTAATATATCAAGCATTGACAGCAAATACAAATTCAACTGATTATGTAAAAGAGAAATGGAAATCAGAACTTGGCATAGAAATCACAGATGAAGATTGGCAAAATATGTGGATTACACACCAAACATCCACCAACTCACGGACATGGAGGGAGTTCTCTTGGAAAAACTTGATAAGATACTTCATCACTCCCATGATAAAGAACAAATACTCCAACACAAATTGCACATGTTGGAGAGAATGTGGTGAATTACAAGCAAACCATGCTCATATCTTTTGGAATTGTCATAAGATATCTGTGTTCTGGGGAATGGTTCATAATACTCTACAAACAATACTAGGATATGATGTTCCTATGAACAGTAAGACACTTTACTTGTGTAATCTAATGGAGGGAAATATCCAAAACGAAGATAAGTATTTAGTTAAAGTTCTGCTAACAGCTAGTAAAAAAGCTATAACCTAAAACTGGTGTAAAGTGGACCCACCTACCCAAAATCAATGGCTGGCGATTGGAGAGGAAATCTACATAATGGAAAAGATGACATTTCGTATAAGACTACAAGAGGAGCAAGGAGAACAAAAATGGACAAAATGGACTCTATATAAGGACTCAAACATAGACGGTCATAATGACTTTGGAGAGGAAGACTGAAAATACAATGTGATTCCCCAAGTTTCAGGGTTTTTTTTTTTGTCTTTTTGTCTTTGTGTATTTTTTTTTCTTTTGGTGTGTGATTTATTTCTCACTGTCGAATGAAAACATCAATAAAAATTCAAGTTTAAAAAAAAAAAAAACATGCTAAATTGGCCCCAAGTTGATAACTGTATGAGGAGCAAGCCTCCCAGACTTCTACAATTTAATAATAATTTAGGATGGTTTGGGGCTTGCTCGCTGCTGCCAGGTTGGTTGTTGAGTAGCCTGACTGTTTTTTTTTTCTTGCGTGTGGTATCATTGTTGACGCGAGGTTGTTTTTTGAACATGCCAATGCGGACACGATTTCCCCTGATGAGTTATGACTTCAGACGCAATGCGTGTGGAGGTGTGGAGTCCGCGTGATATGTGCGTAAGATAGGCTTCTCATGTGTTTGGAGATCCGCGCTCCGAGACAAGCGCAAGCACCCCCCCCAAGGGAAAAAAAGGGACCCCCCGAAAATATCGGCATAGTTCGAACACTGGGTGTAAACAACAAATAGTTTACAATGTCTGGGTAGCAAACAGATGGCAGAATTGGTGTCCGGTCCTCCTTATGTTTCCATTCTCCCTTGCCCCGAGTCTTATCATATGGGTCAAACCCATCAATCACAGCCAGTTTCTCCACATACCGTGCCCTTTCTGCAGCTGGTAATGTACTCACATAACCAGAATTAACAGCCATCGTGTCACTTTACTCTCGCTCGTACTTTGTTTTATATTGTGAGTGCATGTACTTGGTCTTCCAATATGGCGCCTAACAAAATCTCGCGGCGCGGTGACGTCATGTGAAAGGGGTCTATAGAAGACACAATTTTAAATAAATAAATAAATAAATAAAAGCAACAAAATATAGAATAAAAAAGTATTTGACGGTAAGATTCTCTCTTAAAATTTTTCAAGAATTATCATCGTTGCATTTTTCACAAATTACTACTGTCATTTAGCCGGTTTGTTTACATTCTAAGCGGAAATGATCGTCAGATGTTTTGTATAGAAGTTATTATTTATCGAATTTGCGAAAAAATAAAAATGCTCCGTTTCTCAAAATCCAGCGAACGTGGATAGAATAGAACAGTTATTCCACTCAATCTCATTGTACATGGCTCATAGCCAACTCAAGGCTACGCGCCTCACCAGCTATCAGCTCATGGACGACTTGATTTCGTGGAATAACTTAACGACATTTGCATTTCCTGAAGATACAGTGCTCGCAATGAGCTGAAGAAGAACCTTTCAATCATTGCAGTTTTCCAACACAAAGATCCTTCTTTCCTGGTCCATCATGGTAACGCTTATGGGGGATCTTTTACTTTATTTTTGCATGTGTGTTCTTTGTTTCACCAAAAATCCATCAAAATGTTGGAGGAAACCAAAAATAATGGTTCTTCTTTGGCATCACACACACTATAAAAAATAAAAAAAAAATGAAAAAAGCCATTTCTGCCACCATTAATTTTAAGAGTACACCTGCTGCATCTCCATTATTCTGCTGACTGTAGCATTGTTACAATGGCTTTTTATTTCCCTTTAAAACTGCTCACGGCCTGGAATAAACATCCAAGTTCGAAAGTAAAGTAGGATTACGGAGTGCTGGTATAATGAGCATGCAAAATTATCCAAGGCACCTGAACTCTCTTCTTTTGTCTTCCTTCGTGAAAAACTTCCTGTTGCATCATCCTAGTTTTTCTTAGGAGGGAAAAAAAACGTTATTCATTTTCCTTTGGGGGCGGCACGGTGGTGTAGTGGTTAGCGCCGTCGCCTCACAGCAAGAAGGTCCGGGTTTGAGCCCCGTGGCCGGCGAGGGCCTTTCTGTGTGGAGTTTGCATGTTCTCCCCGTGTCCGCGTGGGTTTCCTCCGGGTGCTCCGGTTTCCTCCACAGTCCAAAGACATGCAGGTTAGGTTAACTGGTGACTCTAAATTGACCGTAGGTGTGAATGTGAGTGTGAATGGTTGTCTGTGTCTATGTGTCAGCCCTGTGATGACCTGGCGACTTGTCCAGGGTGTACCCTGCCTTTCGCCCGTAGTCAGCTGGGATAGGATCCAGCTTGCCTGCGACCCTGTAGAACAGGATAAAGCGGCTACAGATAATGAGATGAGATTTTCCTTTGGTCATTACTTTTACTGGGTTCACACGAGTTTCATTTTCCATTAGCTACATTTAAAATTTGTGACTACAACTGCTGTGTATTTGTCACGTATTTATTTAGATGCTTAGAAACCATCGGGGGATAAAGGACCCTTTCAGATTTTAGCTAATGCAGCCCAGTTGAAAATGCGCGCGCACGCACACACACAATGATGTGTCAATGCACACAAACATTACACACACAGACCCATGACAGGCACTTGGCTTGCCTTTCCATCAGGGCTGAAAAATTGGCCTCTGAAATCCTCCCAGCTTTCACAGATCGAACAAATCACAGTGACATGGCAGCAGCCCAACCCAGCTGCTCCAGCCAAGCAATTAGAGCATCAGGGGAAGACACCATTGCTGACTTATTCTGTTCTCCACCAGCCATCCTTCCATCATGCCTCTATCTTGCAATTATTACACACAAGTAACAATTTTTGAAGCTATTCATGAAATAATAACCAAGCACACACACGCACCGTGTTTCAAACACAGACAGACACTCGATGCATTTTTTTTTCAACATTATCAGCTACAAAGAGTTCCATTTGGATTGAGTAAATTAATTTTATATATGGGTCTGTCTCAGAAACTGGGTACTGTGGGGGTACCCCACTAAATATACTCCGTCAATAAACTATATGGTTTTGAATGGTGATGTTGGCTTTAATTTGAAATAAAATGATGAAAGAAATAATACAGATAAAACTAAATCTTTGATGTGAATCCTTTATTCAGAATTTGGCAAAAATTCTGCAAATTTGTGGAAAAATGGCGGCTTGATCTGGGACATGATAAATGGTTGACTACATCGCATTCCCTTAAAAAGGTTGTAGTCCACTGAAAAGTCTACAGTTATCACTAATTGTATTTTAAGTTGTAACTTTATACACCTAAGGATTGGTGCGCTCGCAGAATAATCATAACCGAAATAAAACATCATGCAAAATATTTCATCACCGTTGTGACTCCATTTTCCGCAGACCCAAAACCAATACGATCGTGTGTTTTGATCTAAACGGAAAGCCTCAGGGTCGAGGTCACTACCTCACCAAAAGTAGGAACTTAAAATCACTACGCCATATAAAAATTTAGTTATAAATCTGCGATTTTGTTTTTTAAAACGAAAGCTGAAAGTTAGGTATAGAATATGTTTCTTACAGAATATGTTACGATGGTAGCTGGTCTTGTATGAATTTCTGAGCTATAAAATGAGTTGTGGTCTATTTTTTACCGTAGCGTGTTGTTTGTGTGCGGGGAAGGACACACATTAACAATTTGCATGTGTAGAATGGAATTTTCTACTCCAACAGTTCGAAGTTGATCGTGCTTCCATTTGCGGTCTTTGTTGGGTGATCTGTTCGGACGTTATCACTGAAAAGGTGAGTTTTGACAGTTTTATTTTGTTTTAGTCTTGCAGTATAAGGCAATAGAATGTTTCTTTTTCATCTTACTTTCATATTTCGTAGTGTTTGCGTATTTTTGGCCAATATTTTGCAACCATGGTCGATTTAGATCGAACTTTTGATAGAATCTACGGCCAGTCATTTTGCCCCGCCCCCGCTCTGTCCGGTGTGGTAGTGATGTCCCGTTGCTCGCGCGCCGCAGCAGAGACCCGCGCGACCTTCAGCCGGTACAGTCGCTGTTCTTTTACCACCGCCGTTATTCTCATCTTTCCAGTGTGTCCTTGATTTTTCCATTGTGTCCTATTTCGCCATATCAAATCCCCAAAATGTATCATATTATTCATATTTAAGTGAATAATCAATTCAGTCATCATAACTTGGCATTTTTAACCCAAGCAATCAAAAAGAGGAAATTTATTCAATATTTTCACTCATCTGTGAAGCAGGGGCTTTAATTCTTCATGATGTAGTTATTGATTTTCATATAAAATTTTACAAAAGCATTTGAATTGTAATCAAAAAAATGTTCCACAGTGGAGGCCAGATAAAGCAAAATGCTATCTTTATTCTTATTAAACATGACAAAAAAACCATTGCATGTTAGGTAAACGCAAAAAAAAAAAAAGGTAAAATTAGAATATTTCTTTTTTGACCATAATGTCCCAAATGAGAGACCAGTTTCTGAGACGGACCCATATATCTTGCACACACAGCATTAATGGCATGTCAAATGAACTGAGAAACAAAGCATTTTTGAATTTTAACAAATTTTTATTAATTTTGCAGTTCCTTTTCCACAGATGAGCAAGCTTTTTGAAGACATCAAAAATCCTGCGCTGTATGAAGACACACCTGCAGCACATCACGAACCACATGAAGGTCACTCCTAACCTGGAAACTAACCAACCCATTTCACCTGTAAATTCCACCTAGACAAATATATACACTCGCTGTACACCTGCAATTATTCTATCCACATTCACTGGATATGAGCAGTTGCATGTTCTGATTGGCTACTCTACTACTAGGCTATCAGCTCATATACCATGAGTAGAGAAAAACAAAATGGCGGAGCGTGTTGCTGAACCAACCAAGGATGAAATAAAAACTCTACTTGAATATAAAACCCCAAAAAATACAAAAAGGCAACTAAATATAGAATGAAAGTATTTGACGGTAAGAACGTATGTGTTTTTATTTTTCAAGAATTATCATCGCATTTTTTCATAAACTGCTCCTGTCATTTCGCTGGTTTATTTACATTCTAAGCGGAAATGATTTTGTCAGATGTTTTGTATAAAGTTTTTGTTTATCGAATTTGCAAAAAATAAAAATGGCCTGTTTCTCAAAATCCAGTAAATGTGGATAGAATAAAACAGTTATTCCACTCAATCTCATCATACATGGCTTATAGGCAACTTGGTGCTACGTGCTTCGTCGGATATCAGCTCATGCATGACTCGATTTCGTGGAATAACTTAAATATTTACGCACTGTACACCTGCAATTATTCTATCCACATTCACTGGATGTGTGCAATCATGCACTCTGATTAGCTACTCTACGACTAGAATATCCGCTCATGTACCATGAGTCAAGAAAAACAAAATGGCGGAGCATGTTGCTGAACCAAACAAGGACGAAATAAAAACTACTCGGTAACAAAACACCCCCCCCCCCCCCCCCCCCCAAAAAAAAGCAACAAAATATGGAATAAAAGTATTTGATGGTAAGAACATACAGTGGGGCAAAAAAGTATTTAGTCAGCCACCAATTGTGCAAGTTCTCCCACTTAAAAAGATGAGAGGCCTGTAATTTTCATCATGGGTACACTTCAACTATGAGAGACAGAATGGGGGGAAAGAATCCAGGAAATCACATTGTAGGATTTTTAATGAATTAATTGGTAAATTCCTCAGTAAAATAAGTATTTGGTCACCTACAAACAAGCAAGATTTCTGGCTCTCACAGACCTGTAACTTCTTCTTTAAGAGGCTCCTCTGTCCTCCACTCGTTACCTGTATTAATGGCACCTGTTTGAACTCGTTATCAGTATAAAAGACACCTGTCCACAACCTCAAACAGTCACACTCCAAACTCCACTATGGCCAAGACCAAAGAGCTGTCAAAGGACACCAGAAACAAAATTGTAGACCTGCACCAGGCTGGGAAGACTGAATCTGCAATAGGTAAGCAGCTTGGTGTGAAGAAATCAACTGTGGGAGCAATTATTAGAAAATGGAAGACATACAAGGCCACTGATAATCTCTCTCAATCTGGGGCTCCACGCAAGATCTCACCCCGTGGGGTTAAAATGATCACAAGAACGGTGAGCAAAAATCCCAGAACCACACGGGGGGACCTAGTGAATGACCTGCAGAGAGCTGGGACCAAAGTAACAAAGGCTACCATCAGTAACACACTACGCCACCAGGGACTCAAATCCTGCAGTGCCAGACGTGCCCCCCTGCTTAAGCCAGTACATGTCCAGGCCCGTCTGAAGTTTGCTAGAGAGCATTTGGATGATCCAGAAGAGGATTGGGAGAATGTCATATGGTCAGATGAAACCAAAATAGAACTTTTTGGTAAAAGCTCAACTTGTCGTGTTTGGAGGAGAAAGAATGCTGAGTTGCATCCAAAGAACACCATACCTACTGTGAAGCATGGGGGTGGAAACATCATGCTTTGGGGCTGTTTTTCTGCAAAGGGACCAGGACGACTGATCCGTGTAAAGGAAAGAATGAATGGGGACATGTATTGTGAGATTTTGAGTGAAAACCTCCTTCCATCAGCAAGAGCACTGAAGATGAAACGTGGCTGGGTCTTTCAGCATGACAATGATCCCAAACACACCGCCCGGGCAACGAAGGAGTGGCTTCGTAAGAAGCATTTCAAGGTCCTGGAGTGGCCTAGCCAGTCTCCAGATCTCAACCCCATAGAAAATCTTTGGAGGGAGTTGAAAGTCCGTGTTGCTCAGCGACAGCCCCAAAACATCACTGCTCTAGAGGAGATCTGCATGGAGGAATGGGCCAAAATACCAGCAACAGTGTGTGAAAACCTTGTGAAGACTTACAGAAAACGTTTGACCTCTGTCATTGCCAACAAAGGGTATATAACAAAGTATTGAGATGAACTTTTGTTATTGACCAAATACTTATTTTCCACCATAATTTGCAAATAAATTCTTTAAAAATCAGACAGACAATGTGATTTTCTGGATTTTTTTTTTCCTCATTTTGTCTCTTAGTTGAGGTATACCTATGATGAAAATTACAGGCCTCTCTCATCTTTTTAAGTGGGAGAACTTGCACAATTGGTGACTGACTAAATACTTTTTGCCCCACTGTATCTTTTTTTTTTTTTTCAAGAATTATTAATATATCATTTTTCACAAATTGCAACTGTCATTTCACCGGTTTGTTTACATTCTAAGTGGAAATTATTTTGTCAGACGTTTGGTATAAAGCTTTTATTTATCAAATTTGCAAAAAATAATAAATCTGCTTTTCAAAATTCAGTGAATGTGGATAGAATAACAGTTATTCCACTCAAACTCAATGCTACGTGCCTTGTCGGCTATCAGCTCGTGTACGACTCAATTTCATGGAATAACTTAATTATCCAAATCAGCCAATCAAGCGGTGGCAGCAACACAAAGCATAAAATTCTATCAATACAGGTCGAGAGCTTCATTTTAAACATTAATTTAATCTAATCTCGGTGACGTTTGTCACTGTCGCATGTTTGTTGGTTCCAGATGGGATGGTTTGAGTATTTCAGAAACAGCTGATGAGGGATTCTCATACAACACTCTTTAGAGTTGAGACAGAATGCTGTGGGGAGGAAAAACATCCAGTAAGCAGTAGTTCTGCAGGTAGAAACACCTTGCTTGAAGAGAGAGGTCAGTGGAGAATGGCCAGACTACGTCTCGCTGACAGGACAGGCTCTAGTAACTCAAATAATCACTCTTCACAACCATGGTGAGGCGCAAAGCATCCAAGAGCATGTCGAACTTTGAGGTATTCTGAGCATGGACTACAACAGCTTTCGGTGCCTGCCAGCTCATCTGTTAAATGGTAGAAATGGCAGTTGCTCAACTCCCAGCAGGCTGATGTAGTCATTTACTGCATGGCTTTTTGGATACAAGTAAGGAAATACTGGATAATGGATATTCACTGCAGGGCGGCACGGTGGTGTAGTGGTTAGCGCTGTCGCCTCACAGCAAGAAGATCCGGGTTCGAGCCCCGTGGCCGGCGAGGGCCTTTCTGTGCGGAGTTTGCATGTTCTCCCCGTGTCTGCGTGGGTTTCCTCCGGGTGCTCCGGTTTCCCCCACAGTCCAAAGACATGCAGGTTAGGTTAACTGGTGACTCTAAATTGACCGTAGGTGTGAATGTGAGTGTGAATGGTTGTCTGTGTCTATGTGTCAGCCCTGTGATGACCTGGCGACTTGTCCAGGGTGTACCCCGCCTTTCGCCCGTAGTCAGCTGGGATAGGCTCCAGCTTGCCTGCGACCCTGTAGAACAGGATAAAGCGGCTACAGATAATGAGATGAGATGAGGGATATTCACTGCAGTGATTAATGTTTCAGTTGACAACAAATATTTTAACCCTAACTGATGCAGTGAGTAGCTTCTCATTTCTATAACAACTATATTGGAAGATGTATCCCATGACCGTGGGGAAATTTTTTTTTTTATTGTGTTTCAGAAGGTTAAATTATTGGCCTGGATCAAGCAAAGAAAACAAAGGAGATTCCTGAAATGGTCAACGTATTATTAAAACCTGGACAGATAATGGTGCACCGTCAACTTTGTGGAAGAAATGTAGTCCCAAAAATAAAAAAATTAAAAATATCACTTAAAGGGATAGTTCAGGATTTTTGACATGAATCTGTATGGCATCCCCATCAACAGTGTCGTGCAAACACACTGACTTACCCCCGACAGCATCCTGTGAGTCCAGTTCTTGTCCAGTTTTGGTCCAGACGAAAGTAGTCCGGCAAGTTTGTTGGGGTCACGAAAGTAAAACGTTTTTCGTCTCAAAACAGTATGTGTTCAAAAGAGTGATATATTTGCATCACAAAACCGTTGCCAAATAAAAAGTCAGACCTCAAAATCGCTTGGCAGTATTTTCTCTCCCTCAGTATCACTGCGCGCTGTCATGTTGACATCTGCGCAGGAATCAACACCTTTCCCATTGTTTGGCAGTGATTAGGAGTTCAGATCAGCGGCGCTAACAAGCTAATTTGAGAGCAAGAACAGCGACAAATTTATCACCTTCTATAACCTATACAATAATATATTTGTGAAAATGGTGCGCACTTGCGACTATCCAGGCTGTAGCAACAAAGATGTGGCTGAATCTCCGCACACATTTCACCGTCGTAGTCAGACATGTTGTTGCTAACTTTGCTAGCAGTAAACAATGTAGTGATATGTCGGTCGCGAACGATCCGGTTCAAAAAGCCGGCTCTTTGAAGTGAACGACGGGAGCCGGCTCTTCGGTGGGAGCCGAGTTGGGGAACCGAATCAGTTTTTTGTCCTTAGGTGCCTCAGAGAGAGAGAGAGAGAGAGAGAGAGAGAGAGAGAGAGAGAGAGAGAGTTCAGCTCAGCTGAAGGATGATTGTCTATTTGACAACCATGATCATTGTTTTGTTGCCGTGAATTCCTAAAGCTCATGATATAAATTGTCGCTCATAAATTGACAGGTTCGGTCGGCAACCGCCTTGGCATGGCCAGATTAATCTGCGGTATACAACGAGACAGCAGTCATTATAACAGGAGCATATTTGCTGTTCCAGCGGCTTCTCATTACTGGTGGAGCAGAGTGCGGCACTTTTTTTCTCTTTTTACATGCGCTCAAGGTGCCACATATTTTGTTGCACATTGTTCTGTGTTTGTTAAAATAATTTCCAACTTTGCTTCATAGTTTCTTAGGCCTGATTTATACTTCATAATTTATTTTGTGGCATTTTGTTCAAGGTCGAGTGTGAAATAAAGCCATAAAGGATAAACAGTTGATGTCTTCTGTGTATTTTATATTGGTAATATAACACAGTTTTGCATTATGTTTGTGAGAAAATAATTTATTAATTGGTAAGTAAGTTTTATTTCTATAGCTAGAACATTGTTACACTGATATACTTTACAAAGCTTTACAATGGCTACAAAAACTAAAAAATAAAATGGAAAACATCCTATTGATAAAATATAAATAATAATGTAATTAATTAACTAGTTAATTGCAGCAATTAAATCAAAAATAAAATCTCAGGAGCCGTTTGGGAGCCGAAAGAGCCGGCTCCTTATAGTAAGAAGAGCCAAAAGAGCCGAAATTCCCATCACTAAGGCCCCGGTCACACCGCCCGAACTTTGCTGGAGCGTTCCTGGAGCGGTGAAAAAAATTCATCACCGCTCGTAACCGTTCACCACCGTTTAACAAAAGTTGGCCCCCGTTAAAGCAACGCCGTATACGCTTGGCCACCGCTGATGTTTCTCGAGGGGCCCTCCTACCGCTCCGAAAGTTTTGAGCTGCACAAAATATTGCGAGCGGTGAGGAGGGGGCAATTTTCCGCCCCGGCAAAGTTCACCCCCGCTCCACCAACGCCCAGTCAAAGTTTGGCACCGCTAGACGCAAGTTCGTGGACGCTTGGGTCTGCTAGGCCAACGCAGAAATCTTGAACGCTGGACCACCGCTGCTTCGCCAGCGTTGCCCGGGCGGCGATTAAACGTTGCAGAAACTTCGGTGGAGCGGTTGTAAGCGTTTTACGAGCGGACACGGGGTTGCTGGAACGGTGTCGGGCGTTGAAGCAGCTATCCATGGCGGCGATGAACTTTGGTTTGGCGTTGGTATAGAGGTGTCGGAGCAGGACCAGAATTTGGCTACAAATACGGGGAGAAATGGACCAGGAGCTCATTTGGAATCGAGCTGCCGTTGAGTTCAGACCTCATCTATATCGAATTTGCTCAAAGTTACAGTAAAACTGTATCACCATGGATGCTGAGAGACTTGCTATGATTGGTGCTAAACCAACTTTATACCCCCGCCGAGCCAAAGCCCGCATGCGCAGAACGCCGCTATACCAACGCTCGCGTCACCGCTAAATCAACGCTCGCTACCGCTAAACCAACGCTAAAGCAACGCCGGCTTCAGCGGTGCACCACGAAGCCAACGCCCGTGTTTTCGATTTTTTTTCCCATTTTGTGCACGGTGACGAGCGTTGTCGAAATTCGGCCCCCCTCCCTACCGTTCAAGGAACGCTCCAGCAAAGTTCAGGCGGTGTGACCGGGGCCTAAAACAATGAATGAAACAGCCGTGGCTGTCACCTGGCGGCAGCGCGCAGTGATGAGAAGGGAGAGAAAATAGTGCCAAGCGATTTCGAGGTCTGACTTTTTATTTGGCAACGGTTTTGTGATGCAAATATATCACTCTTTTGAACACGTACTGTTTTGAGACGAAAAACGTTTTACTTTCGTGACCCCAACAAACTTGCCGGACTACTTTCGTCTGGACCAAAACTGGACAAGAACTGGATTCACAGGATGCTGTCAGGGGTAAGTCAGTGTGTTTGCACGACACTGTTGATGGGGATGCCATACAGATTCATGTCAAAAATCCCGAACTATCCTTTTAACCGCTTGAAGTTGAATCATAACCTAAAACAAAATCAGTAGAACTCACAGCGATGTTTAATAGTGAAATTAAAATCATTTCCCCAAACAATGCAATGCGACTTCACAGGATTGGGACTAAACAGCTGTGTGACCAAAAGAACACTTGTTCATGAGACTAATCAAGAGAAAAGGCTTCAGTTTGCGAAAGAGCATAAAGACTGAATTCTCAAGTAATGGGAAAAAGGTCATGATGAGTCCAGATTTACTCTATTCCTGAGTGATGGGCGTGTCAGGATAAGAAGGGAAGCTCATGAAGCGACGCATCCATCATGCACAGCGGCCACTGTACAAGCCTCTGGAGGCAGCGTTACGATCTGTGGTTACTTCAGTTGGTCAGGTCGAGGCTCAGCTCATTATTATTATGATAACGAACTTATAAAGCACCATTTCCGTGAGTTCAATAGCACTGGAGACAAATTACAATTCAAATGAGTCTGGAGCTTTCATTTAAAGCAGTCGATGTTAGTACCTACACTCCCTGATGTCTTCTGGCAAGTTGTTTCACAGTTCAGGAGCAGCAATACAAAAAGCACGACTTCCAGAGGTCTTGAGATTGAAGGAAGGTTTCTTTAAGACATTCCTACTGGAGGAACGGCGGGGATATGATGGCTTGTAAGGAGCAATTCGATTCCTGAGGTCGTCAGAAGCCGTGTCATGAAGTGTCTTGTAGGTCAGGATCAGAACTGTAAACTTTACACGATAACCCACAGGGAACCAGTGAAGCTCCTTAAGGATTGGTGTGACATCATCAAACTTGGAAGACAATTGCTGTGTTCGCAATCACTCACTCATTCACTACTCCCTATCTAGGGAATTACTATATAGAGGACTATACAGTGCCTTGCAAAAGTATTCATCCCCCTTGGTGTTTGTCCTGTTTTGTCGCATTACAAGCTGGAATTAAAATGGATTTTTGGAGGGTTAGCACCATTTGATTTACACAACATGCCGACCACTTTAAAGGTGCACATTGTTGTTTTATTGTGATACAAACAATAATTAAGATGAAAAAAAAAAACAGAAATCTGAAGTGTGCATAAGTATTCACCCCCTTTTGTATGAAACCCCTAAAGAAGAGCTGGTCCAACCAATTCACTTCATAAGTCACATAATTAGTTGATTAAGATCCACCTGTGTGCAATCAAAGTGTCACATGATCCGTCACATGTCATCTGTATAAAATCAACCTGTTCTGGAAGGACCCTGACTCTGCAACACGACTAAGCAAGCAACATGAAAACCAAGGAGCACTCCAAACAGGTCATAGACAAAGTTGTGGAGAAGTATAGATCAGGGATGGGTTATAAAAAAATCTCAAACTTTGAATATCCCAGGGAGCGCCATTAAATCCATTATAGCAAAATGGAAAGAATATGGCACCTCTTCCAACCTGACAAGAGAAGACCGCCCACCAAAACTCACAGACCGGGCAAGGAGGGCATGAATCAGAGCTGCAACAAAGACACCAAAGATAACACTGAAGGAGCTGCAGATTTCCACAGCGGAGATGGGAGTATCTGTCCATCGGACCACTTTAAACAATACACTCCACAGAGTGGGGCTTTATGGAAGAGTGGACAGAAAAAAAAAAGTCATTGCTTTAAAATAAAAATTAAAAAAATATATATTTGGACTTTGCCCACCAGCATGTAGCAGACTCCCCAAACACATGGAAGAAGATTCTCTGGTCAAATGAAACAAAAATTAATCTTTTTGGCCATCATGGGAAATGCCATGTGTGGCACAAACCCAACACCCTGAGAACACCATCCCTATAATGAAGCATGGTGGTGGTAGCATCATGCTGTGGGGATATTTTTCATCTGCAGGGACAGCAAAGCTGGTCAGGACTGAAGGAAAGATGGATGGCACTAAATACAGGGCAATTCTGGAGGAAAACCTGTTTGAGTCAGCCAGAGGTTTCAGACTGGGACGAAGGTTCACGGTCTAGCAGGACAATGACCCTAAACATATTGCTAAAGCTACACTGGAATGGTTTAAAGGGAAACCTTTAAATGTCTTGGAATGGCCTAATCAAAGCCCAGACTTCAATCCAATTGAGAATCTGTGGCATCACTTGAAGATTGCTGTACACCAATGCAACCCATCTAACTTGAAGGAGTTGGAGCAGTTTTGCCTTGAGGAATGGATAAAAATCCCAGTGGCTAGATGTGCGAAGCTAACAGAGACATACCCCAAGAAACTTGCAGCTGTTATGGTAGCAAAAGGTGGCTCTACCGGTATAAAGTGTTGACTTTGGGGGGGGGATGAATACCTATGCACACTCCAGATTTCTGTTTTTTTCATCTTAATTATTGTTTGTGTCACAATTAAAGAAAAACAAACAAACAAACAAAAAAAAAAAAAAAACAATGTGCACCTTTAAAGTGGTAGGCATGTTGTGTAAATCAAATGGTGATAACCCTCCAGAAATCCATTTTAATTCCAGCTTGTTAATGCAACAAAACAGGACAAACACCAAGGGGGATGAATACTTTTGCAAGGCACTGTAGAGTGAGTGCATTGGTAAACTCACGCCGTTATGTCATTACTGTCCCATAATTAAAACCTGCCAAATACAAGCGTATATTTTTGTGATAAATGCATATTATACAGAGCGTGTTTCCACATTAATAAATGCAAAGTACTCTGTGTCTGCTGCATCTTTCAGTTCTTTTAAATCAAAGCTGAATATTTACTTTCTTCTTTGCCGCTGCCTTTTATTAAATCAAACATAATGCGTTTCTTCCTCCATCCATTCACCCCAACACACTACAATATTATTGCCATTTTCGCACCACAACTTATTTGTCTCATGCCCGTTGTCATAAGGAGAAACAAACTACTGCTATACTCAATCTAAAATACTTAACGCTCCTTATGAAACAGCTTTTACAGCTCTGTGAAAATGCATGATGGTATATATTGCTTGGTTAGTGACTATCGGTTGTACACTGCTTTTCACGGTGCATTGTGGGATACTATGAATGCACTATATAGTAGGGCTGTAACGATATGCGTATCGAAATCGAAATCGCGATACGCAGAGCCACGATCCGTATCGCGATACAAGAAGGCAGAATCGCGGTACACCCTTTCAAACTTCTCAGCACAAAAACAGAGGCGCTTCCAAACTTCAATTTATGAATACTTTACTTTTTATTTAAATTACATTTTAAACTTACTTAAATTACTTTTATTTTTTATACCTATTAGTAAGTCGTTTTTTCGCCGACCTGCGACAATCTTCTGCGAGTCACGCAACGTCCACACTCGCCACTGGCAGAGCATTCATTTCTTTTAAGCGGTCACCATTCTCGTTGCGACGCGGGGAGCGAATCTGTAAACAAGCAGCTCATTGGCTGGCTAGGTGTGCCACAAGCCAATCACAATCACTTGACCGGAAAGGCATGCAGTGTTGCCAGATTGGGCGGGTTTAGGTGCTTTTTGGCTGGTTTTGAACATATTTTGGGGTGGAAAACGTTAGCAATATATGGCAACACTGAAGGCATGTCTGCTTGGGCGGAAGCCTTCTGCGGCAGTTACATTTTGACACGCGAGCAATGTTTCACCATAAAAATTCCGTAATTTCCATCTGTTTTCCGCGATCACAGAAAATCATTGGCCCTATGAGCGTGAGATAGTGAGAGAGCCACCCCCCCCCCAAAAAAAAAAAATCTTAACAGATTTACACGATTTGGAAAAATGACTTTTTCAGAACTGAAAAAAACAGAGCTTCCGGCTCAACAGTATTATTTTGAGAAATAAAACAATCTTTGGATATACATTTGTTCATTTTTGCATACATATTACTCATTCTCTGCAGTGGTCTGAATTATTTGTTATTAAATAGTTAATGTAAGTAAGTAAATGTTAATAAGTCAAATTTACTACTTTAAAAAAACGTTTTTAAAAAAATCGTGGGCGTATCGAATCGTGGGTCAAAAATCGCGATACGAATCGAATCGTGAGTTGGGTGTATCGTTACAGCCCTACTATATAGGGTGTAATAATTCTCACTATACATTCGGACAGCACTACAAAACAGCGAACTCGCTATATAGTAAGTAGTGAGTGATTTCGGACCCAGGAAATGAGACAAGACATGCAGCAGATGTGCAGGAAGGCCACACAACAGAGCACTGCAGTAAGCAAGCTTTGAGGTTACAAGCGCATGGATGACAACCTTAGTAGCATCAGGTGCAAGACACTTTCTGATCTTTGCAAAGATGATAAAACGCAACTTTACAAGTAGCTGTTACATGGAACTTCATGGAAAAACAGTCATCAAATGTAACACCAATGTTACGTGCCCGCTCAGAGGACAATACAGTTTCATCGTAAACAGATATAGATTGCAGAGGTGGCCTTGCATGGCGTGAAGATATTACAAGTATCCCCATTTTGTGTCTGTTATGTGGCAGCAAGATCAACTGTGAGCTACTGCTCACTTACGTATTCCCCCACTCTCATTGATCAGAATGCAAGCAATTGATGGAATAGGACACTTATTATGAATGTTGACTTCAATAAATAATTAACCCTGAAACAAGTAAGTAAAGAGCAATGTCTCTCCTCAGGGATTTCAAATAGCATCCTGGTAAACGGTCATTTTGAAATACCATTTTGCTTCTTGAAATGGCGTCAAAATACACGCTATACGTTTCGTAAATACATTTTGGTAAACAGGAAGTCGATGTGCGACAGACCTGAAAACGGTATACACGATATAGAACCCCAAGCTGAAGCTCGGTACCAAATATCAAGCAGCTGTGATTTGTAGTTGCTGAGAAAAGTGTTAGGAAAATTTTGTAAATCCATGCTATACTGTATGTTTCATAAATACATTGTCAGTAAACAGGAAGTCGACGTGTGACAGACCTGAACACGGTATACACAGTATAGAACCCCAAGCTGAAGTTTGGTACCAAGTTGCTATGATTTGTGATTGCTGAGAAAAAGGGTGTTTCGGACGCACGGAAATATGGAGATACAGACGGACAGGGGTAAACCAGTATATCCCCCTCCTTCGGAGTGGGGGTATAAAAAGTATTTGATGGTAAGAACATATCTTTTTTTAATTATTTTTTTTAAAATATCTCATTCTCATCTCATTATCTGTAGCCGCTTTATCCTGTTCTACAGGGTCGCAGGCAAGCTGGAGCCTATCCCAGCTGACTACGGGCGAAAGACGGGGTACACCCTGGACAAGTCGCCAGGTCATCACAGGGCTGACACATAGGTGGTGTTTACATTAGACCATATCAGCAGATCATCAGATTAACGTTTTTAAAACGAATCGCATGCACAAAGCAACGCCAATACGCGATTCGCGTGCACACAGCAACGCCAATACACGGATACGCTAATCACATGACTAATTAGACGGCACATCACATGATCCCAGTGCATATCGGGCATGCGCAAGTCACTCACCACTTGCAAGTGGAAGGATGGCAAGCGAACACCTTCTCCAGCAGATAAACACACCTAGCTGTGATGTTCATGTTCTCACTGAGTTTAAGCGCCTGAAGGAGGTAAATAAGTTGAAATGTGTAAATAAACCTCAGTGCGGCTCAGCGCTTCCTCCTGCGCTCCAAATCACTCCGCCCTGAACAGCGAGTGCCCTCTGGGGGGTGCGCACTCCGGCCCTGCGCAGCTCACAGAGCGCGCAAGTGAAGCGCACGAGCAGTGATTCGGGACTGAGCCGCTGTGTGTGTGATCCCAACGCCAACGAATCAGGAAGGTGGATGTCACAGTGACGTTGTCCAATGACGACGTCAGCTAGAGCTCAGCACTGCATTTCCTCGTTCCTCAATGTTTACACAGCACCGGATCAGATACAAACTGGGTTGAATACGTGGGCCCTGGCGGATTCAAGTTGTTCCGCCTGTGGAGTCGTTTCCCGGCGTTTTAATGTGCACGGACAGTGCATCCGCGACGAAAACGAGACGGAGACGGTCTAATGTAAACACCACCATAGACACAGACAACCATTCACACTCACATTCACACCTACGGTCAATTTAGAGTCACCAGTTAACCTAACCTGCATGTCTTTGGACTGTGGGGGAAACCGGAGCACCCGGAGGAAACCCACGCGGACACGGGGAGAACATGCAAACTCCGCACAGAAAGGCCCTCGCCGGCCACGGGGCTCGAACCCGGACCTTCTTGCTGTGAGTCGACAGCGCTAACCACTACACCACCGTGCTGCCTTTTTTAAAATATCTATTTATGTTACAAAGTAAAAAAAAAAGACAAATGAAAAAATAAAGAGCCATCAATCAATAAATATCACACTATCCCACTAAGACCTAAAGATAGACACATGCACATATCCATGAAATACAGACACAGAGTAAAAAGTAGTTGTTGTTTTTTTTATTATCGCATTTTTTCACAAACTGCTCCTGTCATTTCGCCGGTTTGTTTACATTCCAAGTGGAAATAATTTTGTCGGAGATTTTGTATAAAGTTTTTATTTATCGAATTTGCTAAAAATAAAAATGCCCCGTTTCTCAAAATCCAGTGAATGTGGATAGAATAAAACAGTTATGCCACTCAATCTCATCGCACACGGCTTATAGCCGACTCGGTGCTATGCGCCTCACCGGCTATCGGCTCATGTACGACTCCGTTTCGTGGAATAACTGTTAAATATTATTTTACATGCACCATGCTTAATAAACTGAAGTCTTGAATTCGACTTGAGTTTGTAATACATGTGTGTGCACAAGCAAGCACTGCATGTTTTAATATACAGCATTTTAATGCATTTGTGATGCAACTATATTGATAAATCTTCTAAAATGAAATTTTAAGGTAAAACATCTCACTAAAGAACAAGCTTGGCATTTCAGAAGTGACTCATCCTGCATTATAGATCTGACAGAATACATTCGCTCGTGATGTTCTTGTCTTAATCTTCCTTTGCTGAGTTATACCATTTATTATTTATTTATTAAGAGGGATTGCTTAACAAGAAATCACCAGAACCTTATAAAAATAAAACCAGACAGTATTTGAGTACAGAATAATATAGCTCTATCTATCTGTCTGTTTTTCTCAGAATTTTGATCATGTATATTTAAAATAACCCTGAAGTGCAGCCCTTGTTAGCGTACACTACCGTTCAAAAGTTTAGGGTCACCCAGACAATTTTGTGTTTTCCATGAAAAGTCACACTTTTATTTACCACCATAAGTTGTAAAATGAATAGAAAATATAGTCAAGACATTTTTCTGGCCATTTTGAGCATTTAATCGACCCCACAAATGTGATGCTCCAGAAACTCAATCTGCTCAAAGGAAGGTCAGTTTTATAGCTTCTCTAAAGAGCTCAACTGTTTTCAGCTGTGCTAACATGATTGTACAAGGGTTTTCTAATCATCCATTAGCCTTCTGAGGCAATGAGCAAACACATTGTACCATTAGAACACTGGAGTGAGAGTTGCTGGAAATGGGCCTCTATACACCTATGGAGATATTGCACCAAAAACCAGACATTTGCAGCTAGAATAGTCATTTACCACATTAGCAATGTATAGAGTGGATTTCTGATTAGTTTAAAGTGATCTTCATTGAAAAGAACAGTGCTTTTCTTTCAAAAATAAGGACATTTCAAAGTGACCCCAAACTTTTGAACAGTAGTGTATGTTTCAGAAATATATTAGGTTGGTAAACAGGAAGTTAATGTGGGACAGACCTGAAAATGGTATACAGGGTATAGAACCCCAAGCTGAAGTTTGGTACCAAGTGGCTATGATTTGGGGTTGCTGAGAAAAAAGGTGTTCCGGATGGACGGAAATACAGAGGTAAAAAAAACCAGTATCCCCCGCCCCGGAGCGGGGTATAAATAAAATGAAGTCATTCGACTACTTGAATGTACCAAATGACCAGATTGTCGCATCAATGGATTTCTTCTTCCCTTCCATGATGCACAGGCATATTCCAGGACAACAACGCCAGGCTCCATCAACCTCAACTTGTCAAAGAATGGTTCAGGAAGCATGAGGAATCACTTTCACACATGAATGGGCCGCCACAGAGTACCAGCCTTAACCCAATTGGAAGTCTTTAGATGTGCTGGAGAAGACTACAAAGTGGTTTGTCTTTCCTGACATCAAGACAAGAATTTGGTGAAAAATTAATACAACTCTGGATGGAAATAAATGCGACGTTGCATGAGATTGTCGAAACAATGCCATGTTGAAGCCGCACCATAATCAAAGCTAAAGGCAGTTCAACCAAATATTAGGTGTGAGTGTTTCTTTTCTTTTTTTTGATGAGGTAGTGTATTTACAGTATAAACAGGGTAATAATAATTCAAACGAATCATAAATATTACTTTTAACCCTGCTACAGGAGCAAGAGGGACTGGCAGCTGAGGACAGGCGTCAGTGTTTAGATAAAATTTTGTGGTATTGGTGGTCAGCGCTCTTTTAATTCATTCTGATGCTCAGCTAACGATCCCACTCAATGGCTAGAGCGGTCATATCCTGACATTTATAACGTCCTCTTTGAGTCTCCAGGTAATGTCAATTTCTGTCATCTATAACTTTTTTTTTTTAAGAGAGTTCCGCCCCTCAGAGAGAGTTATGGGTCCGTCTCAGAAACTGGTCTCTCATTTGGGACACTGTGGTCAAAAAATTAATTTTCTAATTTTACTTTTTTTTTTTTTTGCATTTACCTAACACTCAATGTTTCTTTTGTCATGTTTAATAAGAATAAAGATAGTATCTTGCTTTATCTGGCCTCCACTGTGGAACATTTTTTTTATTACAATTCAAATGCTTTTGTAAAATTGATTTACATATAAAATAACTACATCAGGAAGAATTAAAGCCCTTCCTTCACAGATGAGTGAAAATATTGAATAAATTTCCTCTTTTTGATTGCTTGGGTTAAAAATGCCAAGTTATGATGACTGTATTGATTATTCACTTAAATATGAATAATATGATACATTTTGGGGATTTGATATGGCGAAATAGGACACAATGGAAAAATCAAGAACACACCGGAAAGATGAGAATAACGGCGGTGGTAAAAGAACAGCGACTGTACCGGCTGAAGGTCGCGCGGGTGTCTGCTGCGGCGCGCAAGCAACAGGACATCACTACCGCACCGGACGGAGCGGGGGCGGGGCAAAATGACTGGCCGTAGATTCTATCAAAGGTTCGATCTAAATTGACCATGGTTGCAAAATATTGGCCAAAAATATGCAAACACTACGAAATATGAAAGTAAGACGAAAAAGAAACATTCTATTGCCTTATACTGCAAGACTAAAACAAAATAAAACTGTCAAAACTCTCCTTTTCAGTGATAACGTCCGAACAGATCACCCGCGTAACAGAAAGACCGCAAGTGGAAGCACGATCGACTTCTAACTGTTGGAGTGGAAAATTCCATTCTACACATGCAAATTGTTAATGTGTGTCCTTCCCCGCACACAAATATCACGCTACGGTAAAAAATAGACCACAACTCATTTTATAGCTCAGAAATTCATACAAGAGCAGCTACCATCGTAACATATTCTGTAAGAAACATATTCTAGACCTAACTTTCAGCTTTCATTTTAAAAAACAAAATCGCAGATTTATAACTAAATTTTTATATGGTGTAGTGATTTTAAGTTACTACTTTTGGTGAGGTAGTGACCTCGACCCTGAGGCTTTCCGTTTAGATCAAAACACACGATCGTATTGGTTTTGGGTCTGCGGAAAATGGAGTCACAACGGTAATCAAATATTTTGCATGATGTTTTATTACGGTTATGATTATTCTGTGAGCGCACCAATCCTTAGGTGTATAAAGTTACAACTTAAAATACAATTAGTGATAACTGTAGACTTTTCAGCGGACTACAACCTTTTTAAGGGAATGTGATGTACGTAGTCAACCACTTATGTCCCAGATCAAACCGCCATTTTTCCACAAATTTGCAGAATTTTTGCCAAATTCTGAATAGAGTATTCACATCAAAGATTTAGTTTTATCTGTATTATTTCTTTCATCATTTTATTTCAAATTAAAACCAACATCACCATTCAAAACCGTATAGTTTATTGACTATGAGTATATTTAGTGGGGTACCCCCACAGTACCCAGTTTCTGAGACAGACCCTTGTATGTAGATGCTGCCTTGGTCTGTCCACATTGTTTACTTCACTGCTGTTTATGTACAGATCCGGTTTAGCACCTGCTAGGCTAGAGTGGAGACAGCATTATTTCACACACTCCCTCCGAGTTTATAGGTGGCCAGTCCCTATCACTGCCATAAAATCCGTCTTTAGCCTTCCCTTTCTCTACTCTGTAGAAAGGACACAACAACAAATTTTCGACAACCTCTTGGT
The DNA here is from genome assembly GCF_027579695.1 of Neoarius graeffei. Classification (NCBI taxonomy): domain Eukaryota; kingdom Metazoa; phylum Chordata; class Actinopteri; order Siluriformes; family Ariidae; genus Neoarius; species Neoarius graeffei. The sequence continues at coordinate 70,023,703 of NC_083580.1, forward strand.
CCTATTTGCCGCCAGTCAATTTAACAGCTTTGTTTTCAAAGCTGATGTCGCTTTGCTCTGGTCTATATTCGATCTCAGACCTGATGGAGGTTTTGCTGTGTGGGAGTATAAATGATTGGAATGAACCTTTTAATATGACCTCATCTTTCCTGTTAGAACATCGGCTTGTTATGCTTTTCAGTTTTCTTCTGAAGATGAGCCTGGTACAAAAATCCATCAGCTTGGCTGTCAGTTGAGGTGGCATTCTAAATATTGTTCAGTATACTGTATTTCAGTCAGTAATGTACAACCCCGATTCCAAAAAAGTTGGCACAAAGTACAAATTGTAAATAAAAACGGAATGCAATAATTTACAAATCTCAAAATCTGATATTGTATTCACAATAGAACATAGACAACATATCAAATGTCGAAAGTGAGACATTTTGAAATTTCATGCCAAATATTGGCTCATTTGAAATTTCATGACAGCAACACATCTCAAAAAAGTTGGGACAGGGGCAATAAGAGGCTGGAAAAGTTAAAGGTACAAAAAAGGAACAGCTGGAGGACCAAACTGCAACTCATTAGGTCAATTGGCAATAGGTCATTAACATGACTGGGTATAAAAAGAGCATCTTGGAGTGGCAGCGGCTCTCAGAAGTAAAGATGGGAAGAGGATCACCAATCTCCCTAATTCTGCGCCGACAAATAGTGGAGCAATATCAGAAAGGAGTTCGACAGTGTAAAATTGCAAAGAGTTTGAACATATCATCATCTACAGTGCATAATATCATCAAAAGATTCAGAGAATCTGGAAGAATCTCTGTGCGTAAGGGTCAAGGCCGGAAAACCATACCGGGTGCCCGTGATCTTCGGGCCCTTAGACGGCACTGCATCACATACAGGCATGCTTCTGTATTGGAAATCACAAAATGAGCTCAGGAATATTTCCAGATATTTAGTCATTCGGACTAAAGAGGAGAAGGACGACCCAAGTTGTTATCAGCGCTCAGTTCAGAAGCCTGCATCTCTGATGGTATGGGGTTGCATTAGTGCGTGTGGCATGGGCAGCTTACACATCTGGAAAGACACCATCAATGCTGAAAGGCATATCCAGGTTCTAGAGCAACATATGCTCCCATCCAGACGACGTCTCTTTCAGGGAAGACCTTGCATTTTCCAACGTGACAATGCCAAACCACATACTGCATCAATTACAGCATCATGGCTGCGTAGAAGAAGGGTCCGGGTACTGAACTGGCCAGCCTGCAGTCCAGATCTTTCACCCATAGAAAACATTTGGTGCATCATAAAATGGAAGATACGACAAAGAAGACCTAAGACAGTTGAGCAACTAGAATCCTACATTAGACAAGAATGGGTTAACATTCCTATCCCTAAACTTGAGCAACTTGTCTCCTCAGTC